>NC_073341.2:9850000-10166666 GCF_027580225.2 Misgurnus anguillicaudatus
AAGGCAGGTGAGACAAACTGTCTATGAACCAATGTCTGGTCACTGCCAGTATCCACTAAAGCCTGCAGTTCTTTACCATTTAGCTCTACAGTAGTCATTTTCAAGGGCTGTCCATGTTTCACTGGCACTACGCTTGTTCTGGGCACATAACACATGTGAGAGAGCTTGGCCACATTCTGAGGACACATAGGCTTAGTATGGCCCTCCTGACCACACAGATAGCATATAGGCACCTTTTTGAACTGTTTAAATGGCATTAATTCCTGCTTTCCTCCTACAGGAGGCTTACCGGAAAAGCTGTGCTGAGTCTGGTGAGAGACGTTGGGCTTACGAAATTCCTTGCCTCCCCGGCAACTCCATGGCTGACTCCTTCCCCTTGCAGCCACGAACACATCTGCTAAGGATGCCGCTTCGGCAGCAGTTTCTGGGGCTCGCTCACGGATCCATACCTGGAGCTCGGGAGATAACATTCGGAGATACTGTTCAAGAATAATAATTTCTCCAATTTGCTCATTCGTTTTACCTTTAGGTCGAATCCATTTTCCATACAGTTCCTTCAACCTAGCATACAATTCTTTGGGACTCTCTGATGGCTGAATTTCCAAAGACCGAAACCTTTGTCGGTATGTTTCTTCGTTTATATCATACTTCCTAAGAATAGCTGCTTTAACACTATCATAGTCTAAGGAGTGATCAATGTCCATATGTACATATGCAGCTCGAGCTTTACCAGTCAATAACGGGATTAAGCGGAAAGCCCAGTCAGCTTTAGGCCAACAACAAGCAGTGGCAATCCTCTCAAATGTTATCAAGAAATGTTCAACATCATCAGAGTCACTTAACCTTTCTAGTTTTGCTTCTTTAATTAATGACTGACCTTTACTGTCCCGTTGCTGATTGGAATTGTCATCTACAGAGCATATGTCCTCAGGAAGTGAATCCACTATGGGAGTGAGCGGAGTAGTCCGAGCTTGCACCTCCATTTGAAGCATGCTAAACTGATGCTGCAAGGCTTTGAATCGTCGTTCTTGTTCCTTGAGTTCTTGAGCCCGCATATCTTCACGAGCATTCGTTTGTGCCATGTGCGCTCGAAACAAATTTGTTAGATCTGTGAGCGTTGGCTCCTGACCTTGTGTCTACTCTACTCTTCCTGTCTCGTCCTTCTCCATAGTTTCTGCCTCCTCTTCGTGTGTTTATTCTAATATGGTCTTCTGAGGCCCTTTCCTTCTAGGCCGCCTCATTACTCAACAACATATGAGGGGGAAAAAATTGTTTTGGAACCTGTGGCCTCTGCTGGCATATCCCACCGCTGCCACCATATGTAAGGAACCAAGCAGCCAGAGGCAAAAAGAACACAGGTTTTCCAAACAAAGAAGGTTTATTTTAAGGTCAAACCCATAAAAAATAGCAAATTAAATTGAAATAAAGAAATTCAAATCTGTGCTAACATAAACTAAACAAACAAACTTAACACAAGAGTTCTAACCTGAACAAAAAAACCCACTCAAATGACACATGAGGGAACCTATATACACACCGGACTAGTCCATTACACACACACAGGGGATAACACAAAACACAATTTAAATAGATTTAAATAAATCCATTTTACAAAAAATGTAAACCAAAGCAAATAGATTAAATAACACAATTCAAAATATATTATCAAAATAGACCATTAGCCAATATGCAAATTATATCAGACAAAATCAACAAACCATCCTACATGCCCCCCAGCTAATTTCCAACATGGAATACTCCAGGAACTTAAAAGATGGTCGTTGTTGCCAGCCGGTCCTCTATAGACACGGACTTCCACAGGCATTCCACACAGCACTAAGCAGCAACACGTCTCCACTCCTCATACAGGTAACTTAAACTCAAAGAAATAAATATTAGCAAAAAGGAAATAAACCACTAACTAGGAAGTGTGCACCCAAACTAGTTGGTGGTAAGAAAGAATGCAAATGAAAAATAAACTTAAACAAAACTGTGTCTGTCATTTTCATTTATGGTCCTATAATATGAAGTGATCTGTAACAAACTTTGCATTAAATACTAAAGAAACAAATTATGTAAACAGAAATGTGAATGTAATGTCATGTAGTTACCGCTCTAATGTGTGGCTGCATCAATGGCCATCACACCTACCAATGTTCTTATTGCTATCAAAACAATCAATGCTTCTGGGAGATGACAAATCCTTATTGCTTATTAGAGGTCAATGGTAGGAGGCCTTAAATGAGCAAATAGCCAGACATGGAATAGACAATTATTGTATTACAGATCCTATAATATCTTCTTTAAGAGCCCTTCAATATCATTAATATAATCATCATTAATCTGCTTATGTGCCATCTCTATTTTCTCTCTCTTAACTACTCTTCACCCTTTATTCTTGTTATATATCTTCAGATTTCAAGCATCTTGACTACCCATCTTTCTCATCTACTCTTTATGTTTTCTTATTCTCTATTTCTGAAGTAAAGTGAAAGTGCTGTACGGGGGCACAGAGTTATTTGATGATGAGGTACGAAAGACCTTCCACAGTGATATGATGCTGGCTTTGTTCAGCGGCGGCTGCATCGCTGTGCTCGTGTATGTTTTAACTTCATTTTCCGGTAAGATAATCATTTCTAAATGACCAATGAAGTCTTGTAAGGTTCTTGTGTGAAAAGCAGACGTCAATGTTGGATAATTATATATCTTAATATAACTAATAAATAATTACAATACACAAATGTGGCAGGTAATAAAGCTCATTAGCCTAACTGTAGAATGTTTACTCTTGCCAAACAATGCAAGTTCGTAGAATAATATTTAATTACCAAGAAATAAGAAACTTATTGATAAGACTGCCTTATATATTAAAGTTATGCAAGTGATTTTGACCGTCCGATGATCTAGATAATTATATATCTTTTATTTTTCTGGGCACTTTTAAAAATGAGCCTTACTTTCTAACAGCTGCATCATAACAAAACTGAAACATTACTGTGCTTGTATATTTTATAACAGTGCTTTCATTTTTAATGTGGCCTCCACAAAAAAAAGAGTGTTAATGTACTGTATATCATTTAACCTTACCTTAACCAGTGTTTGTTTGTTCAGCATTTGCATAACACTCACTTTAACAATGCAGTGCTTTGATAGAGAGACAATAAAGAGCTCTTGACAACAATGCAGTACAGTAGGTCCTCTCAGCTTGTACACTAACACGTAACTGTATGTTTTGAAACATAATATGTAATAAATATAATTAAATGATAATAATTATAATTATTTAATAATAATAAATTATAATATAACATAATATTTCACAGTATAGCTTTGGTAAACATCAGGGATTTACGGTCCTACTTTGTATTATTTGTCTTAAACTGATATGTACCTACATTAGAAGAAAGCATGCAATTGATGTAAGTACAATGGGATAACAGACAAAGTTTAATTCAATTTAATTTAATTTATATAGTGTTTTTCCCAGTTGTTTACTTGTTACAAAGCAGCTTTACTTTAATAAAAACAAGGGAAAAATCATAGGACAACAAAGTAACAAAGTACAGTGGCTAAGATAAATCATACTAGTGAGCGAAGTAATAATGTAACATATAGATGGTTTCAGCAGTAACAACATAAACAAACGGCTTTCGTGGAACAAAATTAACTTTTTGTAAACTCTGCAAAGAATCAATAACAACAAAGTCCTTTTAGGGGCGGGACACACCAAAGCTTTTTTACGTGGCTGAAAACACCTGAAGGACGCCGAATGCCAGCTGTTTTTTTAGCCAAGCGCTTTGGTAGCTGTGATACTTGAGCTGTGAGCTGGTTGGTTGTTGTGATACTTGTCCCGGCCCCTTCTCCACTGTGATTGGACGGCCGTGTGAGAACTGACATTGACGAGCGGAGCTTTTCACCCAAAGTTAATTCTCTTTCAACATTCAGTGCTCAGAGGTGAGCACAGAAAAACTGCTGCACGGAAAAAGAAAATGCTAGCTGCTGGCTTATTTGAAAAAAGGCGAGCTTCCATTGGAAACAATTGAAAACATGCGCCGGCCGCGGGCATAAAAGCTTTGGTGTGCACACCCCCTTAAAGTAGTTTATTTCTGAGAACAAGCAAAATAAACAACACGTACATTACCTTAGTTCAAATCATAGCTAAAACTTACGAAAAACTACACTTAGCTAACGTTACTGAGTAAAATGTGTACAATATAATGTATACAATCTTAACTACAGATTAGCTGCCAAACGTCCCGTCAAAAAGCGGTAATCCATGATCACTGTCTCCCCTCGTCTTTAGGAAACCAAACATTTGTTATTTGTACGAGGTGTTTGTTTCAGAGTTCAGTCTAGCAACCAGTCAGACCATTAAACAAACAGAGACAGGAAGTTAAAGGGGAAATTTTACAAGACTTTTTTAAGATGTCAAATAAACCTTTAGTGTCTTCAGACTACGTATGTGAAGTTTAAGCTCAAAATATCATATAGATAATTTATTATAACATGATAAAATTGCGACTTTGTAGGTGTGAGCAAAAATGTGCCGTTTTTGGGTGTGTCCTTTAAAATGCAAATGAGGTTATCTCTGCACTAAATGGCAGTGCCAGGGTTGCATAGTGCAGATTAAGGGGCAGTATTTTCCCACTTCTGACATCACAAGGGGAGACAAATTTCAATAACCTATTTTTTTACATGCTTGCAGAGAATGGTTTACCAAAACTAAGTTACTGGGTTGATCTTTTTCACATTTTCTAGGTTGATAGAAGCACTGGAGACCCAATTATAGCACTTAGGGTGCTTTCACACCTGCCTTGTTTAGTTCTGTTGAATCGTACCAGAGTTTGATTGTTCACTTTGTGCGGTACGGTGGTCTCGGTACGCTTTCAAACAAACTCTAGAGCGGTTTGTTTGTGGTGAGAACATGATCCGAGATCGAACCAACCTAATTGCAAAAGTACTGCGCATTTTGGACTAAACCAGCTGCTGTAGTCAGCTGCGCAGTGCATTATCGGATGAGAAAGTGTTTGTTGACAGTTTCTATTAGCCAGAGGTGGAAAGTAACGAATTACATTTACTCACGTTACTGTAATTGAGTAGTTTTTTTGTGTATTTTTACTTTTTTGAGTAGTTTTTAAAATCTGTACTTTTACTTTTACTTAAGTATGTTTTATTTAAAGTATTGTACTTCGCTACATTTTAAATCATATCCGTTACTGAGTAAAAAAATATTTTAAAAAGCAAGGTGATAAAGACGCGAAACGGATGTAAATGGGAGGGGCTCGGGGGAACGCGCAAAAAGAACCATGGAGACGGACGAGACAGGCGCGTGCTAATGCAGACCCGCCTCAGTTCAAATCTTATGAAAGAAACCCCTGATCATATTTAAGCAACCACTTTCCACTGACGCGAAGCGAGTGTTTCATTTCTATGAAAGGTAGGATTCATGCTCTTAAGTACGAAATTGCACGACGCGTTTTTAATACCATGTGCATTATCTTCCGAGGTCTAGCAGCTTCGCGTCAAGTCAAACACAACTTCAAAACGTCCTCGAGAATGCGCAGGTCATTAGACATTGCAGAGAGAGAGAGAGAGAGAGAGAGAGAGAGAGAGAGAAAGAGAAAGAGAGAGAGAAGAATAAAGGTCATCAGGTCCCCAGGTCAGGGAAGTAAGAAGATAATAAACGTGTCAAATGTATATAGGCATGGCACTCATCTCATTAAATGCTCATTTCAACTAGATATATAGTTT
Organism: Misgurnus anguillicaudatus; assembly: GCF_027580225.2. Classification (NCBI taxonomy): domain Eukaryota; kingdom Metazoa; phylum Chordata; class Actinopteri; order Cypriniformes; family Cobitidae; genus Misgurnus; species Misgurnus anguillicaudatus. The sequence continues at coordinate 9,855,752 of NC_073341.2, forward strand.
AATAAAATAATGTATGTTACCAGCAATACATCAATTACAACCTTACTATAGTGATTGTATTTACTAGCTGCTGACCACCTTCAAAAGTGCATAACTCACATGTAAAAATCATTAAACAATTCCATAAATGTTTCTTACTTTAAAAAGCTTTTTATTTTATTAACTTTTTGTTATTGCACTTTAATTGTAAAGATGTTCCTACAATTAAAAACAACTAGTTTGAGATGTATATTCCCTTGTCGTTTTTGAACTATACTAGAATCCTCCACCTCTCCCCGCTGTAAAAGAGTAACTTTTACTCTGAGTAAAGTTAAAATGACTTACTTTTTACTTTTACTCTGAGTAGATTTTTAGACAAGTAACTTTACTTTTACTTAAGTAAAATATTATTAAAGTAACTTTACTTTTACTTGAGTACAATATTTTAGTACGTTTTCCACCTCTGCTATTAGCAATATTAGCACAAAGACAGATCGCGGACATACCTGGAGTTGCCAGGAGGGGCGGGCGTAGCCTCAGAAATGTGGTGTCTTTGCCATTTGTGGTGCATTAAAACGTTGTTTTTAAGCCGCATCAGCGATTCATTCTGAAACAGTTTGTCTGCTGTATACTAACTATGTATAAATACAACAGAGACATAATTACAGCGCGCAGTCGTATGTCCGCGGTGTCTGCTGTATTTTCCTCCTTTTTGTTTACTTCTGGGGTTCCGTTGGAATTTTGTGCACGTTGATTCTGACCAATCGAGAAGCAATTTAGGAAATACGTTCAAATACATGTGGCCAATGAGTGATGCGGATGTTATCACATGACTTAGTTTTGGTTTGTTTTAACTGGTGTGGATCAGAGCAATCAGTGTGGTGTGAAAAGGAACCAAAACTGCTAAAAAGGTTACAATTAGGGATGCACCGATAGGATTTTTTGGGCCGATACGAATATATATTTAAACAGACAACTTCTGGCCGATACTGATGCTGATACCAATATTAAACACTTGTATACAATACTATACAGTTGGTTTATTAGCTGGTTTATTTCTGCATCAGATTATTTTCACTGAACATGGATTGGATCTTATTAACATTCAACTGCCCAACATAATAAGAGAGGCACAAATTAAGCTAAAACAAACATAATAAGACAGCATGACAACCTTCAAAGGTGGTTTTTGCTATTTAGCATTTATTTTATTAACAACATTAACTCATTTTTTACATATAATGGAATTCGTTATGCAGTTAATTAAAAAACAATCGGTATCTGCCTTTCTCGTGCTATTGCCGATGTGCCGATGGTTTCAAATTCATAAAAAATCGGCCGCTAAATATCGTTGGCCGATACATCGGTGCATCACTAGTTACAATGTATCATTTTTTGCTTTTGGTCCGGACCAAATGAACCGAACTACAGATGTGAAAACACCCCTAAACATGGAAAAACTCTGATTTTCATGAAATGTCCCCTTTAAGTTCCGCTCAGACGCGTAGTCGCGTCACAGCACGTGCGTCCGATGAAACTGTCTACATGTATTGTAAGGTTATGGAAAACATACATATTTTAAATGTATTTCACTTGAATACGGGTGATGTGAATTTGAACAAAAATGTACTTTTATCAGAAGAAAGCACAAATGAAACCCCCAACTTCAATGTCACAGGGTCGAAAGCAGATCGTGCTGAAACCTGTGAATGAGATTTAATCAATTCAAACAAGTTAGACACCTTTTTTGTGTTAGGATTGTGTTAGGATAGGAATACCCAGTTTGATGGTATCAGGCACTGGCCATGAGGCAGACATTTATGAATATAATCAGTAAAGATTTGACCTGACAAATAAAATCTATGTTAGTTGTATACTGTACTATCACTGCTAAATATATGTAGCTTATAACTCGGGAGAAACAGTTTTACAGAAGTGTCCCTATCCCTGTCAACAGTAAAACTTTAATTACTTTAATTGCTAACACCTAATAGATTTTTTAACATCATCTTACTTTACAGATTGGTTATTACTGGATATTTCATGCTAATAACATATTTGTAAACCATTTATTGCAAGTAATAAAAATTCAGAATCGCCCATTTCCACTCAATTACTTAATTATTACAATCTGCTATGTAAAATAAGCTACCAAATGATGAAATTGTTTAATTCAACAGAACAAATACCTGTTGAATTGAACAATTTCAGCATGTTAGCTTACTTTACATAACAGATGGTAATAATTAAGTAATTGAGTGGAAATTGGTGATTCTGGATTTTACAGCCCTGATACTGTGTAGTTTTCTTAAAACTATCTCATTTATTTCAAGCTATAATTACAAAGAAACAACCCTGAGCATCACTAGATGGGGAGTTTATGGGATATTTTACCGTAGGCAAAAGTTTACCCTGCTGCCGGTAGAGGTGCTAATTTAGTAAACACTTCTGTGGGTCGTATTTCAGGGAATGGGCAAATGACCTAAACGGTCGTATGGGTTGGTTGGGATTTCAATGCCTTACATCTGATGTGTTACTCTACAGTGTTTCTGACGTTCTTCGGCTTGGCTAGTATTGGTCTGAGCTGTCTGGTGGCACTCTTCCTGTACCATGTGGTGTTTGGAGTGAAATATCTCGGCATTCTCAATGGAGTGGCAGCCTTTGTCATCATCGGAATTGGTGATAATGAAAAATCAATCAGTTTTAATTTTTGCATGTACTTTAGTCCCACCATCTTAATTTACAGATCCTTTGTCTCTTTCTTTAGGTGTGGATGATGTGTTCGTGTTCATAAGCACCTTCAGACAGGCAGCCCACCTGACTTGTTCAATCCAGCGTATGATTTACACGGTGAAGACAGCCGGCAGAGCTACGTTCCTCACGTCCTTCACAACAGCAGCAGCATATGCTGCCAACACTTTCTCACAGGTGGATTCAGTAGAGCATGAACATTTCTAGACATTCAATTTTTAATAAAAAGGCTTTTTGACCAGTTTAAAGAATGCATTAAGTCACTGTTTTTCTCTGAGTAGTTTAGGGACAATTGTTGAAGCATTGTGTAGTCCACATGTAATGTTTAGTCAGGATTTCTTGTCCCAAACACAATTATTATCAATTCAAATTTATTTCGACTGTGCACTATAAAAAACATTTTTCCACTTACATTTTTAAGTTTAAACAACTAGGATTTACAACTATTTTGAGAAGCGATGAGTTGTCGTAATTTAATAACTCAAGTTATATTTGACATAAGCATCTTTAGATGTTTAAGGACAACAACTTTTGTAAAATGCTTAAAAAGCACCTATTTCATTGCTAAAAAAGTTATTTTGTGTATTTGGTATAATACAATGTGTTTGCGTAGTTTATGGTTTTAAAAACACATTATTTTCCACATACTGTGCATTTTTGTAGCTTCAGATATCCCTGTCTCCCTGAAATGCACAGATTTGAAAAGTGTTGTATCACTGATTGGTCAGCTAATCTGTACGTTGTGATACATCACCAATCCCAAGAAGTAAACAGTTGCCTTTAATCCGTGTGTTTGTTGTAGTCCAAGAAAAGAGATTTATGTTGGAGACGATAACTCCCATCATCGTTTACTTTGGGTTTTGTACCTTTTGCGTATCGTTAACATGTACTAATACACACCTACACACCAAAGGAAATGTAAAAACGTGAATCGGACCATAGGTGCTCTTTAAAAACGCTAGTGTGGTCAAAATGCGTATTTAAGCATTTTCCAAATGTTGTTCAACCTAAAACATCTAAATATGCTTATTTCCCTGTACTACACATAAGTAAAATGTAAGGCGCTTTAACAAGTGACATTCATGTCATGTGATTTCTTTAACAATGTAATCAAATTGAACAGACACCTAAACAACTGTGTAGGTCTGGATTTGCAGGTCAGTCACACGAAATTACATACCTATAGTCATGTAAGTTTTTTTATTATTTTTTGTGATACTGTCATGAATTTCCGCGTTTTTTCGTGATCCTATCACAAATTTCTGTTTATGTGTAATCGTCACGTATTTGTTACTCAACTGTTTTGTTCTATTTTCTTACCATTGTCGCTTCGGTTTAGGGTTAGATTTACATAAAATGATATCCTTAACCAAACCCAACTCTAACCCTAATGCCAGGTGACAATTTTTTAAAATTTAGAAAATATAAAAAAATTAATATTAACAAATAGTATAAACCAATCCTTAAAGTGACTTTCTAACACTAACACCAAATCTAACCCTAAACCGAAGCGAAAATGGTTTGAAAATAGGAAAAAGCAGTTGAGTAACCAATACGTAATAATGGCTATGTTTACATGCACAAAATTTTTGTCAATCCGACTGAATTTAATACGATTGAAGGTTATGACGATACAGTTTACATGGACCCTAAACATTGCAATCTGATTAAAATGTTTGTTTACATGTACATTCTATGGAATCCGAACAGATGTATTTTGCATCCGATTGAGAGAATATTACGATTCAGGCGTTTACATGCATAATCGTATTGATTTAGGTGTTTACATAAAGGCTTTTCAATCCGATTGAGCCATCAATATGACCACAAACAGATTATTTGGTTGCATGTAAACGTACCTAATGACACAAAAAACAGAAATTCGTGATAGGATCACGAAAAAAAGCAGAAATTCGTGACAGTATAATGAAAAATAATAAAAAAAGTAATGCAACTATAGGTACATAATTTTGTAAGACTGGGTAGGGATTTGTCAAATGGCTGTCACATGACCAAGATGCATTATCATTGCACTATCCCAAAAGCCTCGGTTTTCACATTCAACAAAAAGGCTTTGTTTCTGTTGACTAACTTTTTCCAAGCTGTAATATAAGTCTCAGTTGTGCCTAGAAACTATTTGTGACATTTCAGCTCACAATACCCCGCAGATAATTTATTATAGCCTTTTCAAAATGCCCCTATTTGCGTGGGAGCAAAATTTTGCTGTTTTCATGTGTGTACCTTTAAATGCAAATGAGCTACAGCTCCTCACTCCCTTATCAACAAACATTGAGCGCTTTTAGTTACAATAGATCTGATTCCTGCAAATACAGTATGAGAGAATAGTATCTTACTATTGAGATATGGCGGACAGCGTAACTCAGTGAGGGCGGACACTACGGTACTGCAGGACTGTTAGTCAATGGCTGTGGGCGGGGCTTTATCAGTGTGATGTCACATTAACAAGAGAATCAAAACAGCATGTCTAATAAGAGAGCTTTGGTTAATGAAGATTAAAAAAAGTAGTGAGTGGATTTTTTTTCATTGTAGGGTGGTTGTGTTCACATACTGCCAGCACACATTTATGTTTTGTACAAGTGGATTTTGCATAATAGTTGCCCAATAATGTCTAATCTTTCGTACACCCTATGTTTTAAAATCAGTGCCTGCTACCCTGCTTTCCAAGCTGTTCTGCAAACATCTTCCACAGTCTGTCTTTATATTCCGTCTCCCGCACTTTTGTTTGTCATACGTGCTCTTAGCTGTGGATCAACTGTGGTCAGATGCCATTCTGGATTTTGGCGTTAGCTTGTATGGTGGCTCTGAATTGTCATAACATCTCTCAAAATGCTTGCTACGGATGCACACAATTCTGAAAATGTAACCCAATTTGTTTGAGAGGCAGTGTGTAAACGTAATTGACACAAGGTGAGGTTGTATTTATCTTTAAACATGCAAAAATTTCAGAGCAGAATTCATTAGTCTCTCTTTGACTCAGACCTGTGTCTGTATGGTTAAACAGTTTGTTTAATTGCTGTAGTACTAGAAACCAACCGTGTGCAGTTTAGGCTTTTATGAAGCAACACAAAATAATGAAGCAGTGTACATAGCTATTGTCTGAAAAAGACATCTGTCGGGCTTGATGCACGTACCACTTGCAGTGATAGACATACAGACAATGCTTTACGTTCGGCAAATCTGAGGGAATTCCAGACAATGAAGAAATTTATCGCTGTTGTTTGGTGTTTGAAATCAGTTCTGTGTAGAGTAATTACCATTTAGATGTACAATAAATCTGTTCCAACAGTTCTCAATCATCCAGACCCCATAACCATTTCATTGTTAATGGTTGCCATTAAAGAGAAATACCGAATGTAGTGTAGTCATTTAGTCACTTAGTTTTCTGAGCAGAGCCGCAGTTCTGTTACAAAGCAGAAATGCTATCAGTGCGTGAAACCACAATGTGAAGCTCAGTGTTTCTTTCATGCTGTTTTTGTGTGCAGTAATAAACACACCTTAGGATTAAGCTTGTTTCTTTTTTACTAATGTACCTTTGAGACTTAAGCAATAAGGAATGAGAGGCTGTGCTGCATCATGGAATAAGTTTAAGGGTTTTGTTAGGTATGACGCAAAGCAGAGTGACTAATTCACGATACAGCGTTAGCCTTGAGAACCGTATTTCTTTGATTAAATGGTTACCACACAATACAAATATTAAATCAAACAAATATGTTTCAAGGCAACTTTTTTGAATCGTGGAAATACTTCCATCCGCTGGAAAAAGACTGGCTGTGTTGGTGACCGCCTATGATTCACATACAGTGGTGTGAAAAAGTGTTGGCCCCCTTCCTGATATTTTTTTTTTGCATTTTTGTCACACTTTAATGTTTCAGACCATCAAAAAAATGTAAATATTGGTCAAAGATAACACAAGTAAACACAACATGCAGTTTTTAAATGAAGGGATGTGCATTTATGTCATTTTTTTCATTTCAATTAATCCATAGGTCTGAAGAACGAGTACTCGATTAACTGGGGGTGGGGCAATCAAAGGGGCGGGGCATACACGTCATGGTGAAAATGAACATTTTTAATTAAAAACACTCAAATAAAACTTATTTTTGAAGAAACTATGACAGAACAATGAACACATACTAGATTGTTAATGAATTAAATGTTTTTAAAAGAAACCCCTTACAGGAATAGCTGCGTGATGAAGTGAAACTAAAGGGTTAAGTTAATAAACACAAACCGAATCGCTTACATGACGCACTCTTCATAATATTAAGCATTATATACAACATAAATGTACAACGTGAATCTATCTGCATAAAATGCAAGACTTCAACTAAGTTTTAAACTAAGTTATGTACTGGACAGAAAGTTTAACTCCTATTGTGGGTGTGCACCATAACAGCGCGCTTCAAAACACGTCCAGTCAAAGCCCAAGCTTCATAACATTAAAGGCGGAGTCCACGATGTTTGAAAGCCAATGTTGATATTTGAAATCCCCCAAACAAACACGCCCCTACCCCAATAGAATCTGGACCTTCTTTTAAAAGACCCGCCCCACACAGCTATGACGTGTCGTCGTCCCTTACCTGTTCAAGATGTAACGCTCGTATGGCTCTCTAGTATCTCTTGATATTAATGTTTAAATATGAGATGATAATCCATTGAACTTTTGACGGCGCTGTACATTTTGCACCTGACTGACTGTATTTCCAAAAATCACGGCATCCTTTTAAACCATAGTGCCTCAGTGATGTGAGGTGTAGCTGGCTTCACGGGATCGGCGGGCTGCCGTGCATTGCGCGGATCAGCGGGTTGCTGCCACGCCGTTTGTTTTTGAATCACGCATGGTAACGTAACTGATGTCATACGACGGTCTGCGTAGCTCGACACGACGTCAAACACGCATCCCCAGACCCAGCCTTTACTATCAGATGCGCTTGTAATGCTAACCAGCCATTCAAATGCCGCCATATCCATAACAAATAAATAAATAAACCCACATGATCATCGTTTTCATGATCGCTCATCGATGCTACGTTCGAGTACTCGAGCAATCGAGTACTCGTGCCCATCCCTAGTTTTTATTATGAAGGGAAAACAAAATCCAAACCCACATGGCCATATGTGAAAAAGTGCTTTCCCCACCATAACTTAAAATAGCTTAACTGTGGTTTATCACACCTGAGTTCAGTGTCTCTAGCTACACCCAGGCCTGATTACTGCCATACCTGTTCACAATCAGGAAATCACTTCAATAGGACCTGCCTGACAAAGTGAAGTAGACCAAAAGATCCTCAAAAGCTACTCATCATGTTGAGATCCGAAGAAATTCAGAAACAAATGAGAAAGAAAGTAATTGAGATCTATCAGTCTGGAAAAGATTATAAAGCCATTTCTAAAGCTTTGTGACTCCAGTGAACCACAGCGAGATCCATTATCCACAAATGGTGAAAATATGGAACAGTGGTGAACCTTCCCAGGAGTGGCCAGCCGACCAAAATTACCCCAAGAGCGCAGCGACGACTCATCCAAGAGGTCACAAAAGACCCCACAACAACATCCAAAGAACTGCAGGCCTCACTTGCCTCAGTTAAAGCTCCCATAACACACGCTGTGTCTGCTTATCTCATGTTAATCTTGAGTACCTATAGAGTAGAGTATTAGATCCTTCATATCACAGAAGAGTCTTTAGTTTTATCAGATTTATAAAAGACAGATCAGCCGTAAAAACCCTACCCCCTTTGGGCATGACGCGGGAGGAGGGAGTCACGAGGATAACTCATGATTTACTACATGTTTCTTCCCCTTACATCCTAAAACACACTTATTCTTTCGTGCTATTGTTGAGTCTTGATATAAAACAAAGTTTTCACGTGAAGTGACTTCTAGCATCCTAGGTTCTCACTTTCCCGCTAATTGACGTGTGGCCGTGGTTTTCCGGGGGAAGTGCCTATAAAATAATCATATGTAAGGTCTACTCATGCTACGTAAGATGTACCCATGTTCAAAAAAAAACTTTCTGAAACTTGTACAAACCCTGCCGAAGTGCATTTGTTTAGCATGAGTAATCCAACTCTTAAACTGTGTTAATAAGTACGAATGCATTTCAGAAAAATAACATTATACCAACAAGTAAAATATGGTGGTGGTGTGATGGTCTGGGGCTGTTTTGCTGCTTCATGACCTGGAAGACTTGATGTGATAAATGGAACCATGAATTCTGCTGTCTACCAAAAAATCCTGAAGCGCACTTGGGTTCTGCAGCAGGAGAATGATCCAAAACACACCAGCAAGTCCACCTCTGAATGGCTGATGAAAAACAAAATGAAGACTTTGGAGTGGCCTAGTCAACGTTCTGACCTCAATCCTTTTGAAATGCTGTGGCATGACCTTAAAAAGATGGTTCATGCTCAAACCCTCCAATGTGGCTGAATTACAACAATTCTGCAAAGTGGGCCAAAACTCCTCCACAGCGCTGTAACAGACTCATTGCAAGTTATCGCGAATGCTTGATTGCAGTTGTTGCTGGTAAGGTTGGCCCAACCAGTTATTAGGTTTAGGGGGCAAACACACAAAGTGACCCTTAATAATAAAAACCTTCATTTAAAACTGCATGATATGTTTACTGGTATTATGTTTGATTAATATTTAAATTTGATTCATGATCTTAAACATTAAAGTGTGACAAACATGCAAAAACATAAGAAATCAGGAAGGGGGCCAACACTTTTTCACACCACTGTATGTTTTACGTTGCTAATGTGGCTGTCATTGGGTGCCATTGCTATTGGCCAATCAGAATCAAGGACTGAAACAAACCATTTTATAAATTGAAATAACTTCTATTATGATCTCCATGGCAACTGCATTCTCCCTGTCCAAGATGCTGAATACTGAACAGATGTTCATATGTAAATCTGTAAAATTATTTAAAGTTAATTATTTAAAGTTTATTAGTGACTGCAAACCAACCAACTGGTCTCAAACAACACTATGGTCCATAAAAACAAGACATTACGTTAGTCAATGAAACTTCAGCAAATGGGAATTTGTCGAGTAAAGCAGTGTCTCTATAGCTCTTCTGATTTTACCAAGTGGTTTGATGTCCTCAGGACAATGTTATGTTAACCCTGGGACAACATTTCAATCAACCAATCAGATTACAGAAATAGGTGTTTCATGTTTAGGCTTACCAGTATTAGCTGGTTCTAGACCATTGTTTTTTACTTTTCATTTCCCTCTGATTGTAGGGTTCAGTTATGGTTAGGTAGCCCATTTTGGCACATATTTTTGTGTTGTTTTCTTTGTTGTTTTTTCTTTTTTACCATTGTCGCTTGGGTTTGGGGTTAGAACAACTTTTTGTTACATAAAATAACATCCGTAGCCAAAACAAGTGAGAACATCTCTTACTTGGCAAAATCAGGTTGAGGGTGTGTCTATAGTTTGTCTTCTTGACTTAAAACCACATCCAGAACCGCAGTGATAGCTTTATACGTGCGTGTCAACCGTGGTCTGCCACTGCTTAAAGCCTAAAGCCTGGGACACATTGGATGATTTTCGAATCTTAACCAATTTTAAATCCAGTGAAATGCTGGTATAAGAGTTATTCAATTCCAAAACTCACAGAAAATGAACAAAAAATAAAACCCTTTTTACAATATTTTGTTTAAACTTACGTTGTGGGTCCAGTGCCTTTTTAAAGAGTTTTAAAAAGTAATTACAGAAGCTTTTGTGAAACACAAAGGTTCTTCAGATGTTACAGGTTCTTTATGAAACCACACAGCCAAACATTTTTTATTTGATGACATCATGTAGCAGCATTATTTTTCAAAGTGTGCAGTACTTTGCACTTACACTGTTTTGTTTATTGTTTGATTGATGTTAGATCATGAGCTTCAAATGATGAAACAAACTGCAAGAGCATAACAAAGACATTCAAACAATTCTTTAAAAACAAGATCTATTTAATTCAGTGTACCTCTTGTACCTGTAGGGTTTTATGTTTCTGTCACCAACTCATGTTTAATCAATACTGCAGAAATGAAAGTCTTGCTGGCAAATTCAATTTACAACATTTAATAAAGTGAAGGTTTTTACAACACCTGACATGTAACCTGTAACTGTTTTACATGCGTTTTTAGATTCCAGCGGTTCATGACTTTGGTCTGTTCATGTCCCTCATTGTGAGCTGCTGCTGGCTTTGGGTGTCCATTCTAATGCCTGCAGCCCTTTGCATCTGGACCCGATGTAGAAGTGCCCACAGCAATGCCTGTTCCAAATGGTACAGTAGTACTATTTTTAGAGCTATTTTAAAATGTTTGAAAGCGTTGAAGTATTAGTTCAACCAAAAGTGAAAATTCTGTCATCAGTGCATGCATACCTGTCAACATTGGGATTTGAAAATAAGGGAAATTTCCTGAACCCTTACCAACACAACCCACAAATAATAAATCAGTTGCTAGTACTCAACCTGATCTAACATGAATGTCCCCAAACTGTCATTGGGGCAGTACCCTTTAAAGAGATTCTAATGTACTATTTACTCTAGGTACAGATATGTATACATTTGGTACAAATATCCCCTTATGCACCAAGGGGCTTTTACCTGCTTTTATTATGTTCACACCACAGGAACTGGGGACAAATTTAATACCAGATCTGCCTTTTTCTGGAACTGGTCATACACTGATCAACATTATAAACGCAACACGTTTGTTTTTGCCCCCATTTTTCATGAGCGAGCTGAACTCAAAGATCTAAGACTTTTTCTATGTACACAAAAGGCCTATTTCTCTTAAATATTATTCACAAATCCGTCTAAATCTGTGTTAGGGAGCACTTCTCCTTTGCAGAGATAATCCATCCACCTCACAGGTGTGGCATATCAAGATGCTGAAAAGTCAGCAGGATTATTGCACCGGTATGCCTTAGGCTGGCCACAATAAAAGGCAACTCTAAAATGGGCAGTTTTATCACACAGCACAATGTCACAGATGTTGCAAGTTTTGAGGGAGAGCGCAATTTACATGCTGACTGTAGGAATGTCCACCAGAGCTGTTGCCTGTGAACTGAATGTTCATTTCTCTACCACAAGCCGTCTCCAAAGGTGTTTTAGAGAATTTGGTAGTACATCCATCCGCAGACCTCACAACTGCAAACCATGTGTAACCACACCAGCCCAGGACCTCCACATCCAGCTTCTTCACCTCCACGATCGTCTGAGGCCAGCCACCCGGCCAGCTGCTGCAACAATTGGTTTGCATCACCAAAGAATTTCTGCACAAACTGACAGAAACCGTCTCAGGGAAGCTCATCTGCATGGTTGTTGTCCTCTTCAGGGTCTTGACCTGAGTGCAATTCATCACATTCGATGGCGTCTGGGACTTTGAAGAGGTGTTCTCTTCAGGAATATATCTCGGTTTTTACTGTAGAGGGCAGATGGCAGACAGCGATGGGGTTATGGTATGGGCAGGCATGTGTTATGGACAACAAACACAGGTGCATTTTATTGATGCCGTTTTGAATGCACAGAGATACTGTGATGAGATCCTAAGGCCCATTGTTGTGCCATTCATCCACGTCCATCACCTCATGTTCCAGTATGATCATGCACGGCCCCATGCAAGGATCTGTAATGCAAGAAGCTGAAAACATCCCAGTTCTTGCATGGCCAGCATACTCACCGGACATGTCACCCATTAAGCATGTTTTGGATGTTCTGGATTGGCGTATACGACAGCGTGTTCCAGTTCTTGCCAATATCCAGCACAGCCATTGAAGAGGAGTGGACCAACATAGGCCACAATCACCAACCTGATCAATTCTATGCAAAGGAGATGTGTTGCACTGTGTGAGGTGATACTAACTGGTTTTCGGACCCCCCCCAAATAGATGGTATGCAACGATGTCACTTTTCCACGTGACCACTCCGGAGCTCGTCCTGTTGAGTGGCAAAACATTCAACAAAATGGCAGATTTTCATATCAGCTGCTGCAAAAACACCAGTAAAAGTGACTATTATCAGCTTAAATTGAATTTAGTTGGCCTTAACAGTGACCCTAACAACTTGCCATAAAAACAGGATTTTGTGGACATTGGCCTATGGCCAGACATTGCTTTTCCTGACATATGTTTGTCTTGCATAACACTATTAAACCATCCCACCTTTGTTAAGGCTCATCATAATGGATGTTTTGTAATGAAGGCTCATTGACAAAACTTTGTAATTACACAGAATAAGAGTATTCATTGGTGTATTTTTATAAGATTTTTTATCCCAAAATTGTACATACCTGACATATGGCTACTCCTATTGATTTACCTTTGAGTGTTTTTTGCAGTCTGAAAAGACCACTCCAATTTTTTAAAATTTGTTTCCATTTTAGACGCCATGCTAATGCTGTTGCTAGTGGGCGTAACCACATTCACTTTTGCCGAAGATGACGTCACGTGTATACCCTTTACGCAGTAAACCTGCACAGTTTGGAGTGGCCTTTGGTTTCGGTCAGCCTGGGGCACACCTGTGCAATAATCATGCTGTCTAATCAGCATCTTGATATGCCACACCTGTAAGGTGGATGAATTATCTCTGCAAAGGAAAAGTGCTCACTATCACAGTTTAAGACTGTGTACATAGAAATTGTGTACATAGAAAAGGTCTTATATCTTTGTGTTCGGCTCATAAAAAATAGGAGCACTGTTGTGTTTATAATTGGTCAGTGTATGTACCTGATTTTTGTGATGCAAATATGCAATTTCTTAAAACACCTGCAAGGCCTGAAAGAGATCAAGCCTCAGCCTAGTAAGAAAAAGTAACGCAGAAGTAACTTTAAAGTAACGCAAGTATTACTTCCCATTAAAAGTAAGCAAGTAACGCAATTAGTTACTTTTTGGGGGAGTGACAAAATATTGTAATGGATTACTTTTAAAAGTAACTTTCCCCAACACTGACCTTTGGGGTACTAAAATGAACTCTGTAGGTGCAAATGTGTACTGTTAGAAAGGGTACCGGCCCAGTGACAGCAGGAGACCATTTTTTAACCATTTCTTCAGTGTAATTTGTATTTACAAAGTAATTTAAATTGTACAAAAGCATATAATTAATAGACAAAAGCAAGCCTGACCCCTAAACCTGCCTGTAACGCCAACATATAGACCACAGTTCAAAACATTTAACATCATTTTAATTTCTTGTTAAATACTTGTTATTTTTTTAACTGTGCACCTTCTATCATATTTATCATTTATTAGCACAGTCTACCTTAACCCTAACAGGTGGAATACTCTAACTAAACTATCAGCCAGCCCGAACCCTCTCTCAGATGATGACGATGTTGCACTCATAACTGCAGAAATGGATCCAGGTAAAAAAAATATTTTTGTGAATTGACAAATTATTTAAAAACCTCAACAATGTTTATTAAATAAAACAGTGAACTTCAAATCAATAAATGATTTCTTAGGAAACCACGCTGCATTATCACTATACAGTGTCAACACACACACATATTAACAGGTCATGTTGTTGGATGTCATATCCTTCTGTTATATTTCTTCTTTATAAGTACATGAACCTTTTCCTGTCTTCTTTTGGGGTTCAGGTCTGTATGATACAGATTCAGATGTCGCCCTGCTGTCTCTCTCTGTAGAAGCCCCATTGACCGTGTCCACCGAGGGCAATGTTGGGATTGTCAGTGCTCGCCTTCAGAGGATCCTGAAACACTGGGTGGCCGAGCCTGTCGTGGAGAAACGAAAAACTATAATAGGTGAGTTTGTTTGGTAATAAATATATGGAGCACTTACAAGGTTTGTCAACAGACATGAGGTGCTTTCACGTTAGTAAATCATCTTTAATTATATAGTCTCGTCTTCAGACGGTACGCCCACAGATAGCCAGATGCATACTTCACACACTGGCTGAAATCTTTCATGAGTAACATTCTGATATCAGCGAGCACAGGTTTACCTCTGGCCTTTTTAAAAGAAAATAAATACAAAACAGTCAAAGGGCCCTATTTTAACGATCTAAGCGCATTGTCTAAAGTGCACAGCGCAACGTTTTAATGGGGGTGTCCGAATCCACTTTTGCTAATTTAAAGGTAGGGTAACACATTTTGAAAAATGCTAACGGTAGCCGCCTAGCAATGAAATCCCGATCCCACCCTCAAGTCAAATCGCCATCCAAAGTCACGCCTCTTTCAAAACACATGAACACGCACAGATCAGACGGTCACATGACATCTCATGTCTCACTCTCATTAAGCAGTGAGAAAACTTTGCAGTACAAAGTCGAATAACACTTCCAAAATAACCAAACAACTGGTTTACATCAGAATTAGTTTAAGCACACGTTCGGTTGTGTAGACGTAGTAACTAACTTCGTTACGCTAATCCGTAAACGAACACAAATTTCATAAGCAACACAATGTTTCATCAAAGTAGAATATCTGAATCCATCTCAATACAAACATATCGCGTACCTACCTTACCAAAATAAACAGTGCAATGACTCTTTCAGACCCTTTGCAGCTCCTGCAGCTGTTTCATCTCGTGGTAAAGCAGTAAAGTTACCGATGTTCATTTGGGTTTTTGCTCTTGCTGATCCAGGCAGTTTTTGCTGTTGTTGTTATAAAAGATGCCTTTAGTTTTGTGCCTCCTGTGTAGGTTGTCAATTTAGCAGAAAAGTTTGCTGTTCTCACTGTTTACAGATAGGAGGTGAGCGCACGTGAACACGCCGATGACGTTTGGTGTCTGCGTGGACTCGCTGCGCGGAGGGCATTCAAATTACGCTTACGTATGAGGGACAAAAATGGAAACGTCCGTTCGGACCGAAATCTATGATTTGTTGAACATTTTTTGGTCCTACGCCTTTCACAGATAACATAAATTTCTACAAATACATTTAAACAACTTAACACAGTGATTGCTATCAGGATGTAAGGAGACTTTTAACCAGCATAACAAAAAATGTTTCAGGATCAAATTTGTTACCCTACCTTTAATGACGGGAAAAATGGTTTGTGCGCCGAGCGCATGGTCGAAAAGGGTTGGTCCTGTTTTTTAATGATTAATGGGAGTATTTTGGGCGTAACGTGCAATAAACCAATGAGAGTCTCAGCTCTCATCCCCTTTAAAAGCCTGTTGCACTGGCGCTATGTCTAATCCCTATTTAGATGACGGACTTTGTAAACTGAAAAACTAAGCGGAGGAAGAAGATCCCCAGTTTAGATTAATGTTAAATAATTGTGTTGTTTTACACTTGTATTGAAATTGTTATTTTTTTATTAAAACCTTTAAAACCCGTTTTCTTTTAGTCATGGAAGTAAAAAAATCAGGCTTTTGAATTTGGCTCTCTGCACGTTTCAGCACTTGAACAGCGTTAGTTTTTTTAAGAATTACTTAAAAATGTTTCTCATCTCACCATATCCACAGGTACAGAGTCATCATATACAATAAATCCGTGAGGTAGCATTAAAAAAAAAACATTTAAAAACAGATGCATTTGTTTAAAGCAAAGCATTTATTTACTTACCAGGCTACAGGTGAAGCAACTCTTTGCGCCTTCTGTCGTCTCATAATCGGTCCTCATTTATGTCCAAGAGACTCAATAATAATCTTTTACATTCAATCCTTTAATCTTTCATATTTAAAAGCGTTTTTGTGCTGCTGAACATTCATGTGTGTGATAAGCAAACCCGCGTTGTCCTCCCGTTTAGCCGCATATTACTAATGCGCTCTTTAAATAACAAAAAACATATTGCGCCATTGACTTTAGACTTTAGATCAGGTTTTTGTTGGTCAATGGCGTAGTCTATTTTAGTTGCCTCAAAATAGCAACGCGCCAACAATGCGCCTGAACACACCTCGTTTTCAGACCAGAACGCCCATGGGCGCAAAAGGGGGCGCAAATGCATTTGCTATTTAAACAATGCAACGCTAAACGTGAAAATTATAATTGCGCAGAATGGAAACTAGCCAAAGACACTTGCGTCGCGCATTGCGCTGCATTGCGCCAGGTGTAAGATAGAGCCCTAAGAGTTTGAAAGGTTTGTGAAGAATATAACATGCAAACTCCACAAAGTATGGCTTACTTGCTCTATACCAGTGGTTCTCAAACTTTTTCCGCGTGCGGCCCCCCTTGGGTGCGGTGCATTCCTTCGCGGCCCCCCAAAGAAATTTATGACAAAAAATGTTCTAAAATGTAACATTTTAATTAAACAAAACATATTAAGTTATACAAAGTAGTGCTGTTGGTTAGTAGACGCATTTTTTAGGTTTAATTACACAGAATTCATGATAAATGAATGTATTTTATAAAATGACATAAAACTGGGACCCCCTTGGCACCATCTCGCGGCCCCCCAGGCGGCCACGGTCCCCAGTTTGAAAACCACTGCTCTATACAATCCTTCTCAGTAGTCTTATAAAGGTATAAAGTGCTGATGTATGGTTATTCGAAAAAGAACAAAGAATGTAATGACACACACTCATGCAAGTCAGATTTCGATTTTTCCATTAATACATACACAGTTTGTGCACAAATTAGAAAGATTTCTGGCTGTTTTGTTTCAGCCACCCATTAATCTGTTTCTTAGTCTCAAGGTCAGTCTGTTCATAGTTCATACAAAAAAGCTACGAACATCCCTTGTGTGCTGGCACCAACGCAATTAAGCTTTTATTAGCATGGCAGAGCCTACCAAGACATTAAAGCAAATTTCTATTGTTGTAATTTAATAATGGCACCACATGCAAGCTAAATTAGAGCCACGTTTTTCCCAGGTTAACGTTGCTCTTTTCTCCTATGTGCAGATCAGCCTGAATGGTGTTGATACAAAGGCGATGTAATTATAGACTTGGGGACAGATACAATGCAGAGTCATGCATAATGTAGCATTTAATGAATGCACTTTAATCTCAGCATCAGCTTTTCAAAATAAACCTCATCCATCAGCAATATCTGTACAGGTTGTAATGCATATACTGTAGGCACATATATGGTTCAGTACGCTGAAAAAAAAAGAAAAAACATTTTTGCTGCCTTACATTTTTTTTAAGTACAATCTTTAGAAAATTAAAGTCCAATAAATGTGTTTTCAGTTTATCACGCCACAATGTTATTAACCACTCAACCAAATTTGAAAGACTAAAAAACGGCAAGTAAAGAAAATAACGTGGCAGATGAAAATGAAAATATTTTTATTTAAAACGCTCAAATAAAACTTAATTTTAAAGAAACTATTACAGAAAATGAACACATACTAGATTATTAATAAATTAAATGTTTTTAACAGTTACCTTAGCTGCGGGATGAAGTGAAACTAAAGGGTTAATAAATACAAACTGAAGCAGATGTTGTAGAACGTCTGACGAACGATGTTAGATAGCGTGAAGATTGTAAAAACAGATTATTTCCAACTACTAATTACATTATCTTAAAGGAGTTTAACTAAATAATGCACTAAAAATAACGTGAGCAAAAGTGCTCAACAAATTATATTAAATCAACAGGCACGTGCAACCTAGCTAGCAGGTTGCTCAAACAACAAAAATCACCAGCCAACTTACTTTAAATTTGCAAGAACTATAAACTAATACAATAACAGGCTTAAATAAACCCAAAACATAAGTCCACTTACAGTTCTCACGGACACACTTTTTATCGACTGGCTATCCTCCAGACAGTTGACATCATTTCGGTGTGAAGCGCATTCGTGCTATTCTCCGAGATATTTTATCAACTGGCTACTAGTTATCCTCCAGACAGATGACGGACCACGTCTTTCTCTCATTTGGCCATGTGGCGCACGTGCCCGCTCGTGGTGTGAACTGCGTCCGCGCTATTTTCCGAGATGCACTTGACGGCCTTTTGTGCAACAATTTTTTTTGACGACCTAGTTAACCCTGTTATTTATGTGTTCCATACTTGACAAGCTTGTCGCTTTCACATTAACCCTGTCTAAATAATCCTGAGATCAAAAATGAGGAAAAACTGTTTAATTGTGTAACTTGGTACTACCACTGACGTAGGGGACACCCCCACACAACCCCCGCAGTGCGTGGGGGCCCCAACTTACATAAAATGTATATTTATTTAAATTTTAATTGAACTCAAATTTTTTATCTTTGCAGTGAGGGATATTCTCCATTAATTAAACACATATTTTACTCCCCTCGTGCACATTCCCATGTGTGCTGCTGTCCAATTAAACAAAAGTATTTTTATGACTTTTAAGGCGTTTATTCTTCATTTACTAATAAGCGATAAACTATGAACTATGCGAGGATCAAGGTCTGCAAAATCGCAAGGATTATTTTAGAGTTTTCGTTTTCTGTACATGTTACTCTACTTTACTTTTTCTTACTTTACCTGTGATGGTTGCAACTGCTGAAAGATGATTCTTCAAGTTAAAAAGGAACAAGACATTTCTCCGAAGCACAATGTCACAGGAAAGACTGAGAATGCAACATCAACATTAAAGCTGCAGTGAAAGACTGTGAACCAAAACGCTCCAACTCGGAGAGCGCAAAGGTTTCGGTAGAGGGCATTAGTAACTTTTTTAATCATTTATTATATATTAAATATGAATATGAATATAAATATAAGAGACAGACTCTGTTATTGCAGCAGGTACTGGACTATGCCACTGAGTACCACATAGTTCACAGACTTTGTAATACATTTCTAACATTTATAATTTGTTTAGAAAAAATTGTTGGAAATGACTTTTCAAGCTTTTCAAAGTTTCTTTATCATTTAGCCTAGACTGAAAAATAAGTAAAATTTACTTAGGTTTTCTTTTGCAAGTGTTTGCACTCAGGTTTTTCAAGTAAATTTAACACTTGCAAAATTAAGTAAAATTTACTTAGAAAAGCTAAAATTTACTTATATTTACTTAATTTTACTAAGTAAAGTTTAATTACACTGTAAAAATTTTATGTTTACTTAAAATGTTTTGGTAATAATATTATACATAAAATTTTTTAGCACTTTTAACGGGTTACTTCTTAAATGGAATCTACCTGATTAAATCACGTACAATTTATTTTCTTTCCTTTCTTATTACTATATACCACATTATGCTGAGCAAGTAAGAAGAGACTCATTAGGTCTCAGTACTGGCATTAGCACAGTTATTGCTCATTGAGTGAATTAACATCATGATTTTCATTGTGTCACACTGTAAAAAAATATGCCTCTCCAACATAAAAATTTCTAGTGACCCGTTGCACCTCAAATTGTTAGTTGGCCCAATTTAAGTTGGGGAAACAAACTTTTTTGTGTTTTGCTGACTACCCCAGCATGTACACTGAACTTAAAATAGAGTGTTCTGTCAATTAAATATTGTCTCTTGATTAAACATAGCTTGTTGGGCCAAATTGAAATAAAATGTATTAATTAAATTTTCTTGTTGGCCAAAAAGAAAAAAAAATGTCATGTCAGATAAGTTACACACTATGCTCTGATAAATATAATCTATTTACTTAAATCCATATGAACTTGCCTGTTATGCATAACAAAACCACTACAAAAACAAGATCTGACAGTTCAAGTAAGCATTGAACCAGAGACCTTTTTGCTGTGAGGCAACAATGATGCGCGCTAACCCACTGTGCCGTCCTCTACACTGAACACACACTTCTCAATCATGGTAACAATGAACAAACATTATTCTTTTAAAATAACTCTAACTACAACATATAACTAACATTAACAACATAACAACATGAATAAATCCAGAAAACATTAAAACAGTCATCTTTTTTAATAAATATTAACCAAAGAAGTGAACATGTCGCAATGCATGCTGGGAACCATTCCGACCATTGTTTTTTTTAATTGTTTGTTCAGATTACTCAGTTTGGTAAGTTGGGTGAACGAATTGGACATAAACTTATATATCTAAGTCCAGTCAACAAAATAATATTTGTTAGCTGAATGATTATGCTTTTTTCATTCAGTGAACACAAAATAATCAAATGACGCCCTTCAACAAAGAAATCTTTGTTCAAGTTACTTAAACTTCTTTGTTGAATGAACATTTTAAAGTTGGATTTTTTACAGTGCACCTATACATGGATTTCTCGGCGACGTCATCACTGCTTGCGCACGCAATCGAGAGCCAGAAAGAAGAGACGTACCTTTTGTTGTAGGGTAGTAGAGGTGTCTGTAAGTCAAAATGCCAAGGAGTTGTTGCGTGGTTAATTGTACCAACAGAGTCAGTGCTGGGTGCTGATGTTTAACATATCAGTAGATGCGACTATTACGTTACTAGCCTAACATTATAATTCATACATGTATCACAGTAACACGCCGAAATTAAAGACAGAAAAACAGATCCAACAAAAATCAAGTTTTATTTATATACAAAAAATAAAGAACACTTCAATACTTAAGGTTGTTGCCGTGGTGAACCAGCTCACCGATCGGGCTTTCTGCCTCCTGAATGCGCGTGCACCCTGTAATGTTTGTAAACAGGAAACCTGTCTATACACAAGCACCACTCTTCTGAATGATGGTAGCCACAAAGCTCAAAAAAGAAACAGAAACTTGACTAAATCTCAAAGATAATTAAACATTAAACCCTAACAAGTTAAAAACACATAAAATAGCGTTTAATTTTCATATTTTACTCTCCAAATGCAGTCCCACGTAAAGCATGCTGGGAACTACAAGTCTACTGCCTAGTTAGTTACGTATATTAAATAATTAAAGTAGTTTCAACACAAAATTATTAAGTTAATTTCCTTCTTTCAAATTTAAGTGGATTTTACTTGATAAAATTAACTCATTCACCGCCAGCCTTTTTGAGAAAAGTTGCCCACCTGCATTTTTGTGATTTTAACAAAATTTTCACAAAATTCCTTGCAGGAAAAATTATTTTCTATAAATATATAAACATACAAATTATATCAAATTAAAGAACACACCCTCTGCTTTTAAACAAACAATAAACAAACAAACAAAATGGGGAAAAACGTTTCATTATATATTTACTTTTTCTACTTAATTTACCACTGAAATATGGATATTTCTCTTCAAAAATACAATATTTTGAGCAAAAAGCTTAAAAAATTGCGTTTTTGTAAAGAAATTTATGTTAGAGATCAGACTCAGAATGACTATCAAACATAAAGGCAGTTAAAATAAATCATTAAATCTTTTTAACTTCTGTTTTTGATAAATTCGTTTTGGTATTACACTTTCACTTTGAAATTCGTCCAGAAAGGCACATTTATTAGTTAAATATGAACTCATAAATGACGAGATAACTCGTCAATGGCGGTGAATGAGTTAAGTTAAATTACTCAGTAAGGTGCTAATCACACCAAACACGCTTTAAACGCTTGGAAACGCAAGGCGTGACACACTGCCTTTTTTAAAAGAGTAGTGCAACACGGTTTTTCATATTGCTAGGCAACCACCGAATCAGCTGTCTTGTCAATCAAATATTGAAGCGTGAGCGCTCTTTTGCTGTTAACTGTCATATTAGCAGAAACTTTAAAAAGAGGACGCTTGCTCTGACCTTGTTGGAGGGTGAGAGGTGCACAAACACACAGGAGAGAGTGAGCGAGTGGAGTCCGGTTCTTCAAAGCAACTGTAAACTTCCCTCACCACAACATAAGGCCCACCTCTCCCCTCATTCGATTGGACCATGAAAAAAGACGTGAATTGCGTCGGCTGCTTTTCCGATCTCAGCGCTCCTTCAAAAACGCGTGATGTGATCGGCAGCAAAAACATCAAGGCGTTCGGCGCGCATGAACAGACGCGGAGCGCATACGCTCACTGCCCATAGAATATCAGCCTGCAACTGCCATAAACGCGTTTGGTGTGATTGGCCCCTAATGTGTAAATTTAGAATTACTTACATTTTTGTGTTATTTTTACTTTTTACAAAGATTATTTTTTTATAGAATTTACTCATTAAGTTAGTAAGTTAAATTAACTAAGGCACATAATAATTTTTTACAGTGTATCTGTAGGTTTTATATCCTGTCGCTGTTTTTTTATACTAAAATGTATTTTGTATCCCCGCAAAACTGAAAAGCACTTTTGAATTGAATCAATGTGACACAGGCAACATCCAGCTCTCTCTTGTTTTTAAGGTGTGTATGTTCTGGTTCTGTTGGGTTCTGTGTGGTGCTGTTGTCTCCTGCGGCCCGCCAGTCACGCCCCCGTGCTCTTCCACCGGGACACAAACCTGCAGCGACTCCTGGATCTCCGCAGTAACCTGAGCGCCCAAGGGATTTCCTGCCATATGTGCTCAGGTGAGGCTTTTAAACAGTAAACAATTGACTGCTTAAATTTACTCCAGTAAATCATGGAAAACAATTCCCTTTGTTTAACTCATTAATGCCTTATTTAATTAGATAACAGATTCACACAGTTGCCTGAATGGCATGAAATAGAAATTAATGTGTTTGGTAACATGTAATTAATGGCAGAAATGAGGAGCTCAGATGCAAGCCTCTAAACGCCACGTTCGTCAAAATTGAGATAATGATAATGAACAAATTATTATACGTTCATCAAATTCTTTTGCTTTAATCTCGGCCTCAGACCGTTTTTAAAATAACAGTTTGTTGGAAGAATCCATTAAGAGTCTGATAAAAATGCTAATTTACAAAAAAAAAAAACATGTCAGATGCACTAAGAGGGTTTTGCGTCACAGCTCTTTATATGTAATTAAATGTTTAACAGATTAATAGTCCATGTTGTACATTCAAATCATATATATATACAAATATACATGTTGTACATTCAAATATACAGCAGGATTTAAAGTCTGAGACCACTTTTTAATGTCATAACATTTTTCACTACAAATTGTTTAATCACCCTAATAATTAGATAAGATGAACTGTATATTGTACACGAGTAAGCCGAACAAACACACATGTCCCAGTCCAACCTGGTCTCACTGTTAACAAAACGTTGTAATAATACGTAACTTACAAAACCACAAAACATACTTTTTTGTATGTTTAAATAGATGCTGAAGCGTATTTGACGTAAACGTATTTGCAACATTTAATCGTATAATTTTTACGGTTTTACAGCTACAAATACATTAACATTTGCACATTTTTAATACAATAAATTGCTGTATAATTTTCCTTTAACCATTTTATCGATAATGTTGCACCTTAGCCTAAACCCAAACCCTTTTTATACAAAAAAATTATATAATGTATATGATGCAATTATGCTCCTATGTAATTAAATAAATAACAGACAGAAATATGAAGGTAAATTTTAGTGACCATAGTAACAATATAGCATTTAAAAGCTATGTTATGCTGCAAATACAGTCCTAATCCTAAAACTACCCAAAACCATTAATAAAATCATGTACTGTTAGAAATAAAAAACATAACAGACAGTCAAGTGTAATCACAATCATTTATTTATTACGAAATATAAAGCAGTACGAAAAATAGTTAAAATGACGATATGCTGAAGCAGCGGTCCTCTCTGAAGTATATAAAGTACAGAGATGTATTAAAGTTATTAATCCACGAACGTTAATCCGGCTTCCCCCTGTGAAGGCGCGCATTTCAAATTTCAAAAGTACACCGACTAAAAGACAGGAATCAAAGTCGCAAATCTGTGACGTAGCACGCAAGAGTGAATTAGTGATATCTGTGCCGTAAAGCAATGTGTCATAAAGCTTCTTGAGGCGCAATATTTCAATTAAAATTCATAATGAACTAATGAGATTTGACGTTTACGGTTGCTGATGAGAACTGGAATCAAGATCGCTGGATAAAGGGCTGAATTTTTTATTTGTTCTTCGCAATCGTATGAATTTTAACAATGTGGATTACGGTGAATGAATAAAATTAGCATATTTTGTGAATTTATGTTGTTTTGGTGTAATTGCTGCATAGGAGAAGACTGCATAGGAGAAAACGCATTTTTGTGTGTCATGGCAAACAAACTAAATATTACAAAATGGTTAAATGATTACAGAAATGTTATTCATTTTTAAGGTTTTAATGTGTAGTTTGTTTAATATTGTGTAATTCTCTGAAAGTCATGGAGATTTCACTGGGTAAATGAGTAAACTGTCTTAAATAAATAAGTCAGTAAATAAGACTGAAAACATGCCATTAATATGAGTAAGAAATGCTAATGCTTGCGATTTTAATATTTATGAAAAGGAATATGTTAAAATCTGTAAAGCTGTTAATTAAGAAATATCGCTGGAGTAGGAGTGTGACACGAGGACGCAAGTACAACCACACTTACGTAAAAATACACACATATTCTCATGAGATCACATATGCATTATATAATTACATTATAATATATATATAATTAATAAATCTCACTGACCTGGCTTCAGTTATCCATAGAGTTTGCCCAAAGCATCATGAGCAGTGCTTCCAGGGCTCTTTTTTAATGTACGTATGTTCTGAATTTGTTGGGTTCTGTGTAGTGTAAATCTCATTGTTTCTAGCATGTCTTCAGGCAAAATATCAATATAAATGTATAACTAGTCATGATGAGACATGCAAGAACCAATAAGATTTGAAGTTAACATTGTGCCACTGTTTGTTTGGTTTCAATTCTAAACATTTTGGGGCTTTTAGATGGACATATAGTAATGGATATTTTTATTTAAACAAAAATATGTTCAACTGAAGAAAGGAAGACATGATCTGGGATGGCATGAGGATAAGTAAATTATTAGCATTATTTTATGGGTAAAGGGAAAGAGTTCCAAGGTAAAACACTGTGTTGGTTTAACTTAAAAAAATTACCTGGCTGCCTTAAAATTTTAAGTTGAACCAAAAAATCTTTAGATATTGGAATAAATGTTCTTAAAGGATTTGTTCATTTTCTTAAAAAAATCCAGATAATTTACTCACCACCATGTCATCCACAATGTCGATGTCCTTCTTTGTTCAGTTGAGAAGAAATTATGTTTTTTTTTGAAAACATTCCAAGACTTTTCTCATTTTAATGGACATTAACAGTTTTAATGCAGTTTAAAATTGCAGTTTCAAAGGACTCTAAACGATCCCAAGGCATAAGGGTCTATAGTGAAACGATTGTCATTTTTGACAATAAAAATAAAAATATGCACCTTTAAACCACAACTTCTCGCTGATTGAATAGTGCAGATTAAGGGGCGTATTATCCCCTTCTGACATCACAAGGGGAGCCAAATTTCAATGACGTATTTTTTTACATGCTTGCTGAGAATGGTTTACCAAAACTAAGTAACTGGGTTGATTTCTGGGTTGAAGTCAGATTTTTATGATATATCCCCTTTATAAAGTTACTTCAGTTGGTAACACCTAAAAAATGTAAGATTATTAAAATTTTACATTTTCACCTAAAGTGAAACTAAAGTGGAATTTTCAGTTGAAAAAAATGTATCCAAATTTTCACTTTTTACAGTGTATGTACAGTACAGGTTTAAATCTTAGATTTCACTGTATATTACAATATATGAATAGTGTTGGTGCATGTGCTCTGACACATTAGCCTGTACTCACATTGCTTGCATTATTATTTCCTCATTTGTTTTCCCATCATTTCCCATTTTTAACTTACTGTAATGTATTTTTGAATTTCATTACTAATCTCTTATGCATTGGCATATATAATGTGTGTAAAACCGTTGTACTGATGTTACACAGTAATCCAAAAAACTTCAGATAATCACATGAATTTGAATGCTACATCTGACAACATTAATTCAGCTGGTACACACTGACCCGTTTCACTGTCTCACAGGTGTTTTTATGGAGCGACCTTATAATCTCCACAGTGCTGCTGACTCCACAAGTTCAGCCTCAGGAAAACATCCCACGATTCCTTCAACCCAGACGAAACCAGCGTCCAACAGCACAGCACAGACACAGACAGGTTTCTGCTCTACTAAGAGGAACGAATGAAAAGCATTCACACCTGTTTAGAGTTTGGGGCTAATTCGTCTTACAAACATCTTCTATAAACTAGGTCATGCTGAACCAGATTAAGGTGGTCATGATGCTAAACTGTAGAAGTTAGTTAACCAGCTTAACCAAACTCCACCAGTTTAGACAATTGTTAAACATGAACAATATTAAGCTGTACAATAGCATATGGATGGGTTCAAATATGGCACTGATTTTGAGAGAGAGAAAGAAAAAAAAGAGAAAAAGAGAGCGTGAGCGGCCCGGTACAAAAGTGGAAATGATCGATGTTATCTAAAGTCCTCTCTTAACTCTTAACTTTCCCCGCCAGCGTTTTTTTTTTAAGTTGCCAGCCAGCGCCAGCATTTTTCATGATTTTCACAAAAGTTTAATGCCTTCCAGAAAATGTTCTTCTTTAAATATATAAACAATAACAAACAATATATGAAATGAAAGAACAGACCCTCTGCTTTCAAAAAAAAAAACTTTCATCTTACCTCCATTTGTTCTCTTTTTATCACCTCTCAAATATGGGTAGGTTTCTTCAAAAACACCCAATTTTGAGCAAAAAGCTGAGATAATTCAATTTTTGTGAAGGACTTTTGATAGAGATCAGATGCAGAGCGATCTTTAAAACATACACATACATAAAACTTCCGGGTTGTGTAAGTTGCACCACCTGGTGGATAATAGCGGTATTCCAGACCCAGTTCCTGTTGCTATGAAGGTCATCGCACCACTTATCTACTGGCTGTCCTTCAACGTGATGCCTAGCCGATGCCCGACCAACGACCACCGGCTAAACCAGTTTAATCCGCTTACCCGCCTCCTTACCCGCCTTTTTGTCCTTCTAGGAGTTTTTCCCATTGGGTTTTTTCCTAGGGGGTTTTTCGTCCCCGGGAGAGTCAGACAACTTTGGCTTAACTTAGCACTTAACTGTATATGTTACATTATTAATATGCTCGCTGTACGGTTTAACCTTAGTCGCTATCTCTACTTCTTATATTATCTATTGATTTTCTGTGTTTCCTCTACATCTTCTCATGTAAAGCTGCTTTGCAACAATTAACACTTGTGAAAAGCGCTATATAAATAAAATTGAATTGAAATTGAATTGAATATTGCGGAAAGCCGGAAATTCTCGTCATTGGCAGGGAAGCGTTTTCTCTTAATTGACGAGTTATCTCGTTTTTGCGACCCGGTGCCAACTTGTCCATGACCCGTACTGGGTCACAACCTGGTGGTTGGGGACCTCTGCCCTAGACGGTTCTGAGGAGTCCCCAGAAAATTTCAAAAGAAAAACAAAGCAAAAACTATTTGCGGTCTTTATAATATCACAATTATTATTTATCTAACACAGTTTAAAGTCCTCATGAAATCAAAATAATTCAATTGACATTTTTTTACCAATATTTTTATGGAATATTGCAGTGTTCACTATAAGCAATTTATTGATTTTGGATCTAATCATTCACAGAGGAAAAACAAGCCACTGTTTTCATTGCATAATATTCCATGTCAACTGACTCAATCCGATCGCGACGTCCTGTTGACTTTAAAGGTTTTTTGGTAACTGTCATTAAGTGTCATTTGTTCAATTATGTCATTGCAAAGATGACATTGTTTGAGATGTCTTTGTTATGACAACTTGACATTAACCAATACATCAAAGCTTTTCATGACAACTTGACATTACCAAGACAACATAACTGACCACTTTTACCAGTGATACAAATTAAATTTGTCATTAAAATGTCATTAAGTGTTAATATTCTGTCAACAGTTTTATATAATAGCGTCATGAATATTTTTCTTGACCTCAACTACAGTGGTACAAATATAACTTGTCATTAAGGTAATGCTTTACAATAAGTTTTATTTGTTAACATTAGTTAATTGTAACAAAGGCTGCTTACACAAAGCGGGTGAGAGCGAGAGACGAATCCATGTGCAGAGAGGTTTATTTATAAATCCCCAGAGGCGGACACGATTTAAAGCTATGGTCTACGATTTCAAAGATTGTTCATTATTAATAACCTCGTTTTGATGCTGGTTATGGTTCTACAGTAAAATCCTAACAATATGAAGAGAAAAAAGAAATAAAAACATCCATTCCGTCTATTGGGTGTACGACGGCAGATAAGTTGACCAATGTAAACTGTCCGGCCGGACAGCTTACATTGGTTAACTGCTCTCATCAAATCCCCGTACACTTGAAAATCCACCTCGCGCTCGCGTCTCCACCCCATCGCACACCACCCCGCCCCTCTCCTGCCTGCGCCATGAAATGTGTGTCAGTGTATGTTAGCTAGCGAAGAAGCAACATCTCACTCATGGAAAAAAACTAACCGACAGCAGCAAGCTTCTTGTCCCTACAGTAAAGGTCGGAAGAAAAAGGAAGTCTGTAAAAGAAAGAGCAGAGGTAAAAAAAATTGAAAAACGCCGGACTCTAAGTAGAATCAATATAGGGTCCGCCATTGACCGCTGGAGGAAGCTTCAGGGAGATTTGGGGCTAAAAACCGACGCCAACACGGCGGACTTTTTGTTGAACAGGTACGCATCTATTTATACTTTTATTGTGCGAGGTGTTACATAAATACCTTTTTATGTGTCTGACAACATGCTGCCGGTCGGCATTGGAAACTTAGCCGTTTAGCATCGCGTATCGCGGGTCAATGTAATTATATTTACAAAGATTGTGTGTGGTGTTACATAGATATCTTCTTGTGAGTCTGACAACATCATGCTAATGCTGCCGGTCTGCATTGGAATGTTAGCCGTTTAGCATCGCGTATCATGGGTCAATGTAATTATATTTACAAAGATTGTGTGTGGTGTTACATAGATATCTTCTTGTGAGTCTGACAACATCATGCTAATGCTGCCGGTCTGCATTGGAATGTCAGCCGTTTAGCATCGCGTATCACGGGTCAATGTAATTATATTTACAAAATCATTTCATGAAGCTCAGGAGGGGAACCGTATGCCAAACGTTGTTGTGAAAGTAAACAACGTCAATTACAATCATAATTGTAATTGTTCATTCCTTCAAGGCTTTATGTGTTTACTGCTCGGTAAATCTGTTCTGATGTTTACTACCGGTTATCACAGCTTGAATGAGTGACGTTGTTCAGCTTGTTTCCCGGTGGGAGGGATCAGGTAGCACAGAGGGGCGGGATGAGTTTTTTAAAACGTACTAACCGTCTCAGGCTTTCTCGGCTGATTTTCAACATCGTAGACTACAGCTTTAAGTATTTTTACTTTCTACATAAAATTATTTTTTTTATGTATTTGTATTTTATCCGTGTTTTTCTTTGGAAAACATACATTCCAAAGCATATTATCATAATTTTTACTCCACAACATTTCATAATTTCAAGTTTTTGGTTTATATTTAATATTTAAGTACATTAAACATCTAGTATTTTTTTTTTACTTTTACTATATATTATAACAGTGTCATGAATATTTTTCATAATGTTATTTTTTTTAGT
The DNA here is from genome assembly GCF_027580225.2 of Misgurnus anguillicaudatus. Taxonomy (NCBI): domain Eukaryota; kingdom Metazoa; phylum Chordata; class Actinopteri; order Cypriniformes; family Cobitidae; genus Misgurnus; species Misgurnus anguillicaudatus. Next base: position 9,885,898 of record NC_073341.2, read on the forward strand.
TTCCTTCATGTGTAGGATCCACATACAAAAAGCAACCATAGACACTCCTTTATCATCGACGTGAGGAAAAATATCCCAGGGGCTGTTACACTTGGTATTAAGATGTATTTTCGTTGATCGGATCACAAGTGGACGAGAGAGACACATCACGTTTACACTTGGTGTTTAAATCCGTCTCTTTTTGTCCATTTTCGACCGCTTCTCTCCAGATTACTGAGGAGATGGTCTGTGGACGAGTCCCTCTCCTGTCATTTAATCATGAGCAGGAGTAATGACGGGTTTAAATGGACGCAAACTAATATTGTGTAAACGTTACATGTCCGTGTATATGTAAGAGCTTTCTCTGATATTGGTGAAATAAGATCGCTCAACTTTCACACGCTTGTAAAATGAAACGAAAGACGCGCAGATAAGCGGCGTTAGTTTTACCAATGAAAGGCTAAAAATAGGGCTGTACACCGTGTGTTTGTGTTAGAGGTCAGAAAATATGAAAAACATTTATCTCAGTACCTCAGATTACATAAATGGGCGGAGAGACGGCATGTGGCTGTTCGAACACATTAAACCACATCCGTGTTTTCACTAACAAGTGTTATGCATAACCATGCTATAGTTAGCCAAGGAACTATAAAACTTCAAGTTTACAAGATAGACTGTATAGATGTAAACAAATATGGTGAATTACCTGTGGAGAAGATAGAAAGTATGCAACTTCGGTGTCCCTTGAGCCCCATCTTGGAAAATTAACATTACTCCAATATTGACTTTGGTCTTGATGTTTTTCCTGTGGTGTTGTCGTTTTAAATCCCTGTTTCGCTTCCTTGGCGACGTGTTTTAATGTCCTCGAAAATAGGTCTTCAACAGGCTTTCAAATCTGCCTCAAATCAAAGCATTAGATCGCGAGATCATCACGGTGTGCGGCTGTTGTAAAATCCGAAGGATTCAGTCTACGCAGGTCGCATATCCGGGTTGCATACGTCATCAAGCCTGGTTTATTTAAATTAACTTAGCATTACATTCGCAAGTCATAAGCATATTACATCAATTTACAATTAACTAAGAATAATTGTCAGCTTTATAATTGTTAATATTCTGAATTAAGACTATCTTGATGAGGTATACTGCCTACACATGCAACCTCCGTAGGCTTCAGCTCGCGGCCAGCGTGAGTGTAGTCTGAAAGCACGAAAGGCGGAGCTTGAATTTCAGGAATGTCCCTCGTCGGCGAATGTATTTCAAAGATGGAGGCACAACATGGATTCAGCCAGTCGAGCGACTCGACCGTATTTATTTTAAATAGCAGATTCTACACTTACGAGAATACTTTGATTAGTGGGGTGGAAGTAATTACACATGAATGAGCACATACTTTTGAAAGAAAACATGGGTTTTTCCTAAGAATTAACTCAAAAACTTTTTATTAGCTTTAATAAATAAAATCCAATAATCCAATAATTATAATTAAAATTGATAAATTATATTTTGTTGTATTTTGAGACTGATTCACCTAAAATTAAATGAAAACAGTACAATGATGTGTTAAGCCATGCAGCGATGGGTTCATATCACTGCAAAAACAGTTAATTACATCACATTCATTAAATTAATTAAATGTTTTGTTCGTTGAATATAATCAACGTGTCTGTTGCATTTTGTTAAGGTATTTGAAAAAATGATTTGAGATTGTATTAAAACTTATTGACATTTTAATGACAAGTTCAATTTGTACCACTTGTTGAGGTCAAGAAAAATATCCATGAGGCTATTATAAAACTATTTGAAAGAGAATTAACACTTAATGACATTTAAATGACAGTTTAATGTAAAGTTAACCCATAAAGCTAGTTAGTTTCTTAAATTTGATATTTATTCTGCTATGTCATGTTTATGACAGATTCATGACAAGTTATGTTGTATTGGTTTATGTCAAGTTGTCATAACAATGACATCTCAAACAATGTCATCTTTGCATTTAAAATCACATCATTAAACAAATGACACTTAATGACAGTTGTCATAAACGTGCATAAAATAGCATGTTAATGACACTTGTCATGATTATGAAGGTGTCATGTCAGTATTATGCACAACCCTTCAAGTAAAGTGTTACTAGTTTCTTTATAGAAAATATGGATATATATTTTAGGGAAGGTTTCCCATAAAGGTTTATCATATGTGGAGGTTCCTGTCATTATAAAGTTTGAAAACCCCTGTTCTAGATCACTAAATCATCTTATACGCTTTTAACCATAAAGAGGCTACAGGATGCCATAGAAAAATATTTAGCTCTGTAGTTCAATAAATAATCTTTAACATCCAAAGATCCTTTATGTTTTTTGTAGTGTAAAAAAATGAAAGAAATGGTCTCTTTATGAACTTAAAGGTGCAGTGTGTAAATTTTAGTGGCATCTAGTGGTGAAGTTGCGAATTGCAACCAATGGCTCAGTCCACTGCTCACCCCTCGCTTTTGAAACGCATAGAGATGCTAGAGTAGCCGCCACCGTACAAACATGTCATCTTCGGAGACAAATTTGTAAAAACGTTTGTCTGTTAAGGGCTTCTGTAGAAACATGGCAGCACAAAATGGCGGCTTCCATGTAAGGGGACCCTCTGTGTATGTAGATGAAAAGTCTCATTGTAATGTAATAAAAACATAACGGTTCATTATGAAAGGCCTTTATACACCACTGATAATATAGTTTTGTATATTATATTGCATTTCTGTCAAGAGATCCTTCTAAAAATTACACACTGCACCTTTAAATGGGGAATCAAAAATAGTTCTTCTGTGGTATCACTGTATCATATCTATTTTTAAAAGTACACCATAATTATACACTGCTTAAATACTGAAATCAGCTCTCATGTGAACTTGCAGGTGGTCTCCTCACTGTGTATGTCTCCAAACTGGATCTCGGTTCTCCTGCTCCTGTATATCGCTATTCACTGAGTGCCAATGTACCTGCACCTTGGCAAGCATCATCAGGAGGGCAGGGGGATGTGCCATTCTTTCAGGTCCGTAAACATACACGACCTATAAATACACACACATGAACATTCTCCGTTAAACAAACATGCAAGCACTAACATTTTCACTGGAGACAAATGCAATAAGCCATCTAGAAAAACGCATAATTACGGTTGGCAAATGTGTTTTCACATTGCTTAATACCTTCACCACACAAGAAAAACCCCATTACGGCATATCTGTTATTGCCTCACTGAAAAACAAAGCTTTTAATGTACGCAATCTATTCCAAGCCCTACAAATTCCATCATCCTCCGAGGAGTTTACACGACATAATGTCTGTACTGTGTGTTCACATCACCTCAGCATGCTTCAATTGCCCTTATAGCCCCGCTCCATCTGAGCTGACAAACATTGATCGATGTGTTGTCACGGTAACAGGCCTACAGAAGTCCCCATAGCAACTTCAGCACGCGGATGACCGTGTGCGTTTCTCACGCCTATCACCCCCGCCCGCGATGGATGCTTACTTTACGGTCATGTGACGGCAGCCGACGCTGGATGGCAGAGTTTGAGTTCTTTGTGGCTTTGGCCGAGCAGCAACACAGCAGGTAGGGGTGTGGAGGGGGGGCACGTGATGTTCTGATACGATCCGTGACTGATTAAAATCATTTTTCATTCCACAGCTAAATACAATGACAAACTCCCAATGTATGTATAAACATTAACTGTATTATTAGTTAGTTGTTCAGTAGTTGAGTCAAACTTGTTACACTTTATAAAATCTAACAATAAAGACATCGGTACTTTACGTGAAGAAAAAAAATAATTTATGATATTATTTACATTAAACAATTTCATGACAGTTAACCCAGCAAGCACCTTAATAGCAATTTGACATCAATATTAGTCAAGACTTGATCAAATCCTACATTCCTTTAAATTCAGTTTGAATGGGTAACAATTTATTTCGATAGTCCATTTAAGACATTTTGCCGTAACACTTCACAATAAGGTTCATTCGTTAACATTAGTTAACTAACTTGAACAAACCATGATCAATACATGTTGTTACAGTATTTATTTATCTTTGTTAATGTTAGTTAATAAAAATGTAAGCTTTAATTGTTTGTTCATGTTAGTTCAGAGTCCAATAACTAATGTTAACAAGATTTTAATAAAGTATTAGTAATTGTTGAAATTAACATTAACAAAGATTAATAAATGCTGTATAAGTGCAGTTCATTATTAGTTCGTGTTAACTAATGTAGCTAACTAATGTTAACTAATGAACCTTATTGTAAAGTGTTACCCATTTTGCTAATTATAAGTAACTTTGCAACTACTTATCAACTACCAATCTTTAGAGAATTAGTAAACTGTCTGCTTAATATCTACTAACACTTTATTGCTATGATATCTCAGCAGACTGTCTATAGGTGTCTTTGCAGGTGCATGTCAACTTATTCCACTAACCCAAACCTCTTCCCTAACCCTTACAGTCTACTAATACGCTAATGACAGTTAGTTGACGTATAATTGCAAATTATTGGAAGTTAGTCAACATGAAGTTGCAAAGTTATTTATAGTTAGAATGTCTAGTGGACTATCAAAATAAAGTGTAACCAAAATTATAAAGTCTTTATGCCAAAAATCATAAGGATATTAAGTGAAAATCATGTTCCATAAAGATATTTTGTAAGTTCCCTAACGTAAATATATATATATATATATATATATATATATATATAAATTAGTAGTAGTAATATGTGTTGCTATGAACTTCATTTAAACAATTTTAAATCTGAATTTTCTCAATATTTAGATTTTTTTGCACCTTCAGATTCCAGAATTTTAAATAGTTTTTTTATGACCATTATGTTTTGTGGTCCAGTGTTACATATGTGTGATGTTCAGTGCAACAAATAGTACTTTAAATACTTGAAATATTTATAAAATAATGGAAACACTTTGCAATAAGGTTGTATTTGTTAACATTAGTAAATGCATTAGCTAACCTCAAGTAACGATAAGCAATTCATATTATCAGCATTTATTGATCTTTGTTAATGATTTTAATGCCAGCACAGACTCATGTTAGATCATGGTGCGTTAACTAATGTTACTGTACAACTTTTGATCTAAAAATGTATTAGTAAATGCTGAAATTAACATCAATCAATTAATATTAATAAATGCTGTAGAAGTATTGTTCATTGTTAGTTCATGTTAGCTAATGAGTTAAACATTTTTACAATACATACACCAAAATCCAATTATGAATACATATGATACTGTACAGCATGCCTTCCCGTTTACTTAATACGATGCATCTTTTCATGTCGTTTTATGTATTGGTTTCTCAACGTTTTTGTTTTTTAAACCATTATTGCTTTATGGTTAGATTTTGATCCATGATATTTTTTAAACCATGGCCACTTAAAGCTGGGGTTAGAACTGGGGTTTGGGTTAACATGTCATTTTATGTACCAAAAAGTTGTTCTAACCGGAAACCCAAGCAACAATGATAAAAAAACAATAAAAAAGAGAAACCAATACATTAAACGACACGAAAAGATGCACCATATAAGGTGAACGGGAAGGACTGGCATATCATATGCACGCAAAATTGGAATTTGGCATATGTATTGCAAGACTTTTACACTGCGAGCTATAAACATTTCATCAGAATGGGCTGTTAGCATAAAAAATAGCTATCGTTTTTGTATATGTTTTGATGGAATTTTTTTTTTAAATGCAAAAGGAGTGAAAAATAGTACTTGGATATTTAGTATTTTCTTCGTGAAAGTACCTACATGAGATCTTTACATATTTTATTTGATTCACCTACACTCTTTAAAATAGCGAAGCCATAGAAGAACCATTTTTGGTTCCCCAAAGAACCATTCAGTCAAAGGTTTTTAAAAATACCATTTCTTTCTCACCTTTTCATAGTCTGTAGAACCGTTCTCCACCAGTGATGCGCGGTTCAATGTATAAACAACCCGCACCCGACCGACGTTTTCAACTAACTTGCCCGCAACTTGGACCACAAAAAAATATTGTACCTGACCCGCTTCCTGGCCCACATTTTTAAAAAGTAGTAATTGTTTGAAATAATTCATTGTTGTTATTTCAACCAACCCGACCGACCACGACCCGAATATCATTAAAAATATTTTTTGATGACTCGTAACAGCAGGCTCATTTTGGATCAACCCGCGCATCACTGTTCTCCACTACAAAGATGCTTTTATGAACAAAAAGGTTCTTCAGATGGCAAAGGTTTTCTATGGAACCAATCTGCCAAAAACTGATCTTCTATCAATGGCATTGTGGAGCATTTTTATTTTAAAGTCCCCCTGCACTCGACCTTAAAAACTTATCTTAGAGCATAAAACAGCATATGTATACGTTTTATTCTGTGATAATAATTTCATCTCGCCTAAAACTTGTGTACATCTATACCCCTGCCTCATTAGTATACGTGGATCTATGAATATGCAAATTAGTCCCAGCCTCCAGTTGCACATTAATGCAACACGGATTTGTTTAGTGCTGATGTTAACAGGGTAGAACATTCATTTACATTTATGTATTTGGTAGATGTTTTTATCCTAAGCAACTTTATCAATGTGTGTTTCCCGGGTTTAAACCCATGACCTTTTGCTCTACTAATGCAATACTCTACTACTGAGCTACACAAGCGCACTGCAAGTGCTCGCGTCGCAGAAGTAGCTATCATTTCATTATAATTTTTTTTATCTTAAAGCATAATAAAAACACCACATAGACATAAAAACAACAATAAAAACTTGATTTTCACCACAGGGGGACTTTAACGAGTATAGTTTTACCTACATCAAACAATACTTTTCGATGTATATTGTAGAAGTATAATTCTCTTTTGACAGGAAGCTGTATTTTGCCCAGCACACGATCAGCCCGTATGCCAGTCGAGTGTGTGAGGGACCACCGGGCTGTGTGTTCAGCTCAGGTCCTGATGGACCCACTCAGGGCAGTTTCTATGCTCCACTGCCTGCAGGTACACACTAATCTGATTAACACTTATGAACATTCAAGTGGTTAAAGCTGTGCATTTATCTCGACAAATGAATATGTAAAAATTTGTTTCACAAAGTAAAACAAAGGTAACTTTTCTATATTTCAAGGCTGACCATTCAGAGATATGTCCACAAACATCAACAATTCAATATTCAGATTTTTAACATAATTACACTATTGTACTCTGCAGAACTGCTTTATAGTTGAAATGACACATTTTTCTCACCAGTTCTGTTCACCATTAATGTCCATCATGTACAATGTTTATTTATAGGCTCTTATAAAGAAAGATGAAGCTGCATAATCACACTCCTGTTCTCTGCAGAGCTGATTTATAGTTCATTTGACTTTGGATCTGAATTGAGAAATCTGCTCAGTAAATGTTGATGTATAAAATATTAATCTCTGTGTTCCTAAAATGCTCATGATAAGATATTACTTTTAAAGGGCACCTATTATGCAAAATCCACTTTTACAAGGTGTTAGGACATAAATGTGTGTTCGAGCAACCCCACAATGAAAAAATCCACCCACTCCTTTTTAAATCCCCATTAAACCGAGGCAATCTCATTAGACATGCGGTTTTGATTCTCTTGTTAATGTGACATCAGACTGATAAAGCCCCGCCCACAGCCACTGCCTGACAGTCCTGCATTAGGCTACTATAGTTTCCACATTTCGCATTACACAAGCACTTTCTGGTTTACTCTCCTGTGTATTACTGTCAAGCTGTAATAAGTATTGTCTGTGTTGTATAAAGCGCTATATAAGTAAAGGTGACTTGACTTGATTTAGGCTCATTCTTTATAGTGTTTTGCAGAAGAAAGCAAGTCATACAGGTTTGGAATAGATTGAGGGTATAATGACAAAATGTGACCTAGTTAGTGATTTAATTTTTATATTAAATCACAACATGATCTTACGGAAAGTCATGTTATAGTCACGAAAAATTGTATTAATTTATTTGTGTCCATGGCACGAAATTCAGCTTTTTTCGTGCCTTGAGCACGAATGTCTTTTCCGTGTCACTCACCATGAATTTCTATAAATGCGTTTTCATGTCTGTGGCATGACTTTCTTTTTCATGTAATTTCATGTATTATCCCCCCCCCTTTTATATAAATCATTATCACCTGGAGTTGCAGTTAAGGGGGTCGCACACCGGACGCTCAGCTCAGTGCCGCGTCGAGTTGCGTCTAGGACAACTCGAAGTTATCGTAAACCGGAAGTGCGCATTAAATAGCGCGACCTTATTCAGATTGCGTATACTTCAAAATGCTAAATATACGTTAGCAGCCAATGTTAATCATGAATGATTTGGGACAAATATGATGTTATTTAATGTTAAACTATGTGAGTGGCGCTCTGTGGCGCGACAGGGATTTGAGCAACTGGGCGTGCCTGTCCGCGCCAGTGTGTGTTTACTCATAGAAAACAATGTGTTAGATTTTTTTTAAGAATGGCGCTGAGCTCCGCGTCCAGTGTGCGACCCCACTTAGAGTTGGGGTTTGGGTAAGGATGTCTAAAATGTATCAGAAAGTGATTCTAACCCTAACCCCAAGCGACAATGGTAAAAAAATAGGAAAAAAATATGAGAAAACAATACATAAAATGACATGAAAAAGAAAGTCGTACCACAAACACGCGAAACTATTTATAGAAATTTGTGCGAGTTTCACGAAAAAGACATTCGTGCTCAAGGCACGAAATAAAGTAAAATTTCGTGCCATGGACACGAATAAATTAATAAAATTTTGCGTGACTATAACAAGACTTTCCGTGAGATCAGTTTGTAAAATCACCTGTAAAGAAAATTCTGTAAAAATATAAATCTATGATATCTTTAAAGGTGCAGTGTGTAATTTTTTGAAGGATCTCTTGACAGAAATGCAAAAAATTATACAAAACTGAATTATCAGGGGTGTATAAAGACCTTTCAAAATGAACCGTTATGTGTTTATTGCCTTAGAATGAAATGTTTTATCTACATACACAGAGGGTCCCCTTACATGGAAGCCGCCATTTTGTGCCGCCATGTTTCTACAGAAGCCCTTAACAGACAAACTTTTTTACTAAGTTGTGTCCAATGATGACATATTTGTCCGGTGGTGGCTACCGTAGCTTCTCTATGTGTTTCAAAAGCAAGACGTGACCAATGGACTGAGCCGTTGGTTGCAATTCACCACCTCACCACTAGATGCCGCTAAAATTTACACACTGCACCTTTAATATTGCCTAAGGTCATAACAAAGATTGAAATGAATGAGTGAAATGAAACTAAATTTGATTATGAGACTTAAGCGTGGATTTCAGAGAGAGATGGTCACATATTCTGTGTAGTCACAGCAATAATTAAAAAAATATATATTTGTTTACAGTGAAAGCAACAGTAAAATCTGTCAGACTCTACCGCCTGAATGTTAATTTTAAAATATGCATGCCTTTCAAAATACCCTTGAGCAATGTTTCTTGTACATTCTTATTTGGCAGATGGTTTCTTGTCTGACATTTGTCAGCAGTTCATGTCTTTCACGAGTGTTTGAAATGCATCTTATCCACTGCATCTCATCAGTCACTCAGGTTAAGGTCTCCAAGACGTTTGGGTTTAACCCTTGCAGTGGAGGTGGTTGTGGGAAACCAGCAGTGCGCCCTCTAGTGGACACTGGAGCCATGGTGTTTGTTGTTTTCGGTATACTTGGGGTCAACCGTACTCAAGGCTCAGACAATCATGTTATTGGAGATCTGGTGAGACAAAATTAAACTATTGTTCCTGGGTACAGATATACAAATACTATAATGGTAAAAAATGTAGACTTACTGTAAAGCGCAGTGCATGGCCCAACTCCTTGGTTCTCTTTTATTTTTGTTAAAGAAAAGAAGTTAAAAGAAAAAAATCTATAAAAATTCCCAAGACTTTCGGACTCCACTGTATGTTTATTGATTTTCATTAAAGCTGAAGGTGATGGCGACGATGAATTATTAATATTTCTGATAATAGACTTTCCTCTTTCTCAAAGGGCAATGTGATGTATGATCCAGACTTTGATCTCTTTAATGAAATCGGACACTTGTGCAAGCTGTGCAAAGCCATCAGTGCCAATACCAAGCTGGTGAAACCTGGTGGAGCTCAGTGTTTACCATCAGGTAATAGTCTCACATCAATTCTACCCTTGCTTCATCCTGAATGTCACTCTCTTCCCGAGCCCAACCTTTTGCCCGGTCAGCTATCCCATGGTGCAGTGGGCATGCAGGGCGGAAGAGTGCACTGGATATCTATGGCTTTTGAATCAGTGAGTTCATAACCTCATTTCATGAATAAAATGTATAGTTTCGATCAAATAATAAATAAGTAGATCAAAATAAATCTGCCATTATTTACTGTTCCAATGTTTCTGCTATTTAGACCACCTACAAAGGAAAGTCTTCGTTTCAGACTCACTCTGATTTCCTCCAATGGGAGAGCTTCCTGCATAAACAGCTTGCATCAATCCCAGCTTCATCTTCCTTGAGGCGAGGGTTTCAGACCTGTCAGCACTGGAAACAGATCTTCATGGAAATCATAGGCAAGGGAACACAAATAGCAATAGCAAAATGGCTAAATGATCAATTTAAGTGCGATCAGTGATTATTATGAGTATCTGTTAATCACTGAGTCTCGAGAAATGACAAGAAGAGCGAGACTGCATTCAGATTCTCTATTTATAATACATTCAACAATGAGAAATTCCTCTTCTGTTGTATATGGCTAGGTGTGGAGAGCGCCCTCTACAGTCTGCTGCTGTCTCTTGCCATTTGCATAGCATCAGTAGCCCTCTTTACTGCTCATCCACTTCTGTTGCTGCCCATCCTGCTGAGCATTCTGGGTAAGTTTGCAAACTTGTTTTGTTAATACAGTATTGTAGCATGTTACTTCAGATGTGTTGATGTGTTTGTACAGAAACTCATAAAGATTAATTTAATAAATACATTTAATTGATTGCAGTTTCATTCCACTCATAAACAACAATTGTCTAATATTTTACACTTAAATCAAAAGAGGAAAAGTAAAAATTATGTTTGACATGAACCTATTGCATGGTAACAAAATTTTTTATGGAATTGAAACACATTTTAAAGATGTTCAGTCTCTTAAAATCTCTCTTTTTCATTGTAATGTTGAGTAAAATTGTATAATTAAAATTGTAAAATTTATATATCATCGTAGTATTTGTTATACAGAATTTAATTTATCTTCATTTTTAATTACAAAAACATTATTACAATATTTTTTATACTTCAGTAAAAACATCTGTATTATGCAAATAGAAAGACATTAGAGAAATGTACACATTTTTACATGACATTCACCTTTAAATGTTTTATGAATGTTCCTTAAAATACATGAAAAGTAGTTTACCACCTAAATCTCCTGAGGATTCAGTTTTTCTTTTTGGGTAATGACATAAGGAGCCATATTTATAAAGTGTGCGTATGCACAGATTTGACTGAAAATGTGCATACGCAAAAATCCACGGCACAGTCGAAATTAATAAAAACTGTCTTTGACGTAGAAAAGTGCTTTGCACCACGTCAGGGTCTGAGCAGACATACGCACTTTTGCTAGTCTGATTGCTGCAGGTTTTTGAAATATAAGCCATTTTTGCTGCTCGATAAGGATTTAAAGATGCAGTGTGTAAATTTTAGCGGCATCCAGTGGTGAGGTTGCGAATTGCATCCAACGGCTCAGTCCACTGCTCACCCCTTGTTTTGAAACGCATAGAGAAGCTACGGTACCCGCCACTGGAAAAAAATGTAATTGACAGAGACAACTTAATAAAAAAAGTTTGTCCGTTAAGGGCTTCTGTAGAAACATGGTGGCACAAAATACGGACCGTGGATATTAAGTCATAACCCGCCGTTTACAAATACGACACGGACTGAGCTCGCCGGCCGCGCGCCACAGGTAACTTCCGCTTTCTCTCAGAGTTTACCGGTATTTTGATACTGATGTGTGAATGATGTCTTACTGGTAAAAAGACGGAACGTCACTGCATGTGTGAACAGCACATTTTTGTATTTACTGGTAAATTCATTCTGGTAAATTCATGGTAATTTACCAGAATTACTGTGTGAAAGAGGCTAGTGTCATTAATTAGGCTGAAACTGCTCAGCTGCGCACAAATTCATTTGCGATTTATAGATTTCACATCTGAAAGAAAGAGGTATGTGTGTTTCCTGTGCATACGTTCGTTTTATGAATAAAATGTACAAATTTTTAATAAATAATCGTAAGATTAAATGTAGGATGGTTCTATGTAGCATTTTATAAATGAGGCCCCAGAGCCATTTCTAGGCATAGGCGAACAAGGTGGTCACCTAGGGCCCCTCCAGCTGAGGCACCAAAGAGCACATATACATTTTGACTGCCGCTTGACTGACTTGAATAAGTGAAAAATGAGCACGGCAACAAAATTAAAGATAAACTTCTGAATGTTGTGTGTTTAACACATAATGGACAGCCAAATATTTAATCAGCATCAGACAGAAAGTGGTATGTCTATTGTTTTTAACACATATTTTGATAATTGATATGTTGTGTTTATCAAACAATGCACTTGTGGCAATTTGCCCTTAAGAAAATTAAGCATGATTAAACTATTTGTATACATTAAGGTTTTATTTGTAGTAAGTAACCATAAAATGTACTATGTTCTCACCATCACAACAATGGTATTTTATTTGTTGTAGAACTATGGTAATAAAGATGGTAATTAATCTGCTAAAAACATGGTTACTACAAAAATTAAACCATGGTTAATTTTCCTCATGATGATAACTGTAAATATGTCTCACAATGGATATGAAATGAGACTTGTCTTACTATACTAAATATATTACTTCGATTATGATGTGTAATTTAGAACTGTACATATGTTATGCACAAGAGCAGTGGTACAGTTTTTTCAGAAATATAAATTGTGTTCTTAAAGGGTAAAAATATAACTACACTCCCCTAAAGGATTATTAGGAACACCTGTTCAATTTCTCATGAATGTAATTATCTAATCAACCAGTCACATGGCAGTTGCTTCAATACATTTAGGGGTGTGGTCCTGGTCAAGACAATCTCCTGAACTCCAAACTGAATGTCAGAATGGGAAAGAAAGGTGGTTTAAGCAATTTTAAGCTTGGCATGCTTGTTGGAGCCAGACGGCCGGTCTGAGTATTTTAAAATCTGCTCAGTTACTGGGATTTTCACGCACAACCAGTTCTAGGGTTTACAAAGAATGGTGTGAAAAGGGAAAAACATCCAGTATGCGGCAGTCCTGTCGGCAAAAATACCTTGTTGATGCTAGAGGTCAGAGGAGAATGCGCCGACTGTTTCAAGCTGATAGAAGAGCAACTTTGACTGAAATAACCACTCGTTACAAGCGAGGTATGCAGCAAAGCATTTGTGAAGCCACAACACGCACAACCTTGAGGCAGATGGGCTACAACAGCAGAAGACCCCACCGGGTACCACTCATCTCCACTACAAATAGGAAAAAGAGGCTACAATTTGCACGAGCTCACCAAAATTGGATAGTTGAAGACTGAAAAAATGTTGCCTGATCTGATGAGTCTCGATTTCTGTTGAGATATTCAGATGGTAGAGTCAGAATTTGGCATAAACAGAATGAGAACATGGATCCATCATGCCTTGTTACCACTGTGCAGACTGGTGGTGGTGATGGTGTAATGGTGTGCGGGATGTTTTCTTAGCACACTTTAGGCCCCTTAGTGCCAATTGGGCATCGTTTAAATGCCACAGTCTACCTGAGCATTGTTTCTGACCATGTTCATCCCTTTATGACCACCATGTCCTCATCCTCTGATGGCTACTTCCAGCAGGATAATGCTCCATGTCACAAAGCTCGAATCATTTCAAATTGGTTTCTTGAACATGTCAATGAGTTCACTGTACTAAAATGGCCCCCACAGTCACCAGATCTCAACCCAATAGAGCATCTTTGGGATGTGGTGGATCGGGAGCTTCGTGCCCTGAATGTGCATCCCACAAATCTCCATCAACTGCAAGATGCTATCCTATCAATATGGGCCAACATTTCCAAAGAATGCTTTCAGCACCTTGTTGAATCAATGCCACGTAGAATTAAGGCAGTTCTGAAGGCGAAAGGGGGTCAAACACAGTGTTAGTATGGTGTTCCTAATAATCCTTTAGGTGAGTGTATAGTACAGTAATAAATGAGTGTTGATTTGGACAAAAATAAGCTAAATTTGTCGTTCACATTCAATGTGGCCCTTGAGTCAACAATATTTGCCTACCCCTGGTCCAACGTGTAGCACAACCGGGGCACAGCCACCCTAAAATGTGATCCTCCATTAGGCTGTAGTACTGCTCAATCTGATGTCTATATGGCATTGGATCAGATGGCTATCAGTTACAACCTGATCATTAATTACATGTAAAGTTTTCCATTTTCAGCGCTCAACACCATCATTAGATCAAAGGGTTCGAATGTCAATTTAAAAATTGGTTCAGTAAAAAGCACACACAATTCTTTTTCCTTTATAAAACTTTAATAGATAATGAAAAACGTTGTTACATTTTTTAACTGCTATGTTGAATTTAATGTAATAAAGATTGGAGTATTACATGATTTTTACATAATTATTTAGCATTGCATGTCAAATTGATCTTGTTCAAAGGAGGTCCCAATAGGAGTTTCGCCTAGGGCATCAAAATGGCTAGAACGGCCCTGAGTGACATCAACCTGTTTCTGTCCTTTTGTTCCATTTAATTGACTCAAGTATTATGTAGTGGTTGTGAAAGCCATCGTCTTTGTTATGAAAAACCATCGCCCAATCTCATTTATATGGTAATACATGCCAAACATAAACGTAATTGAACTTGCTTTCAACAGGGAAATATCATCAGTACAAGTGATTACTCAGACTGAACGAATTCACAAATGATTCAAAATGAAAGCAGACTTAGAAAATCACCCCGCTCCTATAAGCCGAACTAAACAAGGAAATAGATTTTAAAAATGATGCAATGATCCTTAAATTTAACATCACCTCTTGATTCAATGGAATGAATTTGTTTAACCTCCCTGTCAGTTTTAAGAGCCCTAAACATTCATGCAATTTTGAATGTAACAAAAGTGTCATTATAAAGCTATGTACATATATAGACTACATGACATAAGTGTGTATTACTGTTAATCCGTGAGCCTCTCTCAGGCTATGAAAATTGGCATTGTGTGGCTGTAAAATGAGACAAAAATGAAGTGATGGTGCAAAACACAATAAAATATTGATATGATAAACTTTGATGTTCATGCAGATCTTTTGCCTTCAACAAGTCACACGTTGTCATTATTTTTGGTAACTACACTCTAAAAAATTATTATTTTGCATTCGGTCATAAAGAGACTACTAATTTGTAATTTAACCTACTGTATGTTGGGTTTTTAACCCATTGTTGGGTCAAATATAAGCAATTTCTAAATTTATTTAACCCAATGACTGGGTTCACCTGATGCTGAATTAAAAATAACCCAGATGTATACTGTATATGAACATAGTTAAAGTCTTTGTCTAATGTATATAATGGCAGGTATGGTTTGCCTGGTGGTGGCTGTGATGTATTGGCTTGGCTGGGAGATGGGTGCAGTAGAAGCCATCTCACTCTCTATATTGGTGGGTTCTTCAGTGGACTACTGCTTACATCTAGTGGAAGGTTATCTACTGGCTGGAGACACTGTGGCCTCAGGACTGGATCATAGTTCGGTATGATTACCATTTATCCACTTAATAAATAAAACTTAATGAGTCTATTGAGATGCTGGAGTGTTGAAATGCGTCATCTTACACATAATACACGTAATATGCAGTTTAAGAAACCACTGTAAATAATACATTCATAGTTAATCAGAAGTGTAAATAGTGTATACATAAAAGATTATTGCAGACTGTAGTCCATTGTTGAATATATTTTCATTACATTCCTGATTGGTACATTGCTACTGGGAGTTGAATTGTAGAAATAAGACGTGAAATACTTCAGTTTGGATAGGGACAGGAATGTTAAGCTATTGGGATTTCCTGTTATGATTGTGCCCTTGTGCAAAGCGCTGAACCCCAGGGCGCTGCAGGGAAGTCATTTATATCAGTCCTTCAAAAATAACATCTAACCTGTTCATGCAACCAGTCATAAAGTTAATCCTCATAACAGTTCTTTAAAGGATTTTTAATAAACTTAAACTTTTCATCTTGTATGCATAATGTTGTGTATTATAATGCAATAAATAACTCTGGGCACATTTACAATACATTATAATACTCAGCATTTATCAGTGCATTATAAAACCCTTTTTTAAACGCATACATTTTGTAATATATCAAAAATTTTATTGGATTATATGTTTTCATATTCACATTTCTGTGCATGTACATCTACTCAATATATCCCTACATGATTTTATATTTTAATAAATGTATGTTTTGAAAACATTACAACTAGGGTTGCAAAGGGGCGGAAAGTTTCCTGTAAAGTTCCGAAAACTTTCCATTAGAACTTAATCTTGGAATTTTTAGAAATATTCCAAAATGGAAACTTAACAGGAATTTATGGGAATTTTCGGGAAATTATGGGAATTATTTGGAAAATGTATATAAACTATATCAAATACGCAAAAAAATTATTCATTGGATTAACTCAATTAAATTGTGGGCAGGATTTCCATCCAATATGAATTTGTAACCCTAACTCATAAAAAACTGCTTTACAGAATTAAAATATATTGAGTTTGTCCAACTCAATTTAAAGTAGATGGCAGTACTCAATTAAGTGTAGTTGCCTCAACTCAATTTAGTATAGTCTAAATAACTCAATTTAGTGTAGTTTGAATAACTCAATTTATTGTAGTTTCAATAACTCAATGTAGTGTAGTCTGAATAACTCAATTCAGTTATTTTATATAAAATGTTTTTATATCATACTAATTAGTGTGAGCACATGCTAGCATGCTAATAATAATAACATACTTTGGATGAGCATGTGAGACGAGCATTAACACAGTTAGTGCTCATTGAGAGAAATACGTCACATCCACAACTTAACCACAAGCGCCACTCTTTTGCACGATGGCAACCAAACAATTTGAAAAAAATAACACAAAATCTTCTAAATCAATAAGATAAACGAACATTAAACCCTATTAAGTCTTTCTCTTTACCTAAAAATACATAAAATAACACTTAATTAAAAAAACTACTCTCCAAACGCCGTTGCATGCAAAGCATGCTGGGAAATACAGATCCACGGCCCAGTTAGTAATAGCAACACAAATCATTCATGTTGTCCCAACATAAAATGATTAAGTGGACTGAACATGATAAAATTAGGTAGACATAAAAATACGGTATTCTTTTTCCAGAACCTAATCTCAAACTAATTGTGTTAACGCAATTAAAAAGAAATCAATAAATTATAGTACATATTCATTTTGTGTAAGACTAATTTAATATATATACTTATTCCCCTTAATGAGGTATTTTAAATTAATTGAACACAATTTTAATGTGTCATTTCTAAGAAGGGCTTGAATCATTTTTTTGAGTGTATTCAGTGGTCGTAAACAAATACGTATGCAATGTAATAAAAATGTCACATTTTAAAGATTTTTTAAACGACATTTAAGTTCCCTGTTATGGGCAACTCTGTAATTTTTTCAAATTCCCAGTTTATTCCCATTAATTCTCATATACTGTTTCCATGTTAATTCCTATATATTCCCATTAATTCCCATGGAAAGTTTCCAGTCCTGAAAATTCCTGAAATTTTGCAATCCTAATTACAAATTACATAACAAAAATTCAGGTCCATGTGTTATAATTTGTTATTACACGGCATTCTGGAATAATTGATTATGACTGTCCAGTCGTGACATTCAAAGGTCAATATATTTACCGATAAGACCACTCAAAACTAATTCTGCATGGTCATCCGGGAACTGCAAGTCATGTTTGCAGGTGTAGTTTATTACTTATAAATTCAATATGCATAAATATGCATCATTAGTAACATATATTTGTGATTTTAACTAAATGCAACTTTGTTTGAACTTTAAACTTGTTTAAATACATCTTGGCCATAGGAAGTGGATTATGATCCTGATCACCCGTCTGGATTTATTCCACAATAACAAGCAGCTGCCTGTACACGATCCCTTGCTTATACTCTTTTAAGGTGTAATCACATTTCAGAAAGTACTTCAAAGTATTGTTATTGTGGTTAAAATCAATTATGATTTATATAATGCGTTACAATGTGAAGAACAATATTTATGTTTATAATGTATTAGCAACACCTGTGTAATGCATTAACCACACCGGCTTCAGGTGAAGTGTTGCCTTAATCAGGTCTGCATGTTTGACCCATTTAAAGTACACTTCCATCATATAGATAAAACAAATTTGACTTTCCCATCATTTCCTCAAATTTGACCCATCCCTGCTTATATTTCACATTAATAAGAACTTTCCTTCCATCTTCTTTACCTTACAGGAGTTGTCCATCAAACGGCAGCTGAGGACCATTGAAGCAGCGAATCACGTTGGGGTTGCAATAGTGTCCAGTGCTGTAACCACAGTGATTTCGACCATTCCACTCTTTTTCTGTGTCATCGTGCCTTTTGCAAAGTTCGGTCAGATCGTGGCCATCAACACAGCCATCTCCATCGTGTTCACGCTGACGGTGACTACCGCTCTTCTGGCGACAATGGGACCACCCGACTTCACTCGACCCCCTCGAGCCGTGCTTAAATCCGCTGTGGTTGTCCTCATAGTGGGTGCCTGCGGTGGTCTCTTGTGGTGGACTGGATCACAGTTTGCTCCTGGCAGACTGATATAACGGTGGTATCAACAAATACAAATTCGTGTTTTCGTGGTTCCAGACAAACTTTAGATGGACTGAGGGGTGCGCAACAGTGATTTATTTGTTATATGTTGAGATATGAGTACAAAGAACAGAAACTTTTATTAGGATTCACTGTACTTTGGGAACAATATGATATCAAGTGTTTAAATGTGGCACACTGTCAAAATGAGGAAATTCAGTATGTAAATATTGTAGTTAACTGTCAGTATAAAGGTAGCATTTTGTTATCAGTTTTGAGTATCATGTAAGGTAGGTCAGTCTGTCAGGGGTTTACATTTTATGTTAACGTGCAACTAAAAAGAACAGATTATTGTTTTTAGTTTTTATTCAGAGTGATTCCAAGGGGAACATGAGGATATGAAGTGTGATCTCGCCCTGAGGTTTACAGTATAAATCTGAATTCTGTGAATTCCTACATTGGGGAAAACCAGAAGCATGGGAAAAAACAAGACTAGATTTAAACTCTACTGTACTCATTGTGTTCTATTTTTTATTTATTTTTTATTTCTCTTATATTATTTTCTTATTTTGGGATTTCTCCCATAAACATATTGCCATACTGTATATGTGGGACTTAATGGGTAATTCTCACAAAATCCAGACTTAGAAGGTGTCTAGTATCAGATTTTTTTAAAAAGCCATTGAAGTCAATTTTTTGGCACATATAAGATTAATGTCTGAACTTACTATAATCATTATTTTTAGATTATTAAAAAAAAAAAATTTCCTATAGAGTTATTTAATTTTTTTTAGATTATCATTATCAAAAATTATCATTACCGCAACATGATATTACATTAAATATATGCATTCACAAACTCATGTTTCGGTAATGAGAACTAAAAAGTTGTCTAGGTACTATGACAAACAAAATTTCAACTTTTATCTAAAAGAGAAAAGATAAGAAATGCTTACCTGGTAGCCATCTTGGGTGTCACAGTCAAATATGTCCCTTCCCAAAATTTCCACAATTCTTTTTGAAAATGTTAATTCCTTGAGGGCTTAAACAATGATTGAAAATTGTTGCGGAGGATGAGAAAATTGTTTCTTATTATTGTCTCCAATGATCACCAAACACCACATGTTTCTGACATGCACTATAGCATTTTTTTAATAATTATAAATATTTCCATGTCAAAGAATCCAAATCCAGTCATGGACACATTGCGGTAATGAAAAATTTACCATTAAATGTGAAAAAAAATTGGTTTGTATGATGTAATTTGAAATCATGCACAAATGAGTACATGAAGAGATGTTTGTAACTGTATGCTTCTTATTTTTATACGCTTACTTTGCATTTACTTTTTTTATCAAAATGTTTCATGACACCTCATAAGTCTAATTTTGCGAGAATCACCCAAATACACAAAATGACGTTTTTTAACAATGCAATATGGGCTCTTTGAGAAAATGCATTACTGCAGAACCATTGTGGTACAGAGTGGGACAATATGGCAGTTTATATTTTTTAGTACAA
Organism: Misgurnus anguillicaudatus; assembly: GCF_027580225.2. Lineage (NCBI taxonomy): Eukaryota > Metazoa > Chordata > Actinopteri > Cypriniformes > Cobitidae > Misgurnus > Misgurnus anguillicaudatus. The sequence continues at coordinate 9,906,337 of NC_073341.2, forward strand.
CTCTATTAGTCAAAGCTGATTTATAAACATTATGTGATTAACCAATCAAAATGTAGAAATGCTTCGCCTTTTGTCTAAGCTTTGTGTGACCCCAGGAAATGAGAAAATCAATGCAATGTGGCTTTAAAACGACATATTGTTTTTTTTTTCTATGTTTCCCCTTGACGTGTACAGTATTATATGTTGCCAAACTGTATGTGACCCTGTCTGTGAAATCCAGTCTAAAGTCTCAAGTTTGATTTCACATTGATGTCAATGTCTGACGTGACCGTACTCAGTCAATATTAAAGAGATCAAGGTTATATTTGCACAAAATGTTGTTTACATTATGTAAACTGATATTATGTAGAAAACAGTAAGTCAGACAACATAACTTCAGCTAGGTTTTTACAGGCAGTGTCACAAATGTCTACACCGCATCATACCAGGATTGACAAACAAATGATGTTTAGGGAGAAGCACGAAAATACTTTTTTTGTAGTAGTTTGACCATGTACATATAATAAACCAACCAAACCTGATTAGTTTATAGAGATTACAGTACCAATGTTACTGTATTTCAGAGTGGAATATGTAAAAGCTTTGTTTTTTCTGTGAAACTTCAAGATATTGACTTTTGTATGAAACTGTAAAGTCATTGTAAATGTCATGCTGTCTTGTTTTTAAGGTTCTTGTGAAAGAAACTTTGAGTTCAACTAAGTATTGTTGTCCTTCAAATGTGGTTTGTTAAAAGCTCCCATGGAGGGAAACGACTGTTTACTTTGTTTTGCATGCCGAACAGACCTTCTTAATCCAGTGTGATTTTTATCTGTTCTGATTGTTGCCATTTATCTTATATAATACACACACACACACAGACGCAAAGCAGCAATGAACAAAGCTGACCTTCGATTGCTTTGGTCCTTCAACCAGCAGTCTGGAAATATTAAACCACATCAGCATCAATCCACATTTAACCACACAGATACTCGCTGTCCTTGTAATAGCACTCCACTGTTTTCTGACCTTTCTAACCTCTACATTAAGAAATTTAAAGCGAGCGTTCACCTTCATTCAAAAGGGTTATTACTATACATGTTATACTTACCTTACAACTACTTATCAAATAATTCATAGTAATTATTCATGTCAATAACAGCTCTTTATAATAAAATGTTCATGCATTTACACGATTACCTCAAAATACGAGAAATAAAAAGTGCCATAAATCTTGGAAACACAATGTGAAGGAACATAAAGATGATGCCAAAATGCAAATCTTAAATACATTTCTCTATACAAACCATAATATCTATTTTCCCACTAGGAGTGACAATTTACAACAAAAGGATTTATGTTTGAGGTAAAATGACTCTTTAGGAGTTTATAGAAAGATCATCATCATTTTAAACATATATCAAATACATTTAGACTTAACTTTAGTCTCTGTGTCCACTAGATTGTGTAATGTGCACGTTCATCTGTAAGAGATCCTACCAACTTCATACTTAGTCAAACACTTACTTGACTTTATTTAGCTTCTCCCATCAATTCTGTTAAATTTTTAATGCTGGAAACGGTAGATAGGCATTAATAATGCACTGCGGCGACCATTCATAATTGATCATGTGGTATATGGCAAATGCAATGCTGATATACGGTTCATTTGAAAATCCACACGATCATCAAGATGTGCTGGGAAACCAAACTCCACCCTCTTGATCTGTATAGATTTCAGTTTAGACTTGGGAACCATTAGGAAAAGAATCAGAATTGTATCCTTCAAATAAAATTTAGGAATGTTTTATGACTATCCCTGCTAAAAATAGCTAAACCAGCTTAAGCTTTAGCTGGTGTACAGTAGCCGGCTGGTTTTGGCCACTTTTTAGCTGGTCAGGCTGGAAAACCAGCTTACTCACCAGCTAAAACCAGCTGCCCAACAATTTCGACCAGGCTGGGAAAGCCAACTTAAAGCAGATAGTTCTACACTATATTGGCAAAAATTTTGGGACAACTGCCTTTATATGCACATGAACCTGAATGACATCCCATTTCCTAATCCATAGGGTTTAATATGAAGTTGGCCCACTCTTTGCAGCTATAACAGCTTCAACTCTTCTTGAAAGACTTTCTGCAAGGTTTAGATGTGTGTTAATGGGAATTTTTGAGCATTCTTCTAAAAGCACATTTGTAAGGTCAGACACTGATGTTGGATGAGAAGGCCTCGCTCGTAGTCTCCGCTTTAATTCATCCCAAAGATGTTCCCGCAAAGTTGGGAGCATGACATTGGCTGTTTCTCAATGTCAAGGATACTTCCTTGGCAGGACTGGTCTTTCCAAATCACTTCCTTTAGAGGCTAGGCGAGGTTCCTCTTTTGAATTTGGAGAACACGTAAATGGAACAGGCTAGCAAGTGCACGTCATAGCGTCATTACGTCAGTATAAAGGTGTGCTTTTGGCGCTGCGCGAATAGGATTGTGGGTAATTTGAGAGCGCGAAGGATATACATATTCCTCGACATTGGAACAGTCCTTCGAAGGATGTCGATGACGTAGCATCCTCGAAATTCTAGCTTCCGAGGATCCTTTCTTGACATTGAGAAACAGCCATTGTCCAAAATGTCTTTGTATGAGGAAGCATTAGGAGTTCCTTTCACTGGAAGTGATTGCAACCCCTGAATTCAATAATTTGGAGGGTTGTCCCAAAACTTTTGGCAATATAGTGTTAAACCAGTTAAGACCAGCCAACCAACTTAACCAAGCTGGTTTTAGCAGGTGTGTCATCGGTGGCTGGTTGCATAAACTGCTTAGACTAGTCTTACAAAGTTAGTCATCAAATCTTTTCTTTAATCTGGTCATAACTTTTTTAAAGTCAGCTATAAGGTAATGTAGATTGGTCTAATTTGAAGCCGAAAAGTAAGACTGTTTAGTCCCACTCCCAACTCATTTCTAGTTTGTCAGATTAGTTCTTAAAACACAGTCTTAACTTAGTGGCTATGTTATGCAACTGGTCACTGCTGGTCTTCCATCCTGATCAGCCAAGACCTGCTTGGTCACCAAAACACCTCTAAAACCAGTCTGCTCCACCAGATGAAACCAGCCAACCTGTGGTGCACGCATTGTTAGTTAACTATGTTCGTTGTTACCATTGAACTCTCGACAACTTGTTTAGCCTTGTTTTAAGTTTTTTTCAGTAGGATAGATCCACTGCAAAGATCTCCACACATTCATATTTCAAATAACTTTTAAAAGCATTTTAACTTAGCCTAGTGTTTTTTATAGTCAGACATTTTTGCTTCTAGCATAAATTCAAATTTCTCACATATTTCTTAAATTCACTAAGTATCAATATAGACGGTTTTATCGGAAACACGCGTTGCTGCGATTTTGCATCTGGCCTGCAGTTAGTCCGGTCTGTATGTGTTTATTGGTCTTATTTTTAGTTTATTGGTTAAATACAAATAAAACGGGGAGACAGCGAGCATGAATCACCCCAGTGAAGAGACGCTTGGCAGCCAGGCAAGAGTTCAAAGATCTGTAGCTAACACCAGCTGCTTTTTCATTACCCTTCAAATTGTGCAAACGGACATTGGTAATTGAAAATATGGCCAATGGAAACACATACAATTAACAAAACTCATATATCGCAAAAAAAGTTTATACGACCGCATGAAATGGTTTTCAGGCAATATGGATTAAGTGTGCCGCCATGTTTTTAAAGAAGCCCTTAACGGACAAACTTTTTTTACAAAATTGTCTTCAAAAGCGAGGGGGGAGCAGTGGACTGAGCCGTTGCAACCTCACCACTAGATGCGCTAAAATTTACACACTGCACCTTTAATGGAAACGGCATCATTTTGCAGTAGTCTTTTATCACCATTTATAAAATAATGCTAAAGTTTTGCGCAAATTTGTAATGAAATGCAGCTGCTGTATACATAAACTTGTAGTTGATACGTGTTAGATGTGATATTTGAACAAAGGTAATTTTTATTTTTTATTATTTTTATTTTACGAGTTGGCTAATTTATATGAATTCCTACGACGTTAATCGTGCAAAAACATATGATCATCATAAACCCCACCCCAATGTCACAGGGGTCAAGGAAATCTTACAAAAATGCATACGAATTGCAATGGAAAAGTGTTGAATTGACTTGTTATTTATTTTGCTTGTTATCAGAAATAATCTACTCTAGAAGGACTCGTTGTTATTGATTCTATGCGGAAGTCTACCGGAAGTTATGCTTGGACCCCATTAGCCGTATGTTTATGTTGTTACAGCTGAAACCATCTATATTTAGGCTTTTATTCGTCTGATTCCTAAGTCTACAAGACAAAACGCGACATGAAACACTTCAAAATGAAAATAACATTTTATGAAATAGATGCACTTGTTAAACACTATGTGCAATACATAGGTGAAAATTAGCTATACAATATAAATAAATTGCATCTTTTGTTTGCAATTACACATAGCCTTATTTCTCATCAAGTTATCTACGGTTTAGTGAACTTTGAATACATTAATACATATTTACATACATACATATGATAATGCATAAACATGTACCAAGTCTCGTGGGAATGTTAATCAGAGTGAATTGGTCAAGCATACGCTTTTATGCTGAGGTAACATTTGAAATTTGTGCTAAAACATCGTTTGAAGTTTGCGTTTCCCACTTTCTCCCAAACACTGACACTTTATTTCTAACAGAAAACAACAGGGGCAATAAAAACATTAATAATGCTAAAGCTAATGTGCTTTGATTAGCAAAATGTACAAGTGCTCACTACTCTAAACAGCTATGCTAGTATGCATATTCAAATACAGAGAGGCTAAAATGGGTAAAGAAGATAATAAAACAGCTTAAAGAACCAAAATACAATTCGGTTGATCATTTGAGCAAATAGTAAAGTGGCACAGATCTCCATCTTTATTAACTTTCAGACATGTAAATAGAGCAACTTGTCTGGTCAAGAGCACAGCAAACGTGGCTTGAGGCTCATAAATCACATAAACCTTTTAAAACATCCTTTAAAAACCTAAATCCTCATCATTTGCCTTTCTGGATTTGACATAACCAAGCCAAACTGTAACCGAATCCTGAAACGCTATGATTCGACGGGTAAGAACAAGTGAATGATCTGAACCTGAGATTATAAGAGCTTTAGGTAAATCCACAAAGGCAAACAGGTGTGAAATGACATCATAGGATGAAAAGAGTGCCTGAAGCGAAAAAGACAAAGGCAAGGACTTCTCCACCAGACAGAGGTAATGTCGACCATAGGCTACTTCACAAACATAAACATGGATCACGTGGATCTTTACCCACACACAATACACTTCATGCTATTCAGCACTATTCTGCCAGGATTTAAGCTGAAACAACTCTCAGTCTGACATTAGACATCAATGGTAAAAGAGTGATTTCACGAGACCGACCACATGCGTGTGGCATAGGGCTCAGTTGCAATAGCACCATGAGCTACAGTATTCACAGAAATTACTCTTTTACGTCGAATCGGTTTTGCCTTCAACATCATTTTTAGTTAAAGCAATGTCTACATGCAGCTTTAAACGTGAAATTCACATTCATATCATACTGGCCAGAAAAGCTGTGACATTACACGGTATAGGTGAAGAGCTGTGTGGCGCTTTCACCAGGGTAGATGTATAAAAATGAGGCTGCGAAAGATTGTACAGTCGTGATAGATAATCATCAAGTTGAAGAAAAATATCTTCAAGCAGACAGGAAAACAAAACCTGTCATTGGGACACTGTTACTTTTTATAAATGTCTTAGCATTTACCACTTAGGTACACACTGAAAAACGCGAAAAGTTTGATTGATTTAAAAAGTTACTTCAATTGGTAACAACAACAACAACAAAAAATGGTTATGTTTCACATTATATAAAAAAATGTAGTTGAATAAACTTACATTTTTTAGGTGTAACCAATTAAAGTAACTTTTTAACTTGAACCAACTTTTCACTTTTTATAGTGCAAATATGTATCTGAGGTACCAATATGTACCGAGCCCCTAAGGTGACATTGGTGTAAAAAAAATCTTAAGTTTAGTTTCATGTGCTCACGTGAAACTTTCATGTGCAGAATTTTTTTAAAGTTTAGTTTCGCATGCTCACGTGAGACCTTTGTGCGCGCACGTGAAACTATCGCGTGTGCACGTGAAAGTTTCTAAACTAAACACGGTAGTTTCACTTGCGCATACGAAACAAAACGCGGTAGTTTCACGTGAGCACGCGATAGTTTCACGTGAGCACGCGATAGTTTCACGTGCGCACGCAAAACTAAACTTTATTTAATATTTGCTCCATGTCCCCTTAGGGGCTCCGTAAATATGTACATTTTAGGTACACTGTAAAAAATGAAAAGTTGAATCAACTTAAAAAATTACTTAAATTGGAAGTTTTTCAACTTAGTATTTTCACTTAATTTTTCACTAATAAAAACAATTTTTAGGTGTTACCAACTGAAGTATTTTTTTAAGTTGATTTAAGTTTTTTTACAGTGTACTAATACGCACCTCTTAGGTATGAAGGTGTAGTTTTATAAAGGGTACTGTCCCAGTGACCGATTCTGTAATTTTGTTGTAAAATTGTGTGGAAATTGTGCTTCAATACGACAGATTAAATATACTTTATCTCTCCATTTACAATCTACCCTGACCAAGATCCATACACCCACACTGTAAAAATGATTTGTTGATTCAACTTAAAAAAAGTGGGTTACCTGGTTGCCTTAAAATTTTTGTTTTAGTTAAATCAAAACAATTGTTGTGACAACTCGTAAATTTAAGCAGAATCAACTCTAGGGTAAACCAGGTTTCTTACTTTTTAAAGTTGAACCAATTTTTTTTACAGTGCAGATTTCATTTCATGACATGTTAGTTACACAATGGACAACAGAGTATAACATTTTAGCGTCGGACTGTGACCAATACATGTAAATAACTATATGGTTTAAAAGAGGGAAGTACAGCATTTATAGGATCAGGACCTGGAAGATGTCTGTACTTGAACGGATATTTCTTTCACAATAACTTTTCTTCTTTTTGGCAAAAGTAATAAACAGCCAGACGTGGGGCATGTTTTGTTTATTAGACTTTTAATATAATATCTGTGTCCTAGAGTACGATTATATTGGGCAGGGGACCTTTTGGATTACTGGCCAGGAATAATTGTATCACAGATGCTGGTGCCATTACATCCACATTTCCTCTTTGTGTACTGCTTATATCTTTGACATACACTGTACAGTGTCATTCATGTGCTGTATATGAAAACAGCCCAGTATGGCCAACAAGGCAAGCAATGCCAATAACATGCCAGTCGTTCCCCACAGTGCAGTGGTAATCTTGTTTCAAGGTTTTAAAACCTGTGAGGAATGCCCTACTCTGTTCTTCAACCCTATCCCACTGTTGTATAGATGACTGGCTTGATGAAGGTTTGGCTGCTTGGTTGTCCTGCAGGAGGTCCTCAGTGTATTCGTGTTCGTCGCTCTTGGCTCATTAAAGAAAAAACGCGGAAAGGGTTCCATGGGGTGATCCGCCCACCCTACCCACCCTCACATACCATAATTCCCTTTGTTTTTGCCCGTTATCCCTAAAGTATCCATCAACTGAATACATTCCACCCCCTCCCCATCTTGCCCCAAACGTAATAATTAAAATTCAAAAGGTAAAAACAAGGTCTACTGCGGAATGGCTTTACTCCTCACAGTAAGTAGGGGATGCCAGAGCCCCTTTGATCTGCTGAGGTGCGGTTGGCGTTCTTGCGGCTGGTCCGTCGAGTCTGGGTGTTCTTGGCGGCCGGGGGGCTCCGAGCGATGGCCGAGACCCTCCCCCTGGGGCCCTTTCGCTTCCCCCTGGGCCCTGCACGGCCCCTCCCGGCCACTAGGGGTCACTTCTTACGGGAGTGAAGTGTGTCCTGAAACTTGGTGCTTGTGTAACGCACATGGAAGCCCTTCTTGTTGATGGTGTCGTCTGAGCGGAATTTGATGACAATGGAGTCGCCAGCAGAATAGATCTCTTCTGGAGGCTGAAAAATCCAAAAAGACAAAGTCAGGTAACAAGCTACTCAGAATTTGAAGAGTTTAGAAATGCTTTATGAGCATTTCTTTTATCAGGCTCTTATGTTTAGGTTGAGTAATTTCACTTTTATGGCAACAAAAGGTTTATTGAAATGTCTTTCACAAATCATTTCATTGGTATTTAACAAATTTGTCTGTTTTTTTGCAAAATCCTCTAAGTGCTCGAAAAAAGTCCCCAGACACTTTTCACTGCCCTGTCTGAATATAGGTGAAAGGCCCTTATATAACCTTTTTAACCAGGTAAGAAAACTTTATCCACAATGTCGTTCATTCAGTTCTTCTTCTGTACACTTAGAGGACTTTGCTAAAAAAATCATTGTGGCGCTTAACGGATTCTAACAACAAAGCTGTATTTCTGAATGGCCTGGGCCCGGGATTAAGCGGATTTCAATCCAAAGTATTTGATGAAAGTGTAATATGTGCCGAGGTGCCGTTTAGAGGCTTTTCCATCTGAGTTCTTCATTTATAGTTAAGGTTAACGTCGCAATTTACACTGAGGTTTTCTAAATTGGCTATATTTAAAAATGAATATGTATCAGATTAAGAAGCAGCAGAAAAATAAGTTTTAATGTTGAAGGAATAGATCACCAAAAAAAGTCTTGTAAAATTCTTTCTCCTGCCATTCCAGATGTATATGACTTCCAATCTTCAGGTAAACACAAATAAATTATTTAATATATTAACATTCTGCAAGTATTTTCCTGTCTATTTTGCATTTAAATGCCATCATGTTCTTTATATGGTACTCAAAATGGTGAAACTTCAAAAAGCACATCCATCCATCATCCAAATGACTTCAAAGGTTTAATACTGTATGTCCTCTCCTCTGAAGTGAAACTAGACATTTCTGAGTGAAAACGTTAAAAATGTGCATCTTATTTAGCGGAACTGATATATAAACAAGCAGATACGTGCTCTGAATTTAAAGTATGGCAGCATATTGATAACGCCAAGGAGAGTCCTAACATTAAATCATAAGAAGTTTGATTTGCCTTTATCGAAGTGCCACCATGGAGCGATATAAAAACATAACATGACAGCATTTTAAAGGTGCCAAGGAATGCATTAAAATAATTTGTTAAATTGTTCTCTGATATCTACATAGAAAGTATGTGACTTTGTTAAATGCAAAAATTATCCAGAGATGGTTTTACATGTCCATTTACAACCCTAGGACAATTATTACCTGACTTGAAAGGATCATAAATAATAATATTGAGCTCTGCTCTGATTGGCTGTTTACCAGCTCCTCAAGTAGCTCTGTGTGTGTGTAAACCGAGGGGCAACCTTATGATCTCTGTGGTGAAGCCAATATGGAAGTGACTTAAACTGCAATTCATCAACTGGCCGCTTGAGGCTGGCTCCAAAAGGGAGTCAATTCCCATAGACCCCCATGTTAAAATGCCCAACTTTACAGTAGAAAATAATATGTTTACAGCCTGGTACAAAAATAGTTTTTTTTTGTCTATATAGCTAATTTTGCCTTTCATGACAACTGTGAGGGAGGTGAATTTTTTTGTAACTCATCCGTTTAAATTATATTAAGCTTTAAAGTTCTGCATAATTAAGGGCGTGGCCACTTGAGTAACGGTTGAACAGCCACTGCTGTCACTAGAGTCGAGCTAGGTGGGCATGGTTTCAGCAACCAGCCACCTCAGCTTCACCCACGTCCCGCCTCTTTACCCATTTTCGGATATCCACGAGTGATTCACGGCCAAGATGGCGACGGCAGACACCGCCTACTTCAAAAACGATCTTCACAAACCAATGGGTGACGTCACGGACACTACGTCTATATTTGTCAGATGAAGATATGGAATTTGAGGAATAATCAATTGTTTGGAGATTGTTAATGGACGTTTCTGAGTGGTAAGTTTGTGCTAGCATATAGCATTAACTAGCATATAGCACTAACTCAACAGTCACAACTTTGTTTTTAGCATTGTAACATCATTGTAATTAATTTAGTAAGTAATTTAATGTTGGGGCCAACTGTATTGGTTTTTCCTCATGGTCCTGCATGTAGACACAAGACAGAAGCTTAAGCCTAAATGGCACTTATTGTTTCATTTTTAATTACTTAACCGCTCTGGGGTAGCACACTTTTTTTTAAATAATTTGATTGTGACACAGTGTGTGACTCTTCTCTGACCAAAACCAAATGGGTTCTTTTAAGTTGTGACAGCCTAATGGCACAGTACATTAAAATCAATGTTGCTCCAGGGAGACATTCCCTGCTGTTAGTGAATTGTCAGTTGCTGTGGATTAAAAGCATATGCTAAACGGCATGTAACCAAAACATAATTGAGATGAATGTATACTGCTTAACATCCATGCTGTTCGCATCAAACAAATCTCTTGGTCAATAAACAGCTTGCTCCCAAAAGCAGAACCGGTATCAGACATTAACATCTGATACAGCTCCTCAGAAGCTAAGCTACTTCTTATTGAACCAAAGTAAATGAAATCATACAGCCAAACGTACACCTTCTCTCTCTTTCACCGGAAATTAGATTTCACACCTGTACCATGCCGAAATCACCAGTCTGATGCACATATTAATGGCCAGGGAACTGCATTGTGTTAAGGTGTTTTTAAATGCAACCAGGGCATACAGTATGGGCCAATGAGAACGCTAGGGGGCCCCGCCGTCATCACTTTTCAGTTTTTTTTGTAAACGCTTCAATTACTAAGACTGTAGTGAAATTTGAAGTAAATTAATATAAAACTACTGCAAACTGCATTATGTCTTAAAGGACAAGTTCGGTATTTTACACTTAAAGCCCTGTTTTCAGATTGTTTATGATGAAATAGAACGGTTTTGACTGAAATTTGAACATATTATGCTGGCCCGAGAATTTTCGGGGGTTTGTTGTATCACCTCTCACCTCTACAATGGCTGTATAGGTGCACAGGAACAATCCTTCTTAAAATGCATTAAACCTTTATTTACAAAGACGTGAAACTCACCGAGCGGCCAGGGGCGTTCACCGACATGCCCACACAAAAATCACTGCAAAAGATGCTTTCCAACAGATTTTATCGTAGTTTTGTCCAACTCCATTGACATGTATTAGATGTGCTGTGAGGTACGATATTACTCCGCGCCGGAAACATTGTTTGTATTCTTGCAATTGGCAATGGCGGATTAGCGCCACCACCTGGGCTGGAGTGTCTATTATTCAAGCTCTCAACAGAACAATATACGGGTGTGAGGCGTTTGGAAAAATAAGTCCACAAGTGTACAACGAATGCTAAAACACCTGTTGGAAAGCATCTTTTGCAGCGATTTTTGTGTGAGCACATCAGTGAACACCCCCGACCACTCGGTGAGTTTCACGTATTTGAAAAACGAAAGTTTAATGCATTTTAGGAAGGATTGTTCCTGTGCACCTATGCAGCCATTGTAGAGGAGGGAGGTGATACAACAAACACCCGAAAATTCTCGGACCAGCTTCATATGTCCAAATTTCAGTCAAAACCGTTCTATTTCATCATAAACAATCTGAAAACAGGACTTTAAGTGTAAAATACCGAACTTGTCCTTTAAATAAAATGAAGGCTCTTTAAAAAAGCAGCGTGCAAACATGACCTAGATGCAATGTTTTATATATTTGGCAGGTACCTGGTGGTTTTAATTAGATTGTGTGGGTAAAATGGGTATGGGTGGGCAGGCAAAATTTTGGTTTGGGATCAGTTAGGTGGGTTTCATAGAGTTACATTATAAAAGTTAAGTTAAAACCAAAATGTGCATGTACTTCCAATGTTGTGCAATCCTGATGCTTGCATATGCCGTACTGTCCATATTCATTTTTTTAGTGATCTCCTAAAAATGAGTCACGGAAATGTTTTCTGCTTTACCAAAAATGGCATAATAATCATTTTTTGCTTCTCAATTCGCATGCACTTAGTTTAGTCGAGTGAAATGCTCTGTCGAGCACTGTAAAATGAAATACATTTTTATTTAGCCACATATTATGCTATGACTACAACCCTAACGTCAAAAAATCTAAAAGAAGGGGCCCAAAATTCTGTCTGGCATACCTCCCTTGAAACTGTTCATTGCACCTCTGAGTATTAGTGATGCTTGCCTCAGTTAACAACATTAATGAAAAAAACATGATTGTCAAACGCCAGTCTGTGAACGCAATAATAATAACAATCCCACATTTAGGAAGGTTGCGTTTAAGTCATTCCAACGAGAGGGAGCAAAATCGTTTTTTTTTTACACCTGGTTGCATAAAATTGGTTTTTATAATTGAAACATTTGCTTCTGGTCATTCTGATGGTATGGACTAAAAACTATAAAAAGTTAATCCTAGTAAACAGGAACATTTAGTAAAGTGGTTGGTGCTAATGTGTCCACAGTTAATTAAGGATAAACTAAACTATTACGACTGCATGTGCACTCTAATACGGTGGTGTTTGAATACAACCCATTCAATCCAATACGGTTCATTCTAATCACATCTAAAATAACTAAAAAGTTACTAAGGACAATGTTTACTATATTGTGTAACTTTTTAATGTCACTTAGGGTGTTTTCGCATCTGTAGTTCGGTACTTTTTTAGCAGTTTTGGTTCCATTTCACACCAATCTGATTGCTCTGATCCACACCAGTTGAAACAACCAAAATTCTGTCATGTGATAAGAGCAACATCACTCATTGGCCACATGTATTTGAACGTATTTCCTAAACTGCTTCCTGATTGGTCAGAATCAACGTGCGCGAAATTCCAACGGAACCCCCGGAAGTAAATAAAAAGAAGGATAATACAGCAGACACCATGGACAGATAACTGCACGCTGTAATTATGTCTCCGTGGTTGTTATACATAGTTTGTATACAGCACTCTAGACAAACTGTTCATTTTCAGAATGAATCGCGGATGCGGATTGAAAACAACGTTTTAATGCACTACAAACAGCGAGTATGTCCGCGATTTGTCATTGTGCTAATATTGCTAATAGAAACGGTCAACAAACACTTCCTCATCCGATAATGCACTGCGCAGATGACTACGGCAGCTGGTTTAGTCCAAAATGCGAGTACTTTTGCAGTTAGGTCGGTTAGATCTCGGATCGTGTTCTCACCACAAACAAACCGTACTAGAGTTCGTTTGAAAGCATACCAAGACCACCTCTTCCGCTTGTTTGGTCCGCTTTTGGTGCGCACCAGAGTTCGATTGCTGCATTCTCACCTGCCCAAACGAACCGCACCAATTGAGCAATCGAACTCTGGTACGATTCAATCGAACTAAACAAGGCAGGTGTGAAATTGGGACTTTATGCAAAGTCCATTTCAAGTCTTCTGAAGTTTGCGTGTTCCTTTATGTAAATTTGAAGGGTCAACTATGATTTTAATTTGATGTTAAAGGAGGACCTTTGCTTTAAAGTTGTTACAACCATTTCTGACATGAAATGTAGGAACTTCTTCATAACGAATACTTTACAGTAGTAAATCTGTGCCTTACCCCTGATCCACAGTAGCGGCCCAGTCTGGGCGACTTGACATCCGCCCCGTCAAACAGCTCCATGTAATCATAGCCACAATCAGCCTCCTCCTCAATTTCAAAGGTCTGGAAGATGAGCTCCACTCCATAACCCTTCTCTGCTGAGATCACCCACTGGCAGTCCGATGCTCCAGGGTAGTTATTATCCCCAAACTGGGCGTGTGAGTAAAGGTCTTTAGTTTTGACCTCCGCTTTCAGACGGCCTCCACACTCTGGAAAAAACAGAGGAAATGAACTGACACGGCATCTCGGACATCGCCAAAGATCACTGCACATCAGTCATATACACTTTTACAAAACTGCTGCTGGGGGTGTAACTTTTCCTATAACACACTGTGTTTAATACCCTACGTTTAATATTATATGTACTAATTATTGTATAAGATATTATACTGTATGTACTAATATATTGTATAAGGAATATGGATAGTGCCAGCATGCTGATAAAAAGTGCTTAAAAATTAGGTTTTTGTAATGTAATGCAATAACATGAAAACTTTTCAAAGTGTGTTTTAAATATCAAGATACTTTTTGGACCCCATTGTACATGCCACTGGATTTATATACTGGGTTATATATTAATGTGCTATTTCTGCAACAAATCATAATAAAGTGATGAAAACATGTTATCCTTAAAGGAACAGTATGTAAGAAATTTATATCAATTAATCATAAAATGGCCCTGATATGTCACTAGATCATTTTGATTTCAAATACTTATATCACTGACAACAGTGGTCTGTCCAGGATATTGTCATTTAAAAAGTCGAGTTGCCCCCCTTAACTGATGTTTATGTTGTCATGTTGTTTATTGGCCACCAGTTGTGTGATTGCAGTACCAGTTTTAGCCACAAGCTTTGGGATTGCAATACCAGTTTTGGCCACAATCCTACATACTGTTCCTTTAATGTAAATGATCAGATAATCATCAATATAATATCAATATATTCAGGAAATAAAATCAACAATCATTGTAATTATTATAAGGTCTTTAACCTCCTAATGCGGCTTTCACGTAGGAAGCGGTGTGCGCTGCGATCGCCGCTTGTGCTCTGCTGGCCAGACCCGAGTATAAACTCTTCGTCCATTTTGTTTGGACGCCTCGTTTCCATTGGCCGCGCGGGTAATCGTCACAGAGCGCAGCGCAAAAGTTAAACTATTTTGAACTTTGACCGTGGCGTGAGCGCAAGCTGCGCCCGCGCCTTGCTTGACGCAACAACAAACCGCCCTCGCGCGGCGCAAGCCATTGAAATGAATGAGTTTCATAGCGCAGCGCGTCCTATGTGAAAGCCGCATAAGACCCGAGCTTTGGTTTGACTTATTTTCAGATTTCTTCCAGCTACTTGGGGTTAGGAAGAACCAATAAATATAATAACCAATTTTTTTCTTTGAACATGAAGCAGTGTAAGTGTCCACGTGTGTGTACAACAGGTTCCAGTTGCACAAATTAAGTATTACGGTGCAAACAATAAAAAATGTGATGTTCACGTATGTGAACCTTAGGAGGTTAATAATCAAGTTCAGATTATCTAGAAAAATAACTGTTTATAATGACAACTATTGTAATTATTTATTGAACATTAATCAGGGTTCCCACACCTTAGTTAACTTTAAATTCAAGGACCTTTCAAGGACTTTCCAGGTCCAATACCCTCAAATTCAAGGACTTAATTGTGGGGATACATTTCAAGTGAAAGCAAGGTTACATCGTGTTACCTTTTAAGATACATTGTTACAGTTCCCTTTCGAGGGAACTCGCGCTGCGTCACTATGGTGAAAATTTGGGGACACCGCAGGGGTAAGTCTGAATGTGTATATCAAATTCAACCAATGGTGAGGCTTAATGACAAAGACAGGGTGATGTGGGAGCCAGGAAGTATATCGCTATCTGAAATATTGTCAAAGACGGCGTTACAGGGTCGCAGGAAGTATGACAAGGGAGACGCAGCGTCTCATTCCCTTCTCAGGGAACAACAGTTACATACGTAACCACAGACGTTTTCATGTGTCAAACACAACTATGCAAAAAGCATTTTGGTATGAATCAACATTCACATACGGAAGATATAAGCGTTTAAAGTGAACAGTTTAAAAAGTCTAGAAATTTTATGATATTATCCTACACTACACAGGGAATAATGTTTTTTTTTCTAGAAAACTTCTTGCATAAAATAGATTCAAGCACTTAAGTTTCAATGACCTGTATCTTTGTATATTTTCCAAAACTTCCCAGGGCCTTGAATATTTTACCCAGATTTAAAAACTTTCAAGGATTTCAAGGACCCGTGGGAACCCTCATTAATGTCTTTTATTAAAGGGCACCTATTGTGCCTATTTTTAAGATGTACTGTAAGTCTTGCCCAAAATAAATCTGTGAAGTTTCTGCTCAAAATGTAATTATTATTTATTTCATTTTGAGAGAATATTTGGGGGATAATTGCAAAATTTCAATGAGGTGTAACTGGTCTGTGTCAATTGGTGTAACTAGTACTTTAAAAAAAATAGAAATAACTAATTAATTATATTTTAAAATATTTTTTTATGATTACACTCACATGCCATCAAGGTGGACAAAATATTTAATATTTCTCATTCTTTGGTGCAATTGGCGGTTACACCATTTGACATTTTCAGGTCCATTCAGTCTTAACTTTCATGAAAATGGTGCAAATGTAATTTTTTATTGCAAAAAATCAACATAAATACAATATGCGCACTGAAATAAACCTGATGCATGCTTTTCAAACAAGTTTTTTGAATTTCTCATCTTGCCAAACCATTTTTGTCACTGACCCACGTACCTTTGAGGTACTAATATGCACTTTCTGGAACCAATATGTACCTCTCAGGTACTAATATATGAACTCTTTAGATGCAAAGGTGTACTTTTTAAAGCAACACTATGTAGTTGTTTACCTTTAAATAATGTCTTTAAAATTATTTCAGTGATAGAACAACTTTTAACTGGACAAATTGTACTGTTGCTGCAACCTGAGCAGCCTCCTAGCTGCTACAAGCACACTCTGAAAGTGGCAGTGGAGGGTATGAAACACAGCCCGCCCCTCCCCCTGCCTGCAGAAGAGTGTCTGATATCAGGCACTGTTGCGCTTTTCAACCACATGGGGGAGCTGTAAGTCATTTTTACATGGAAACTACATAGTGTTGCTTTAAAAGGTGACATCTAGGGACCATTTTTATGGTCAGTTTATGACAGTATATATTTAAAAAAATCAAACAAAACTATGTGTTGCTCACCTGCAGTATGGGAAGCCTCGAAGCCTTTCTTCTGCACAGAGTTATCAGAGAAGAAACGTATAAACATCTTGTTGCCGTT
This sequence comes from Misgurnus anguillicaudatus, assembly GCF_027580225.2. Lineage (NCBI taxonomy): Eukaryota > Metazoa > Chordata > Actinopteri > Cypriniformes > Cobitidae > Misgurnus > Misgurnus anguillicaudatus. The sequence goes on from NC_073341.2 coordinate 9,923,277, forward strand.
GGATAAGATTGGTGGAGGTTTCTTTGTGCCACAGTAGCGGCCGAGGCTGGGCGCCTTCCCATCCCGACCGTCGTAAATCTCAATGTGGTCGTAAGCACATTCTAAATGAGGCTCCATGTCGATTTCATTAAAAGCCTAAAAGACAAGTATAACTATAACTACAGGATATAATAATTATGGTTTAACATATATTATGTAAGCAATAAGGTACGAGAGGCTGTGCTGTATCGTGAATAAGTAACAGCTGAAGGGCGTTGTTAGGCACGACGCGAAGCGGAGTGCCTGCAACCCCTTCAGCCATTACTTATTCATGATACAGCACTTGCCTCGAGTACCTTATTGCTTTTATAAAACGGTTACTACACAATATTAAAGTAAAAAAAAATGAGTGCAACTTTCATGAACTTAAATCAATAAAAGCATTCCTTCCGCTAGAAAAAATAGTCCCTGACTGCGAACAACAACATGAAAGCTCAAATTAAAACAACAAACTGTGCTCAGACTTTGTCTCATTATATGTTTATGTGTTGCTAAGGGCGCAGTGATATTACATAGAACCGTTGGGTGAAGCGGTCATAGCAGTGTTTTATTGTGAATAAAGCACACCTATTGACCAATCAGAATCAAGGATTGGAACTAACCGCTTTATAAAATAATATAAATATTAAACTATATTACTATATTACTGTAATATTTAAGACTAATAGTAAATGTGAAAACAAAATTGACAATATTTACATCTCAGTTCTTCTTGTAAACAATTTGCACATTTGTCCGCATAATATTCGATTATAATACAATTTTAAAACTGAAATAAATCCAATCAATCGGTGATAAATAAATGCTGCCCTATATATTTTCAGATCACAGAGATCAGATGATGTCATGTTCCTCTTTCTGTTCGTATGCAATGCTGCATTTTTGGTAGCTAAATTTCGTTCATTACTATCTATTACAGTCATTGTCGTTTCTCTTTAGATTTACATTTCAGAGAGAGAGAGAGAGAGAAAAATAAAGAAAGAGAGCAGTGTAATGTGGTTGTGTGTAAATGACATACTATTTTAATCCGGTGTCCTGGTGTAGTGGAGAGAGCCCAGGTGCAGGCTTTCTTACTGGGGTATTTATCTGGCCAGTTGGGGCTGGTGATGGTCCCACTCACACTGTTCACAGTGTGATCACAGCCGGCTGCAAAAGACACCTCCGACAGTCAATAACACGTGGTTCGGATACACACACAAATAGAGCTCTCATCGTACGAGCAAATTGTTGTTTTCGGCGTGCATTTCCAAACCCTTTCACGCACATCATTTGTCTTGCTCTTTTCTCTCTACCACTGCCTCCGTCTTTCTTTTTCTGTCTTTTCTAAAAATATCCAGAAGCTTGTTAGTGTCAGTGAGCTGAAATCGATGGTAAAGCTTTTCGAGCCGTCTTGAGCTAAAAGGTTAAATGAAACAATAAGACTGCCGACGCATATTCAGACAGCAACACGAAGCCGAGAACATCCAGACATAAAGGGATTCTGCAGAATTTCATGAAATACAGAAATACCACATTTTTTAAGGATTATATCACCTTTTGGAATTTCGACACAAAATTTCCATTCTCCAATGTTTGGCAACTGAGCCAAGTACGTGTGGCTTTCTCCTGATCATAAAACAGCTCATTTAAGCACTGAATGTGCCATAAGCTAATATATAGTCACCTGTGAACAGAAGCAGCTTTGAAGAATCGTAAGCTGCGGTCACACTAGACTTGCATGCGAGTATTTGTTGGACGTTGCTGTGGGGAATGGGGAAGGGGCAGCTCATCAATATGATCTTTGGCTTCGCCCATTTGTGCTTTCGGTAGAGCAAAAGGTCACACAGTGACATACAGGTTTTGTACTGGTCAAAACGCACCACTTGATATAAAATCAGACCTGGGACCTGCCAAATATCATCGCATGAGCTTGCCCTTTCGGTCTGACTGATCTGCACGAATATGAATATAAGTCAATGAAACGAAAAGTCTAGAGTACCTTTGGTAACATCAAAATCCCTTTAGAGAAGTGGTGTTAGACGGCCATGTTTGCAACTCCTTTGTGCAGTTATTTCAGTCATGCAACACTAAAGTCCTATCTACTTGAATTGGGAAAGACATCTCTAAAATCACTATTCAACAACATATTTCTGACCAACAATTAAACTTGATCAAAATGTACCACAACTTTTGTTTTTTAAGCTCAAATAATGCAAATATAAAGCAATAAGCCCCAAGAAGCAGTGGGTTACCAGTGCATTTTTTTAACATTTTTGTTAAACCCCCTTAGCAGTTATAAAATGCACTGTAACACCACTGCTTCGCGGGGCTTATTGCTTTTATAAAACAGTTACTTCATATGCATAGCAGGATTTTATAGAATAAAACACAAATAAGTTGTAATTATATTAGTACAAATATTACTCTTCCGCCAAACAAAGTAGTTCCTCAGAATCAACTTTGACTTTAACTTTTGATATATATGTGTGATATACATGTGACCCTGGACCACAAAACAAAAGTCATAAGTCGCGCGAGTATACAGTATTTGTAGCAATAGCGAACAATTCATCATAAGGGTCAAAATCATAATTTTTATGCCAAAAATCATTAGGACACCAACTTCTTATGTTCTTCTTCTTATGTGAATTTCATCCATTCACTTAAAATGTTACCTAATAACTTATTTGTGCTTACATTCAAAAGTGACATTAAAAAAATGATTGTCAGCGAATGACAAATTAAAAAGTATAATTTAACTCCATGGTCACTTTCAGGCTCTCCTGATTTTGCCAAGTGGTTAATGTCCTCAGGGCAATATTATGTTGACCCTGGGACAACATTTCAATCAGCCAATCAGATTTCAGAAATAAGATTATAGTTTGTTTTAAGTTTAAGCTTACAACCAAGATTAGCTGTTTCTAGACCATTGTGTCACTTATCATGTCCCTCTGATTTTAGGGTTTGGTTATGGTTAGGTTAGGGGTTTGGGGTAGGTTTAGGTTTTATTTAGAAAAATGTTGTCCTAGGGTCAACACAATATGTTGCCCTGAGGACATCAACCACTTGGCAAAATCAGTTCGTGCGTCACTTTCAGCTATCATTGTATAGAAAAACTATTTTTAGTTTGCATTGTGTTCCTATAAAACTATAACAACATTCAATACAGACCAAATAGCTACTTTTGGGACAACTTTTTTTATCTACCAAACCCTTTTTTTAAACATTGCTGTGTTTTTACCACACGCATCCACTCAGATTTCTAGACATACTGTAACAAAAAATGATATCTCTCACCTTCTTTGCAGTCGTGTTTATTCTCATGCAGTACGAAGCCACTTCGACACTGACAACTGTAGCTGCCAAAAGTATTGACGCATTCATGCTGACAACCGCCGTTTTCCTTTGAGCACTCGTCTTTATCTGCAGGGAGAGCAGCCGTAAAACACACTTACATAGACAAACATCATCATCTAAACTCACTTACTCATACACACACACAGGCGCTCACCTGAGAAAAACTGAGCCTTGAAGCCTTTTTTGGAAACAGTGTTGTCAGATTTGAACTCGATGCGCATGTTGTTGTATTGGGAGGTGATGGCCTCCGGTTTCTCAGCTCCGCAGAACTTCCCATGCAGCCTGGAGTCGGCAGACAAACCGCTCCTCACCTCAACAAAATCATACTTGCACACCTATACAAGAGAGAGTAAACTTGAGTCATGTATCAGTATCCGTTTGAGAATTTGAAAGTTCAGCCAACTTTGGATGCGTTTAAAGCCTTTTATCAAAATGTACTCTTGTATTACATCACTTCAAACTTACTCCACATTTAAAATGAATTTTAGCTGACGTAACCAAACCCTCTTGATTTTTAATCTCACTTCCAAATGCACACTTTAACCATAACATCAATCATGGATGATAAAATCAAGTCCTGCCTCTACATTTCTTTTCTGCCTTAATAACATGCATAAAGAGAAATCATTTATTGTTACTATGCTGTTTTGTATAATGTACACAATAAAGAAACAGTTCACCCCAAAATGAAAATGTGTCCATATTTACTCAACCTTAAGCCATTCTAGCCATTTTTATGCTTTCTTTATTTGTTCAGCCAAACACAGTCAGAGTTATATGAAATAATATCTCGGCTCCTTTCAGCTTTTAAATGGGATTGGATAGTGCCCCAATTTAAAGCTGCAATAAGTGCATCCATCCATCCATCCAAAAACAAATTGGTAACACTTTACTTGAAGGGGTGTTCATAAGACTGACATGGCACCTTCATAATCATGACATGACACGTGTTATGAACATGAAGGAGATTTTATGGACGTTTATGACGACTGTCATTAAGTGTCATTTGTTGAATTATTTCATTTGTAATGCAAAGATGACATTGTTTGAAATGTCTTTGTCATGACAACTTGATATTACCAAGACAACATAACTGACCAGTGAAACAAATTGAATTTGTCATTAAAATGTCATTAAGTGGTAATACTCTGTCATATAGTTTTATAACAGCGTCATAAATATTTTTCTTGACCTCAACTACAGTGCTACAAATATAATTTGTTATTAAAATGTCATTAAGTGTTAAACAACGTCATGAATATTCTTCAGTTCTTAACGTTTTTTTTAGTTTCCTCCATGTGTTTTAGAAATAAAATCAATTATCCAGTAATAATAATACTACTAATAATAATACTAATAAATAATAATAATAATAATAATAACAACAACAATAATAATAATACTAACAATAATAATAAAATTTAAATAATATTTTATTGCATTTGGAGACCAATTCACCTAAAATTAAATGTAAACGGTACAATAATGGCTTAAGCCATGCAGCGTTGGGTCAACATCGCTGGAAAAACAGTTAATTACATTAAATTAATAAATGTTTTTTCTTCTATGTCACAAAATTTAATTGTGCACATACATAAAGTATAATCTTTTGATGTGTCTGTTGCATTTTGTATTTAAACTTATTTGACAGAGTATTAACACTTAATGACATTTAAATGACAGTTTAATGTAAAGTTAACCCATAAAGCTAGGTAGTTTCTTAAGTTTGATAATCATTCTGCTATGTCATGTTTATGACAGATTTATGACAAGTTGTGATGTATTGGTTAATGTCAAGTTGTCATAACAAAGACATCTCAAACAATGTCATCTTTGCATTAAAAATGACATCATTCAACAAATGACACTTAATGACAGTCGTCATAAGCGTGCATAAAATCTCTCTATCATGTTCATAACACGTGTCATGTCATGATTATGAAGGTGTCATGTCATTCAAGTAAAGTGTTACCAACAAGTCCATAAAATTATTAAAGCAATGAGTATTCGCAATGAAAATTTGTGTATTTGTTTCCCTCATGAACATGCACGTGACCATTGCCTGAAGGCAGTGATCATCATTTATGAAGTTTGAAATATAAATGTTTTTTCTTGCAAAAACTCATCACTTGGATGCGCTTTTTGAAGGTTTAAAAATGGGGCACTGTCCAATGCTATTATAGAGCTGGGAAAAAACAGGATATTATTTAATATAACTCTGACTGAAAAGAAGAAAGTCATAAACAGCCATGATGGCTTGAGGCTTAGTAAAATCTGCCCTAAATTTAATTTCGGGGTGAACTATTGCTTTAAACAGAAAGTGGGGTAAGAAGTGTGATTTATTAATCTTGCTGTTTTGAGCACAACAATCTAAATGTTCCCGATACAGAAATGATGATAACAGCTTTCCAGAATAAACAAGTACATCTCCTGGTTTTATTCTATCACAACACAACTGAAAACTTGGCAATATTTTCATAAATAATGCTCGTGAAAGTTGTACTGTAGTTCTCCAGAATGAGAATTGGCATGCACGACTAAGCACAGCTAAAGGCTATTTACACTTTTCACTGTTAAAACATTGCATTAATCGACAGGCAATTTATTTAGCAAGCAATTATATATATATAAAGGCTGGTAATTTGGAACACAATCTGTTAACTGTTTATTTAAGCTTGAAGCTATAAAAACTATATTTGTTCGACATAATAATGCCTGTTTTAAAAAGTTCAAGCAAAGCCTATTCACTGAACAATTCATGATCACTGCTTTCATTTAGCTCTAATGCAATGCTGTTGCTACTTTATTATGACTCAGTAAATCAGTGGAAACAAACCTAAAATGTCCTACATGTAGTTTAAGAGCTTAAAAAGACAATAAATAGCTGCACCGCCCTTTGTTTGCTTTTGTTAAAACTTGTGTTAGTCTCAGTGGTACAGCCTTGTGTAAGCGGTGCAAAAGGTCAAGAATTTGAACCCAGGGAACACGTATACTGATAAAAATGTATGCCTTGTAATGCATGCAAGTCAGTTTTGATAAAAGCATCTGCCAAATGCATAATTGTAAATAAAGATATGAGCAGCTCAGATGCAAAAGCCTTTAAATGTCAAAATGAGATAATGGCATTGACCAAATGCTCTGGGCATGTATTATATGTTAATCTGCTTAATCCCAGTCTGACGCAATTTAGAAATATCACATTGTGCAATAATGGAAAATAATAACAAATAAATCACAAAAAGAAATATCCTTTTTTTAAAAGTTCACGAAAGATTAATTTGATAAATGACGAGGTTTCATCATTTGCAATGTTTCTAGTTAGATCTTTGGTGATTTCGCAACAGTTTACTACGTCTTGTCCAAAAATGTGGATATTTTAATATGTATTTAGAGGGTTTTGCCAAAAAAGTGTGCATGCACTTAGAGGGTTCTGCCACAAAAGACAAATTTCACAGTCAAATTTGTGAAAATATGTTACATTTGTAAATAAATAAGGCATTTCAATTACTGACTAATAACCTTTTCATTAAAGAAAAATACTAAAGATCAGACGCACTTAGAGGGTTTTGCATCTGTGCTCCTCAATTGTTTCGATGCAATGCTCCATCAATTAACAAGGTTAGAAAATGCTTTTTTCACCAGCATGTTCATTATGTGACTGTTCCAGCAAAAGTGCTGTGAGCCATCAGCGCTATGTAAGTGAGTAAGAAATGAATGTGATTTTCCAAACGCTGGGTGATTTACACCAATTGAGCTGAAATGAACCAGACAAACCCACCCCACTGTGAAGCAAAAACCTAGTGCTCACATCGTTCCCCTCCGTCTCGAATACGTCGAACAGAAGGGTGATGCGGTACTGCGTGGGTGCCACTAGCTGCCATATACAGTTCTTGTTGGGCGGATACTCTTTGGGCCAACCTGGGCTGGTGATGGATCCGTTCAGCTTGGTAATGAAACCACCACAGGCAGCTAGAAAAGAACATAAGACAAACACATTTGGATTCATGATATATGGTAGTATAAAGGAAAGTGATGGGTTCAATAAAAGCTCTATCGACAATTAGTGTTGCATTATCTCAATAACCACAGGAAGTAATACCAAGTCCCACTTTAGTTTGTATCCGTAGACAGCCTTACATTTCTGCTTGCCTCATAGATGTCCATTCACAACTGTAGAACTGATGCTTATTTAATATTACACACAAACACTTAAAGAATATGCATTTTACATGTGATTTTTACACAGGAATTTACAAGGGATTCACATGAAAATGTTCCAAAACCACACGTTTTACATGTGATCACAATATTTTTGCAGTACTGATAAACCACATAAGTACTGTAGTCTTAAACTTTGTGGGGAAAATCTGGTTTTCATTGCTGTTTATATGTCTATCATTCAACAGCATAAAATTGGAGACAGTCTTATTCCTGCGGTTTCAAATTGCCTTTCCAACGTTACAAACATGTAATCAATAACATCATCACGGTTGAACGCGTGGATCAGTAGTACCAGTTCGGCTTGCCGCTAAAATGATCGCAGCACAGCTGCTTCAGATCTGCTTCTGTGATGCTCACACTTGCAACATCAGGTTACATCAGGTTACAGCACTTACTATGTGGCACGAATAGCCGCCAAAGTTCAGATTTTTCAACTCGCGTGATTCACGCAAATCACTCGTTATGTGCGTCAACCGTCTGAAACGCTAATTTCGCACCATGTAATTCGCTCAAATGTGAAATCAGTGTTTCCGATGGTTGACACGCGTAACGAGTGATATGCACAAATCGTGCAAGTTAAAAAATGTAACTTCATGAATTTCATGCGCGCATGAAGCATCAAGCGTCAAGCGTCCAACTACGCGCGATCAGCACAATTTATTCACTTTATTCGCATCTTGTGGGAACGCACAATTATGTGTCTGAAACTGCCAAATGTAGCATCTATTTACATATATATCTATGGTCCGAGGCGGTGCAAAAGAGTGAAGTCGGAGGCGGTGACTAATTCGCATATTTGAATGAAGCGTTAAGCGCAAGTGATTTACATTTTAAGTCAATGCAAAGACGCGATAGACAACCTGCAGATTCGCTAATGTGGCACGAATACCCGCCAAAGTTAAGATTTTTTAACTCGCGTGATTCACACAAATCACTCTTTTCGTGTGTCAACCATCCGAAATGCAAATTTCGCACCATGAAATTCGTTCTAATGCGAAATGACTGTTTCGGATGGTTGACGCACGTAACGAGTGATATGCACAAATCGTGCAAGTTCAAAAATTTGAACTTCATGAATTTAATGCGCGAATGAAGCGAGATAACTTAAAATGTTCAAGCGTCCAACTACGCGCGAACAGCACGATTTTATTCACTTTATTCGCATCTGGTGTGAATGCACAATTATGTGTCTGAAACTTGTGACACCATCACACAAGAAACATGTTACCACTCATTTTATACATTGTATTGTGGTTTTATGTATATTTGAGTTTTAAATAGGTTTTACATGTTTTCTTAGCCATTTTATTCCATTTTAATCCTTTTGCTATTTTATGTGTTTATGTCTTTTATTTTGTTTGGGCGGCCTGTCATGTGAGTAATCACATGACAGGAAACAATGCCAGTATAAAAGGAAGCAGCAGAAGCACATTGTTAGCATATGCTAAAGCTACACAACTGTTTGGATTGCGGAGTTTCTTTCTTTGTGGACTTACCCTTCCAGAACGTTTGTGGATTACACTATAATTATATATACGCGGGAGAACACTTGTACTTTTAGTAGACTTGGACTTTTGGATTGTTTTAGGTTTGGTTTTTATATTCCTTTCTTTTAACAGTCTTGAGTTTTTAGTGTGTTGTTTTAAGTCTTGTGTTTGTAAATACACTTATTTAAGTTGATTACCCTTGCTTGACTCTTTAAATCTCACACAGTAAAATCTGACCCCTTATATATATTTTGTGACACAACCGATAGGCCTGATTGTTACAAACTGCCGAATGTAGCATCTATTTACATATATATATCTATGGTCCGAGGTGGTGCAAAAGATTGAAGAGTCGGAGGCGGTGACTAATTCGCATATTTGAATGAAGCGTTAAGAGCAAGTGATTTACATGTCAATGCAAAGCCGCGATAGCCAACCTGCAGATTCGTTAAGGTCACACATATATCCGCCAAAGTTTAGATTTTTCAACTCGCGTGATTCACACAAAACACTCGTTACGCGCGTTAACTACACAAAACACTCATTTTGCATTCGAGCGAATTACATGATGTGAAATTAGCGTTTCGGACGGTTGAAGCACGTAACGAGTGATTTTGAACTTTATGAATTTCATGCGCGCATGAAGCGAGTTAATTCAAAATGTTCCAGAGTCCAACTACGCCCGAATAGAAGGATTTATTTGACTTTATTCACATCTGGTGTGAACGCACAATTATGTGTCTGAAATTGCCGAATGTAGCATCTATTTACATATATATCTATGGTCCGAGGTGGTGCAAAAGAGTGGAGGCAGTGACTAATTTGCATATTTATCACAATATACTAAATGAGGCGAGGGGTGTAGAGTTACATTTAAGCTGTTTTAAAGCATGAAGAAATTACTGTGACAGGTCCAACATATTTACATATGCTATTATGATGCTCAAATACGAGTTTAAACTGATACAATTTGTGACTACAGGGGGACTTTAAAGGGACAGTAGCCAAACAGCCTGTTTGTTTAATCCTAAGAGAGATGGTGTAGTAAATGTCGTGCAAAACAACAGATTTTGGTGCAGAAACCTTGACAACAAAAGCATTGTGGTACTGCACTTTCGAAGAGGGTTACTTAAGAAAAAAACTAATATGAAGAGTATTAGAGTAGGAGACTACATATATGCATGCACATATGCACAAAAACGATCTGTCAAGCTGACCCGAGATGTGATTTGTCTAAACTGGCATATGCTACACATAAAATACCAGAACAGTCCTGTTTTAATTCAAATACACAAAGAGGAGACCTCAGGCTTTGTAACTCAGAAAACATAAAGCAGAAAGACAGAGTAGTTTGGTTAAGTGCGGTATGATCCAAATTAACGAACGGATCCCCTGCAGCGATTTCCACGAAGCACATGCGCTTGGGAAGAGACGTTTCCATGGTTACCACCATGCCACTTAAATGCCTTTGGAAAACCAGTGCCTTGAAGTTTAGCTTTGTGCACATCTCTTTTCCCACAGGATTGTTGCCCAATGATTCCTTTCTGTTCTTTGAGCAAACGAGAAACGGTCATTTTCATAATGTTGGATTTTCCGCCGATCTGAGAGCCACAGAGAAGCCGTGCTTGGACGATTTTTCTTTTTATCTAACCAGGAATCGTTTTCCAATCGCTGCTGTCTGTCACCATCAGATCTGTTGAGTCATTCTCAGCGCATGTATGAACACATTTCAACAAATTTTTGCCTGATATAGCTGAAGGGTACGCGCTGTCCTAGCAACTGATTCACGTACCCACACTATAATAAAAGACAGCGGCTGTTAAACAACACTCGGGATGCTTTGACCCTAAACTTGCATCGTATTTTCTGACGCTTTGTTCCGAAAGAAAACAGATCTGAACTTCCTGATCGTTTCTGACAACAGAGGGCTGCTTTGATGCTTTTGAGGTGCTCACAACTTGCTGGCAGCCTCAAGCCAACAGCACAAAACAGATGTTGGCAGAAAGTCAACAGAGCAAGCAGTTTTAATTAAGATGGCGCAATGGCACAGAATGACCACTAGAGGCAGAGTGTAGTCACTGCTGAAAGCTGCTTAATGGGATACTCCAGCCAAATATCAAAATGACCAAATTATTTACTCCCCTTTAAGCAATCTGAGATACATATGCCAATCATCTTTCAGACAAGCACATTTAGAGTTATTTTAGTAAATGTACTTGCTTTTCCAAGCTTTATAATGGTAGAAAACAGGAACCAGGTAACAACTTCTGACTTAAAACCCCAATAAAGTGCATTCATCCTTCACAGAGGGGTTAATAAAGGGTCTTCTCCAGGTAATCGATTTGATTTTGTAAGAAAAATATCCAGATTTCAAACTTTATAAACTGTAATAACTAGCTTCCTGTAACAATGCCATCTTGGATGCCATGAGATTTGGTGTAGTGAGCACTTGTCATGGGCACGTTGTTACCGGAAGCTAGTTATAATAGTTTATAAAGTTTTAAAACATGGACTTTTTTACCCACAGAAGACCTTTATTAACCACTTGTAGTTGTGTGGATTACTTCTGTGAAGGATGAATGCACTTTTGGGGGGTTTTAAGTCAGAAGTTATTCCCTGATTGCCATTTTCTCCCATTATACGTTTGGAAAAGCAGGTACATTTACTAAAAAATATTTCAAATGTGCTCATCTGAAAGATGATGGACATTTGTATCCCGGATTGCTTCAGGGTGAGTAAATCATGGGGTAATTCATTTGGCTGGAGTATCGCTTTAAGATAATAGCCTTTTCCAAAAATCTTGATGTTAAAATACTTGTCTATCCAAGACTAATACGCAGAACAATTATAATTGTGTCTATTTCCCACGAAACGGTAATGCCATAAAACATTAATCTGTTTGAGTATCCTATTTAGACTGACAAAGCAACACTGGCTCAGCCAATGTTATGTGCAGGACTAGATAGAGGGAGTGTTTGTAAAACCTTCTAGTATGTTTTTAAAAATATTCACTACCCAGGACCATAAATAACACCAACATACTGTCTTTGCCCTAAACTGATCGCATCTTTTAAATAAAATCTTACATTTATCACTACACTACCAAGGCCAGTGGAAATTGTTGCTGTGCAATTTTTTATGCAATGTCGCTTTCATTAACGATTTAAATATGTGGCCGGTTGCAAACTGTTTAGACTACACTAGTCAAAGCTTTTTGTAGCCGTAGGTCAGACTTGTTTTAAAAACGCAGTGTTAACTCTTTCCCCACCAGTGTTTAAAAAAAAAATGTTGCCAGCCATCACCAGCATTTTTTTATGATTTTATCTAATGACTTCCAAAAAATGTTAATCTTTAAATTAGTAAACATACAATATATCAAATGGAAAAACAGACCTTCTGCTTTTAAACAAACAAACAAAAAGTTTCATCTTATTTTCATTTGTTCTCTTTTATCAAAAGAGTTTCTTTAAAAATACCAAATTTTGAGCAAAAAGCTGAAATAATTGCATTTTTATACATGACTTTTGTTAGAGATCAGATTCAGACTGATAATCAAAACGTACGCAAAATTTTTACTGTTTTTGGATCAGTGGATGCTTCAGTGTTTTAAATGTCCAGTAAATGTACTTATCCCGCAATAGTTAGTTTGTCCAGAACGAAGCATTCACATAACTCATCTGGGTAATATACTTATGCCGCAATAGTTAGCCTGTCTGGAACCGAGCTGATTTAAACCACAATTGCGTATGACACTTGCATTACATGTGAACGGCCCCTACGCTTATAGGATTCTGTATCTCTCTCCCTGTCTAGTCCTCGACAATGAGACAAACAGACCCAGTTCCTGATGCTGTGAAGGTCATAACACCACTGATCTACTGACCGTCCTTCAACGTGATGCCCAGCCGATGCCTGACCAACTACCACTGGCAGAACCCATTTAATCTGCTTACCCTGATAGTATATATATATATATATATATATATATATATATATCTTGTCAATTAAGAGAAAACACTTCCCTGCCAATGACGAGTTTTTACGGCTATATATTTCTGTATTTCTCTTAGGGGTTTTTCTCCTCCTAGGAGTTTTCCCCCTGGACTAGCAAGGTGGGTTTTTCTATATATATATATATATATATATATATATATATATATATATATATATATATATATATATATATATATATATATATATATATATATATATATATATATATATATATATATATATATATATATATATATATATATATATATATATATATAGCCGTAAAAACTCGTCATTGGCATTGTATCTCTCTTAGGGGTTTTTCTCCTCCTAGGAGTTTTCCCCCTGGACTAGCCAGGAGGGTTTTTCTCCAAGGATTTTTTTAAACGCCTGGAGAGTTCGCCAATATTGGCTTAACTTACTTTACTGTATACGTTACATTATTACTATGCTCGCTTTTCTATGCTTTTTCCTACATCTATTAATGTAAAGGTGCTTTGAAATAATTAACAATTGTGAAAAGCGCTATATAAATAAAATTCAATTGAATAAGTTGAGTTAGAGCGGCACCAAGTGTATAATAGCGGAAATATGGATTGCCGTAAAAACTCGTCGATTGGCAGGGAAGTGTTTTCTCTTAATTGACAAGATAATTTGTCAATGGTGGGGAAAGAGTTAACTTATGCTAATGACCAATGGTCTTGGGCAAAAAATGATATTTATAATAATGCAGCACTGCTATTACAATAAATAAGGAATAGGGAACTGCAACGCTCAATATAGCAGCTCTGGCGACACAAGCCCCGCTTTCCAGTTAAATGAACCAATCATAATTTAGTAGATAGGACTTTAGTATTGCATGACTGAAATAACATTGCCAAAAGGAAAAACGTGGGGCAAAACGTTCACAACATACTCACCCTCACAGCTTCGCTTATCAGCGGCCAGCTCATAACCAGGGTCACAAGCGCACTTGTAACTGCCGAGTGTGTTAACACAACGCTGCTCACAGCGACCGTTGTCAGGCCTCGAACATTCATCCATTTCTGCAATGACAAGAGCCATGGCATATTTAACTGCGAAACCAAATAAAACATAAAAAATGAAATATAACAGGTTGTAGTATCTCACCTTTAAAGAAATTAGCAGCAAAACCAGCCTTGTTTACAGAACCGTCAGACACAAATTTCATCCAGAGCTGGTTGGAGCTGGATTTGATATCATCGGGTTTGTCATAACCACAAAATCTGCCCAGCAGGGGACTGCTTTCCGAATTCCCATCCCGAACTTCCAGGTAGTCATATGCACAGTTGTCGTGCCTCTCGATCTGGGATTGAAATAACAGAACATGCGTTTTTATTTGATGCATACTGCATTAAAATGTGAACTTTGACAAGGAATTCATCAAACAAGGTCGCTAACACTATGTGCCAAGCATATTTTCCACATTATACCCTTTCCTTTAAAATAAAAGATCTCAAACACAAAGATCAAGTAGGCTTGGTGTTTATTTACACCAGCTGGTACGAAACGTAAGCCAATATAAACCAAACCCAAAGTCAGCACAATAACACATTGGCATCGGCCTGACAAAGCTAAACTAAGCTGTGATCTCTCCACAGTGATTTTTTCAGTCCTATACTATTTATTTCCAGCTCTACACCATCTCCTCTCCGACAATACACAGCAAGGTGTTATGATTATAACACAGTGATAACATTTAATCACCTCAAAAGACTGGAAGGTCAAGCCTACGTGGTAGCCCTGAGACACTGTTATCTTCCACACACACACTTTGTTGGGTCTGTAGTCATCTGGGTAATTTGGAGACTGAATCTGACCGTTGTCTTTCTTCACCTCTCCGCCGCAAATAGCTGCAAGAACAGACAACAGTGTCTCGACAATCAGCATCGTATTTGCTTTTATCTAAAACAAAATAGATATTTTTGTAATACAGGCCTCGACATACAGTACCAGAAGTATATTGAGCATGAAAATAGTCATGACATAAAAATGACACAACTGCACCTAATGGAAACCCAAATGTGATTCGAGGGCTGGATGCAGGTTTGTGGGACAAAACATCTACAGGAACAATTGTCAAACGCATTTGTTTTGAGAGCAACGATATTTCAATTTTTTCCAACACTCCGCATTCACATCGCCCTCGAGCAGTGACCCTGAAATGTGCAGCCGGCTGCATCTTTGAATTTCAAACTATATGAGATCCCATAAACAGTGAGTGTGTGAGTATTTAGAGTACATTGTAGTATGCCCTAATAATAGTTGTTATGTCTTACTACAGTATATGTAAAAAGTACAGTATGTACTTTGCCATCACCAGCCAGCCATACACTTGGTAGTTTAAGGGCCCTATTTTAACGATCTAAGCGCATAGTCTAAAGCGCACGGTCTAAACAGGCATGTCAGACTCCACTTTTGCTAATTTAACGACGGGAAAAATGGTTTGTGCGCCAAGCGCACTGCCTAAAAGGGTTGTTCCTATTCTCGTAATGGGTGTGTTTTGGGTGTAACGTTCAATAAACCAATGAGAATCTTAGCTCTCATTCCCTTTAAAAACCAGTTGTCTAATCCCTATTTAGATGGCGGAATTTGTAAACTGAAAAACTAAGCGGAGGAAGAGGACCACCAGTTTAAGATTGGTATTTAAATATTACGTTATTTTTATTTGTATTGAAACTGTTATTTTTGGTATTAAAACCTTAAAAAGTCGTTATCTTTCAGTCATGGAAGTACAATTAGCAGGCTTTAAATTACTGTAAACGGATAGACTACATGATCATTATCTCAAAAATAATTTACAAATATGCAAGAATAGGTTTGTACTCTAAAAATACTAACGCCTTCTAACGTCTCATAATCGATCCTCATTTATGTCCAAGAGACTCAGTAATGATCTTTTACATTTAAATTCTTTGATTTTTCATATTTTAAAACGTTTTTGTGCTGCCTGGATCCATGTGATAAGCAAACGCACGTTGTCGTCCTGTTTATAGGCGCATATTAGCCTACTAACACGCTCATTAAATAACAAAAACAATATTGTGCCATAGACTTTAGACTAGGTTTTTGTTGGTCAATGGCGTAGTCACACCAACAATGTGCCTGAACACACCTCGTTTTAGACCAGACCGTCCATGGGCGCAAAATTGGGCGAAAAACAATTGGTATTTAATAGGGATGCCACAATTCTCAATATAATATTGAACCGTTCGGTTCGACCCCCACGGTCCAATACGCGCATGTGAATTGCGTGGTTTTTTTTTTCGGTTTATCCATCCAAATCTGCCAGTTTTATATTCCCTGCACTTTTGTTAATGTGCGTGCCCGCGTGATCTTCATGCTTAAATGCCACAGCGAGTTGATATTCAATCACTGTGCGCTAGCTGCGTTAACTCTGCTTGAACTCTGCTTGCAATGCTGGTCTCAAATTTCATTCGCGCGCACACACACAACAGAAGTACGACAACAAAAAGAAGCAGCACCACTGTCTTTTAAATCTGAGGTGTGGATTAATTATTTGCGCGTGTAGATTACATACAACATACATCAATGTAAAGATGCAAATTCGCGTGGGGCAATGCGAATGACGCAAATTGGGCTTGTTATTGATGCAAACGCGCGTTGTTTGCCTCAAACACGTCTTCCGCCCAAGTTGAAAAGTTTAACTCAAGAAGAGAATGCGCATGATGCTAAAATAAATCCCACCAGTAATCTTGATTGAGGAACGCACTTTTGGTTTCTACACAGACAGCATGATGTTGGACCTAAAGGTGCAGTGTGTAAATTTTAGCGGCATCTAGTGGTGAGGTTGCATATTAGTCCACTGCTCACCCCTCGCTTTTGAAACACATAGAGAAGCTACGGTAGCTGCCACCGGACAAACATGTCATCGTCGGAGACAACTTGGTAAAAAAAATTGTCCGTAAAGGGCTTCTGTAGAAACATGGTGGCACAAAATGGAGACTTCCATGTAAGAGGACCCTCTGTGTATGTAGATAAAAAGGTCTCGTTCTAAGGTAATAAACACATAACGATTCATTATGAAAGGTCTTTATACACCCCTGATAATATAGTTTTGTATATTATATTGCATTTCTGTCAAAAGATCCTTCTAAAAATTACACACTGCACCTTTAACAGTAGCCTTCATTTACAATGTAAAGTTTAATTTACTAAGTACAGGTATATAAAATGGGCAATTTATGTAATGTAATGAATTCACACGTTCCCCAGTTTGAATAGGATATCATTTTTATACATCTTTATTTAATTATATCTTATATTATTGTATCAATACACTAGAAATGTGTAAGATGATTTTTGCATTTACATAAAATAAAGAGAACCAGTATTTTTGCTTCTTAACATCTCAATGTTCCTGTTACCCAAGCATAGAATAATAAAAAAAAAACACTTTAATAGGCCAAGGCATCAGAACCGAAACCGAACCGAAAACCGCAGACAAGAACTGAAAATTCTATTGAACCGTGAACTAAGTGTATTGTTGCATCACTAGTATTTAAACAACGTGAAGCTGAACATGTAAATGAAAACTGCGCCAGGTTGAAACTAGCAAAACTTTCAAACTGAAACCAAGACAGAAGTGTACAAAGCAGCACTTAAAATGCATCGTCATACTTTCTTTAAATGTTGTCAAATATTAAAGTACCTTCATAAACGGCAGAGAAGCCTTTTCCAACCCAGTTACTGCTACTGCGAAACTCAATCCACAGCCGACTGTCTGTTGAAATGATGGGCTCGGGTAATTTATCCCCACAGAATCGACCTGTACGTGCAGTCACAAGAAAATTATTCATCAACAAGCTTCATTTTCTTCTTTTAAAAACATCAAGAGGTTTATTTCAGCTTTGGATCACATAAAAACTATAAAAAATTACATATATAATACACTCTATTATCTCCTACAGTATAATTGCGAGAATATACACATTTGAAACCTTATGATACTATCTAACAACTTTATTTACTGCAAAGCAGCTTTGAAACAATATGCATTGTGAAAAGCGCTATGCAAATGAATGTAAACTGAATTGAATTTCGACCTTTCAGCGGTGCTTTCCTCCAATATCCATCTCTGATCTCCACGTGATCGTACCAGCACAAATGACTCCGGTATAAATCCATAGAGGTAAAGTTTAAAATGATCTTTAAAAAAATTAACAAACAAGTCTATAATCAATTTGTGTAAACTAACTAGCAGCAATATGGGCTGACTGTTACATAACTCTATGTATATCTTTTACTTTATTGGCTTAGTTTATTGTTAAGGCCTTTTTTTGTCTTTTAAAAATAACTTTATTTAAAGTTAAGTTTATTTAAGTGCATACAGTTAAAGGAATAGTCTACTCATTTTCAATATTAAAATATGTTATTACCTTAACTAAGAATTGTTGATACATCCCTCTATCATCTGTGTGCGTGCACGTAAGCGCTGGAGCGCGCTGCGACGCTTCGATAGCATTTAGCTTAGCCCCATTCATTTAATGGTACCATTTAGAGATAAAGTTAGAAGTGACCAAACACATCAACGTTTTTCCTATTTAAGACGAGTAGTTATACGAGCAAGTTTGGTGGTACAAAATAAAACGTAGCGCTTTTCTAAGCGGATTTAAAAGAGGAACTATATTTTATGGCGTAATAGCACTTTTGGGAGTACTTCGACTCGCCCAAAAAGTCCGCTCCCCTTCTCACTCTCATAATGGGAGAGGGAGGGTGTTACTGCGCCGAGTCGAAGTACTCACAAAAGTGCTATTACGCCATAAAATATAGTTCCTCTTTTAAATCCGCTTAGAAAAGCGCTACGTTTTATTTTGTACCACCAAACTTGCTCGTATAACTACTCGTCTTAAATAGGTAAAATGTTGATGTGTTTGGTCACTTCTAACTTTATCTCTAAATGGTACCATTGAATGAATGGGGCCAAGCCAAACGCCACCGAAGCGCCGCAGCGCGCTCCAGCGCCCACGTGCACGCACACAGACGACAGAGGGATGCACCAACAACCCCCAGCCAAGGCAACATATTTTAATATTGAAAATGAGTAGACCATTCCCTTAAGTTTGTGTCTTGTGTTGTCTTGGGTAGCATCTTGATCCTAGAGAAATGTTGTTTCGTTTCATTGTGTACAAGGTTGAAATTACAATAAAGCTATACTCTAACAATGTAATGTACAATGTAATATGTTTTTCAAACAGAAAAAGTTAGCTAGTTTTACCTTTTCTCCCGGTGTGACAGAGATTCTCCAGATGCAGTGCATGTATGCTGAATAACCATTAGGAAACCCTGGAGAAGAGAAGTTCCCACTGCTCTCCTGCAAACTGTCTCCACATCCTAACAAGAAGACAGATGGAAAAGCATTAAATTTATTAGCTATCAACATGTCGAGAGGAGATAAGGAGCTCAACTACATTAACAGTACTACAAAATCACAGAGGCACAGTACAGTATGTTCCCTTTGTATATATCTGTGGGTCACAGAGGGCAAAGACAAACGCAAACTTTCTTTTACAGCGTGTGCTCTTTTATGTTATAAACCTCATCTGTGTCTCATTATACGCACCTGCCTAATATAGCAGAACAAGAGAGAAAGATATGCCATGTAAAATGTATAGACCATTTCAAAAGATGTAAACAACACTGGTCCAGAAGCACTTCCCGTTTCCGTTTTTAACTCTAGATAAACGTTGGGATAAAATAAACCAACAGAACATATAAACCTTAATTAACTGAAGTTAAACAAACATCTTAAAGATAATAATATATGTTAAATAAAAAATAACTGTCACAAACTGTAACAGGAAGTTTTTCTGGACCAGTGTTGTTTACATCATTTGAACTGGTTTATAGCCTACTACTGTAAGTGCAAACTTAAAGGGACACTCCACTTTTTTTTGAAAATATTCTCATTTTCCAGCTCCCCTAGAGATAAACATTTGATTTTTACCATTTTGAAATCCATTCAGCTGATCTCTGGGTCTGGCGGTACCACTTTTAGCATAGCTTAGCATAATCTATTAAATCTGATTAGACCATTAGCATTGCGCTAAAAATGACCAAAGAGTTCTGATATTTCCTTATTTAAAACTTGACTCTTCTGTAGTCACATCGTGTACTAAGTCCAACAGAAAATGAAGGCTATATGGCTAGGACTATACTCTCATTCTGGTGTAATACTCAATGACTTTGCTGCCATACCATGTCCGCAGCAGGCGCAATGATATTACGCAGTGCCCGAAAGTAGTCCCCTGCTATTAATAGAAAACCAAGGGGACTATTTTTAGGCACTGCGTAATAACATTACAGAACTACAGAAGAGTCAATAAATTTAAAAATATCAAAAGGCTTTGGTCATTTTTTAGCGCGATGCTAATGGTCTAATCAGATTTAATGGATTATGCTAAGCTATGCTAAAAGTGGTATCGCCACACCTGGAGATCGACTGAATTGATTCCAAAACGGTAAAAATCAAATATTTAAAGTGTCCCTTTAATGATATGTTGCAGTATTCGATTAAAAATATTCATTAAAAACACAATGACTGTAGGGTGTGGCTAAATATAGGATTTGTCCCCACAATATTACATGTTACCCACTATATAAAATGGTCCCTAGTTGTCGCTGGATCCATAGCCTTTTAAAAAGTACAGCTTTGCACCTAAAGGATGCATATCAGTATCTCAAAAGTACTCATTGGTGTATACAAACGTACATGTACAATGTACATATATCTGTGCCTAAATGTTACATATTGGGACATTTCTAAAGGGTACTGCCTGAGCATTTTGATAATTTTGTAGAATCCACCTTTAAAAAACGAAATTTTTCAACTAAAATCTTTTACTAGAAAGCATCAGTGTACCTTCTTTTACGCATGTAAAAATATAATAGCAAGAGCAGAGATTCTTGATGCCAAGCGTGGAGTGGGTTCAATGTTTGAAACCATTAACAAGCGGCCTGGCAAGCCACAGCAAGTGACAGACGCCACAGGGAAAGCCGTGCAACACTTCCACCTTTTTTTCCACCATGTGATTTTCTAAATTTTGCCCTGTGTGGCCACATCATCCGCCCGTGCTGACATGCGTAGATACGACGTCATGTGACACAGCTTCCTCCAATAAGCCTTAACCAGATGTTTAACATCTGATGGCCATGTGTGTAACACAAGCAACAGCTGAAATTATTTGTGGATTTCTTAAAGGGGACATATAGTGAAAATCAGACTTTTTTAAGTTTAAGTGCTATAATTGGGTCCCCAGTGCTTCCATTAACCTAGAAAATGTGTAGAAGATCAACTCAGTAACTTAGTTTTGATAAACCATTCTCTGCAAGTGTGTGAAAAAATAGATCATTGAAATGTGGCTCCCCTTGTGATGTCAGAAGGGGATAATACCGCCCCTTAATCTGCACTATCCAACCACACCACAGCCATTTAGTGCAGAGATCAACTCATTTGCATTTTAAAGGACACACCCAAAAATGGCACATTTTTGCTCACACCTACAAAGCGGCAATTTTAACATGCTATAATAAATTATCTATATAAAATTTTAAGCTAAAACTTCACATATATACCAAAGATTTATTTTAAATTTTTAAAAGGTGAAATGTCCCCTTTAAAGGCATATCTCAGATTAAGTCACTGATCTGACGGGAACTTGGAAAGGCTTAAAAGTTACCATGAAATCGCTTTGGCAACCCATTTAAACTTCTATAATATTTGAGATTAAAATGAAATATTTAATGACAGCAAAAAATGTTTTAGAAGTGAAGTAAGTAATTGCATTTCCAAGACAAACATTCTTTGATTTCTTCTGAGGCACAAGGATTGATGAATTCTGCACAGTGAGACCAGAAACGTGATTTATCAAGCCTGCATGCGATGATCTACATGTGATAATATCCAAAATGTTAATATGAATAATTTAGAAAATGTTTACACTGTCAAAACTAATTATATCAAATGTGCACATGAACACACATTCATATGAATAAGTTATGAAGCACATGCAAAGAAATATATTATGCATTAATACTGTATGTGCATTTGGAAAAGTCTTCTAAAAGTGAGCCAGTGGGTATCTTTATTCATAAATGTGTCTTAAGTTGCATGAGTATATTTGTAGCAATAAACAACAATACATTGTATGGTTCAAAATAATCATAAAATCATTAGGATATCAATTAAAAATGTATATTTTGTAAATTTCCTACCATAAATACATTTGTAATGTGTTACTAAGGACTTAATTTGGACAACACATCCTCAGATACCCTCAGATTCCAGATTTTCAGATAGTTGTACCACAGCCAAAACCATACATCATACGTCAGCCTTCAGATGTTGTATAAATATCATTTAAAAAAATGACCCTTATGATTGGTTTTGTGGTCCAGGGTCATATACAGCTGCGGAAAAAACTAAGAGACCATTTTAATGTTTTTCTAGATTTATTTTTAGTACTTTTTATATGTTTTTAAGTAAAATTATAATTTTGGATTCATTCTGTCAACTACCAACAACATTTCGGCCAAAATCTTAAAAAAAAAAAAAAATTTATTTGCATTTATTTACTAATAATTGAAATGGGAAAACATGGTCAAAATGACAAAAATATGATTTTTTTCTGATCTTCAATACTGAAGAGAAAACAAGTTCAAATTCATTTCTCAAAAACAAAATACTAAAGTTTTTACATGTATTTTAGGAAAAATTCAAATAAATTTTAGACACATCTTTTATGGGTCTTATCATTCTCTCAGTCTTTACATTTGCTGTTGGATGACTTTATGCAACTCCCAAGCTAGACATAAATGGTCACAATACATCTAGAGATGATGATTAAAGTCAAAACTGAAGTGGTCTCTTAATTTTTCCTCACATTGTTAACAATTAATTTTTCATAATCTGTATTATTTTAATGCCACATTTTAGCACACATGTTCTGATCAGCATCTTCTGATATTTTTATCAAACCTCTATTTATAAATGAGGCTTACATCCTCCATAGCTCACTTATTTAATTCATTAGGGTGCATTTCAGTCATTTAGTCAAATCAATTATTTAATTTACGTTCTCGTCGAAAGCAAAGATGAGAGGCTGAGTGATTAATTATAAAATGTAAGATAGTAAATATGTTATTGCATATGTTTATTTCATTTGAGGGCTGTGAACATACAGTCGAAACACGTATAATACAACCACTTGTTATCTCGTACACCTTAAAATGACTTTGTAGACATGGACTGATACGTTTTTAAGTCTGTGCACATGTGCTTACAAATGAAAAAAAATGTGGTACTGTATGCATGGTTTTTAGTTAGTAACTTGGTATTAAAATGCAATCTTACATGCGTTTTATAAAGAAATAAAGAGCATCGATTTCATGTGGAACTAAATGCTTTTTAAAATTCCTTTAGCAGTGCTAGGATGCGTTCACACATTGTTGTAAGGTTTACAATTGCAGTCTGGTGGTATGTCTTTCAAGTTTACTCTGTAAATGTCTTGACCCCTTGTACTCCATTTACTTGCCGTATCCTAGAAAGCAACTCCCTTTTTATCTGGAGAAGAAGGCAAATAGCGAACTTCCTGTGCTTGGCCTGTGTTTACTGTGTCTTTCCTCAGGCTGGGAGTCACAGAGACTGTCGCCAAGATACCGTACCACATCAATTGTGGATGCTCTGCTATTTCCAGACAAGACAAACTACATCTGAGAACCCTGTATTTGTTACGCTAAAGTACTCTGTAATGTATGGTTCACCAAATCCATTAGCTGTTCCAACGTGAATCATAGAACGCACTTTAGGAGAAGTTTTACTACTTGTGAAGTTTGCACAATGCAAGAGATAAGCTTATAATTTCCTATGACCCACATTTGTTTATCTCAATCTATTCTTTATGAATGTGACAGTGGTTTGATGTTTGTACAGAAAGACCTTTCAAATCACTGAATTTCTGTACCTTTGCATTTGTTACATTAATTTAACTTAATTGTTTGATTGTCTTACTTGGACACTTGTAAAGTTTGCGTGCCTGTGCGATGTCTCCTTTGCTTAATCTGGTCCTTTGACCGATCGGAGGACGAACTCCGTTCACGTCATATCGCGGCAAAATGGTATCCAGGAATATCCCTCTGTAACACAAAGCAAAAAAAAAGTAATCAGTGATGTAGCTTGGCGTAACATATTTCATCTGAGCAGTATTACAACTTTTTACATAAAGAACTTCTATTATGCAAAATTCACTTTTACATGTTTTTTTACATGGTTATGTGTGAACACAACCACCATACAATAAAATGAAAATCCACTTACTCCTTCTTTTTTAATCCCCATTAAACCAAAGCAGTCTTATTAGACATGCCGTTTTGATTCTCTTGTTAATATGACATCACACTGATAAAGCTCCCCCCCACAACCACCATTACCATAATTTCCACCCTCAGCGAGTTGTACGCTGTCCGCCATATCTCAAATAGTAATATACTATTGTCTCAGACTGTATTTACAGAAATCAGATCTATTTAAACTGAAAGCGCTCACTTTGGTAAGGGAGTAAGGAGCAGTAGCTCATTAGCATTTAAAGGTACAGACACGAAAACAGGACGTTTTGCTTCCACCCAAATTGGGGCATTTTGTACATGCTACAGTATAATAAATGATCTGTGGTGTATTTTGAGCTAAAACACATTTTGGGCACATCAGAGACTAACATTTTGTAAAATTTGACATAATAGGTGGATTAAATATTTGGTGGCCTTTAAATATTATTCTTATTCAAATCAAGTCCCCATACACCTAGAAGTCTTATGCACACGTAATGCTTTAGGGAAATGCTGTTACTAGTTTTTATATCACAGAAATACCTAAATACGTCTGCTCCCAAGTATAAGAGACTTTCCTTGACAATAATGTCTGGATAACACTCCTACATCTCTTTTGATTTATAATAGTACTATTACCTCCAAGAAACACCTATACGTTGCTGCTCCTAAGTGTAAAGGGCTTTTACTGGCATTAATGTTTGGATAATACTCTTTCGTCTCCTTCGGTTAAAAATAATGCATAGTGCGGTGGATGAGATGTTAGTAAACCTACCAACATCAGTCGACGTGATGTTTGGAATGACTTATCGCGGGAAGAAAAACGCTAGTTTCGCGCAAATCTGTAGTGGAAACGCAGCTACTGATAGACAGGGTCATCAAATGACCCGATTCCAAGTTGTCGGCCAAGACCTAGCAGGAATATTTACCAAGGGTTTTATACATTTTTGTTACTACAGTGTTTTTTAGCAATCCAATAGGAATCTTCTTCTTCTTCCTTTATTTCTTAACGACATTCCAGCATCTACGGCTATACTCATGATGAGAACCAGTTTATCCATACACAAGTTTTATTCAGACAAGTTGATCCATACACAGGTTGGGGGAGGGACAATTTTGATATCTCCAATTTGCCTAACTTGCATGTTTTTCCAAAAGGAATCAAACAGTGTTTATAAGTCACTGGTTCTGTATAAGTGGAGGTTCTTGAACAATGTCGGTCAGACTTAGGGCTCTATCTTACACCCGGCGCAATGCAGGGCAATGCGCGACGCAAGTGTATTTTGCTAGTTTCCACCCTGCGCAATTATAATTTTCACGTTGAGCGCCGTGTTGTTTAAATTGCAAATGCATTTGCGCCCCCATTTGCGCCCATGGGTGTTCTGGTCTGAAAACGAGGTTTGTTCAGGCGCATTGTTGGCGTGTTGCTATTTTGAGGCAACTAAAATAAACTACGCCATATACCAACAAAAACCTGGTCTAAAGTCAATTGTGCAATATGTTTTTTTGTTATTTAAAGAGCGCGTTAGTAATATGTGCCTAAATGGGACGACAACGCGGCTTTGCTTACCCGCATACATTAATGCGCATACATGAATGCGCAGCACATACATGAATGCGCAGCACAAAAACGCTTTTAAATATGAAAGATTAAAGGATTGAATGTAAAAGATTATTATTGAGTCTCTTGGACATAAATGAGGACCAATTATGAGACGTTAGAAGGCGCAAAGAGCTGCTTCACCTGCAGCCTGGTAAGTAAATAAATGCTTTGCTTTAAACAAATGCATCTGTTTTTAAATGTTTTTAAATGCTACCTCACGGATTTATTGTATATGATGACTCTGTACCTGTGGATATGGTGAGATGAGAAACATTTTTAAGTAATGCTTAAAAAAAACTGACGCTGTCCAAGTGCTGAACCTTGCGGAGAGGCGTTTGTAAATTCTTTATCTCCTATTTGTTACAAATAAAGTATTTTTAGAGTAGAAACCTTTTCTTACATACTTGTAAATTATTTCTTGATGATATTGGACCATACATTTAAAGCAATTAAAAGCCTGCTTTTTTCAACTTTGATTGAAACTCTCAGCTTGTCACTTCTCACTCGCCTGTCCAATCACAGCGGAGGATGAATGATCGGCACATCATTCAATGACTGATAAACAAAGCAGAAGTATAATAGCAACCAAAGCACTCAGCTGAAAAAGCTGGCAAGCGCCCACAGCCCTGCCGTCTTCAGCCGCAATTAAACGTGTTGGCTGTCAAAAGATTAATTGCGATTAATCGCATACAAAATAAACGTTTATTTTTGCATTATATATGTGTGTGCACTGTGTATATATACAATTATTTTTTATATATTAATACACTCACATGCATGTCCGTACTTAACATTTACATGTATATATATTTAGATTTGGATATATTTTATATTATATATACATTTTATTTTTATACATAAATAACATTTTTCTTAAATGTATACATGTATGTGTGTATTTTAGTTCTGGGCAAAGATTAATTGGGATTCATCGCATACAAAATAAAAGTACATTTTTGCATAATATACGTGTGTGTGTAATTATTATGTATATTTAAACACACATATATTTTTTACATATATATATATATATATATATATATATATATATAATTACACACAGCACACACTTGTATATTATGCTAAAAATCACTTTTATTTTGAATGCGACTAATTGTGATTAATCTTTGCCCAGCACTATTATATATACATAATAATTACACAATAACATAAATATATTACGCAAACACAAACTTTTATTTTGTATGTGATTAATCGGGAAAGGGGACCCATGGTGTATGTAGATAAAAACGGCTCAAACAAAAAAATGTGATGTTAGGAGGTGAATGGTGAAATAAATGAATGGAGATTACTACAACAGAAGCACATTTTAACAAACCGCACAAACTACCTGAGCTAAAATCTTATGTCCAGGCCTAATTTAACCCGAAAATAAAAAGAGAAAATGAGGAAAAAAATATGGTTGCACTTAATTTTAAAGCATGTGCATCTACAGTGTACTTAAAGTGTACTACCTACATGTACTTAATATGACTAAAAGAAAACGGGTTTTAAAGGTTTTAATAAAAAAAAATTCAATACAAGTGAAAAACTTTTAACATTAATCTTAAACTGGGGATCTTCTTCCTTCGCTTAGTTTTTCAGTTTACAAAGTCCGTCATCTAAATAGGGATTAGACATAGCGCCAGCGCAACAGGCTTATAAAGGGGATGAGAGCTGAGACTCTCATTGGTTTATTGCATGTTATGCCCAAAATACCCCCATTACTCATTAAAAAAATTGTACCAACCCTTTTCGACCATGCGCTCGGCGCACAAACCATTTTTCCGTCGTTAAATTAGCAAAAGTGGATTCGGACACGCCCATTTAGACGTTGCGCTGTGCGCTTTAGACAATGCACTTAGATCGTTAAAATAGGGCCCTTAATGTTGATGGTCAAAAGTCTGGATACTCGCATGCAATGAATTGTGAGTCAGTGTCTGGAAGTGACAGCCAAATTTACAACGTGTAAAGCACTTAAATTACCCTTGTCATACAACAGATTAAAAGAGTGGATTAAATATTGCCTGTCCAATGTCAATTCCAATAAATTATTGCTGTCATTATAGATACAAAACCTTTTTTTAACTTGTACTTTTGTTAAAGACTGGAAAGTCATTGCGGTCATCTCATCTGTGGTGTAAGTGTCTGATGGCCCAATAACATACAATATATGTTGAACAACTATACTGTAAGCAGACAATCAGAAAACAGAAGAACAAAACAATCCCTTTCACAATTCGCATGCTATTCATCCCAAATAACAAACTTGGATTATATTGTCCCAAATAGTAGTATGTTATGCTGCATACACACCAAACGCGAAGCAGCGTGTTTCTCACTCTAGATTACTTGCGGGATTTAACTTTGTGTCATGCGAATTTTTCACTTGAGTTGACAATTTTCAACTTGCGCGAAGACGCGTTTGGGGCAAATAGCGCATGTTTTCGTGGCAATGGCGGCGCTCACTTTTCGTCATTCGCATCACCCCGCACGAGTTTGCGTTTTTGCATTGATTTTGTATGTAATCTACTCACACAAAATCGTTGAATTTGCGTTCGGTGTGTATGCCCCTTAAAATGAGCATGCTTAAAGAGATAGTTCAGTTTTACGCATACGCGAAAGTCAGCAGAGAGTGCACGTGATGCAAATTTTGTCATCAGAATAGTACATGCATACCTGTATTTTTGTAAACGTGCAGAAATGTGCATTCGACTGTGCTTGTACCCTTGCGTGCGTGTAAAACAACAATCTATACTTCAGGCTTTGCATGTTAGTGTGTTTCTGAACTTGCATACAGTACTCTTCTTCTAGGCCTTCAGATGTATATACTTTCCCATAACAAAAACAGTACATACTTTGGACAATAATAAAAGTAGGCGAACTGAGACGCAGCAAATGATTTCTTCAGAGACCTTGAATTCAACACCTACACACAGTATGCTGTACTCACAGTCCTTAAAACTTCATCATGACATCATGAGAACATGTGGTTGTATCTAAGCTATAAACAAATGTTTCTAGCGTACTACGATTGAAAAATAAACATTTACGTAGTCTCACGAAAAATGATTCAGTATCAAAATCCTGCCTCTTTTCTCACCCTTCTTTTCATACGTTGACACTTTTCGCTAGTTTAATGTCTTGCTTTTCACTCGGTGTTGGTCAGTGAGGGTCTGTTCATTTGTTCGTTCCCATGGGAACCGTCCAGTCAACAGCAGGCCTGTTCAAATACGACAGCATGGCCTTTTCAGCTCGACTACAAGCTTGATGTGAAAGAAATCTGAAGAAGATTTGGGTAACACTTGATATGAAGCCTGCATTATAAGGGTTTTCCTAATGCTTTATAATGGAGGCATAATGCCTTATAAAAACCTATTAATATGTTTTAATGGGGTTTTATAAGTTATACCCTGCGTCCCAATTCAAATACATAAATAATATCAGTAATACAGAAAATAAGTAGGCAGAATTAGAATTAATGATGTTAATGCACTCAAATGTCCATACTTTCTCACAACAAAAACAGTGCATACTTTTAGGGCATAGTAGGCATGTTTTTAGTGGTATCTAGCGGTGAGATTGCGAGCTGCAACCAACATTAATTTCGAAATACATAGAGAGACTATGCAACAGTAGCCGCCACAGGACATACATGTCATCGTCTGAGACAACGTAGTAACAAAACGCGATTTGTAGAGCAGTTTGTCCGTTTGGGGCTACTGTAGAAACATGATGGCGACTTCCATGTAAGGGTCCGTGCACACCAAGGCGTTTACGCCGGCGGATGTTTATTTAATTGTTTCAAATGGAAGTGTCATACTCTTTAAAAACGGCAGTAGCTGGAGAGTTTTGTCCATGCTGAGCGCAGAAAGTTGAAAAATTTTCAACTTTGATTGAAACTCTCAGCTTGTCACTTCTCACTCGCCTGTCCAATCACAGCGGAGGATGACTGATCGGCACATCGTTCAATGACTGATAAACAAAGCAGAAGTATAATAGCAACCAAAGCGCTCAGCTGAAAAAGCTGGCAAGCGCCCACAGCCCTGCCGTCTTCAGCCGCAATTAAACGTGTTGGCTGTCAAAAGATTAATTGCGATTAATCGCATACAAAATAAAAGTTTGTTTTTGCATTATATATGTGTGTGCACTGTGTATATATACAATTATTTTTTATATATTAATACACTCACATGCATGTCCGTACTTAACATTTACATGTATATATATTTAGATTTGGATATATTTTATATTATATATACATTTTATTTTTATAAATAACATTTTTCTTAAATGTATACATGTATGTGTGTATTTTAGTCCTGGGCAAAGATTAATTGGGATTCATCGCATACAAAATAAAAGTACATTTTTGCATAATATACGTGTGTGTGTAATTATTATGTATATTTAAACACACATATATTTTTTACATTTATATATATATTATATATAATTACACACAGCACACACTTGTATATTATGCTAAAAATCACTTTTATTTTGAATGCGACTAATTGTGATTAATCTTTGCCCAGCACTATTATATAAACATAATAATTACACAATAACATAAATATATTACGCAAACACAAACTTTTATTTTGTATGTGATTAATCGGGAAAGGGGACCCATGGTGTATGTAGATAAAAACGGCTCAAACAAAAAAATGTGATGTCCACGTATGTGGCACAAACTACCAGAGCTAAAATCTTATGTCCAGGCCTAATTTAACCCGAAAATAAAAAGAGAAAATGAGGAAAAAAATATGGTTGCACTTCATTTTAAAGCATGTGCACCTACAGTGTACTTAAAGTGTACTACCTACATGTACTTAATATGGGTTTGGTTTAGGTTTCACAGCTGGTACCTAGTAATTTCAGTGACACAGTAAGTACATAGTCTGTACATGTGAAACAAGATTGTAAGTAAAGTCCTAGAAAAGATACAACACTGAATACAACGAGGATAACTATTGAAAGTAATCGCAATCATTACCATTATTATGGTAAAATGTCTGGATATATTACAATAATTATAAGAGAAACAGGAGAATTCGGGAGGAAAATGTGACTGATGTCACATGTGCAAAAAAATCATTGTTGTCCTTAGACAGATTTAGTTTCTTTAGTCTTTAAAGTGAAATGTGACGTGCACATGTTTTCATGAGATTTACTCTTGTTGTAAATCTGTGTGTATCGAGCCGAACAGTAGCTGTGTGGGTGAGTGCTAGTGCTAGCATTGGTTTGATGTCATCTCACACTGAAGACATACTGCTAGCTCTTTATTTGCTTTTGGCTCATCTCGCCAGTACCAGTTTCGAACAGAAAAACCTCATTGACTAGGCAGGGGGGCAGAAGACAAAAGAGACGAGGTCGGAAAACATGCACAAGAGAAAAGCCAGGAGAACCCACTCGCTTCTCACTGAGAAAAAGTTTAGGAAAAAAACCTAAAGGAAGGTCACTAAAACCTCCCAATACGAGTGCAATCAAAGACCATGTCTTCCCATGGAGATTTACAGCACCAATGCTTTCCAAACACAGCAGGGCATGACGGGAAATAAAACAACTGGACAGTCGAACAAATACAGCAGCCAATCGCAATGGGACTGTTATAAAACACTTCGGTTTTGAGTATAACAGAAAAGAAATGGAAGGAAAGGGAGGAATTTACTGTATGTTAAAGTCAATACAGTCATACAGTCTCTAGTAATCACTTAACTCTTTCCTCATCAGTGTTTAAAAAAAAGTTGCCAGCCAGCGCCAGCATTTTTTTAATGAGTTTATCAAAACTTGAATGCCTTCCAGAAAATGTCCTTCTTCAAATATATAAACATGCAAATATATCAAATGAAAGAACCCCTGCTTTTAAACAAACAAACAAAAAAGTTTCATCCTACTTTATTTGTTCTCTTTTTATCACCTCTCAAATATGGGTAGTTTTTTTTTTCAATAATACAAGGTAATTGCATTTTTGTGAAGGACTTTGATGGAGATCAGATTCAGAGCGATCCTTAAAACATACACAGTAGTGATGCGCGGGTCTTCTCGTAACCCGTAGGTCTGGTTCGGGCGGATAAAGAAATTGTAACATTTTTGTGGGGCATGTCATTAAAAACAAAATAAAAATCATGTATGTTGCGTCTAATTCCCTGTAGCATATATTAAATATTTGAAAATATTTTTTTTTCATATTTTATTAGGTTTTTTGATGAGGTTAAATTACTTTATTTTATTACATTACAAATGTCTAGTATGTCTATTTTAATGGTCGCGGGTGCAGGGCAGTGCAGGTTGTAAAAATAGATACAGTGGTGCGGGGCGGGCCAAATATTTCATAAAAGCGGGACCCGCGGGTTGGAAAAAACGCTGACCCAGCCATCACTAATACACGGAGTTTGAACTGTTTGCCCTAAGGGAATACTTCTGGGTTGGGTAAGAGCGCCACCTGGTGAAAAATATCGGAAATACGGATTGCCGGAAAAACTCGTCATTGGCAGGGAAGCTTTCCTCTTAATTGACGAGTTTATTCGCAGGGAAAGAGTTAATAATGATTGATTGCTGTAAAATGATCTGTGAGGATGCCCTGGATGTGCTCTTCATCTCTCCTGTGCTATACTTAACTCTGGCCTTGAGTTTTCCGGCACACGGGAGTTTTCCGTGTACTTGGTCCTAGCAAAGAAACTGCCATTTCTAGAAAAAAATATTTTAGCCAATTATGGCGCTTTTTCATTGCATTGTACCCCACGGTTTGGTTTAGTTTGGTCGGGTTACTTTTGGGAGCTTTTCCACTGGGTGCAGTACGTAGTACCCGATACTTTTTTGTACCACCTCGGTTGGGGTTCCAAGTGACCCGAGCTGATACCAAACGTGATGCGAAAACACCATAGATCACTGATTGGTCTGAGAGAATCACCACTACCAGCGTCATTGCTATAATGTAAAAGATTAGCTTTACCTTCATGCTAGCTTCTGCCGTCTCGAGTAAACATGTTGTCAACTGTGCTCTGCTATAAGTACCCAAATTCCCTTTTAGCGATGAAAAACATCCACAGGTTGAGAATCAGGGACACCATAACAGTTTTTTCCACAGACTTGCAGTTTGTGGCGGAAATTCGCGACAAGCACGTCAACATTATATATGCTTAAATTCAATTTCAATGAGGCTCAGCGGAGCGCGTCGACTGACCCCACGGATGTTTGTACAGAAACTGTCATGTGAGACTGAGGTAGTGATAAACACAATGTGCAAACATCTTTGCGGTGGCCAAATTTAATTTTGTGGTGGACTGAGAAATAAATAAATGTATGGGAATGTACAACGAGGCTTTCACTTGTATGATGTCACAGCAGTAGGCAGCGCACATATAAAGACACGCCTATAATCCCTCCCACTGCAAGGTGATACTAAACTCGATGGAAAAGCCAACCACGCCAAAGTGAGCTGACCCGACCCAAACTAAACTAAACCGTGGGGTACTATGGAATGGTAAAGCGCCATTAGATTCAAAATGTTTAATCTAAATGCACAAAATGACCATGGCACAATGTCAGAAAAAAACGGCACGCGTTCAAAATGGTCCCGAGCTGTCCCTGGGGCAGTACACTATGTTTTGTAATATAATTAGACTTTTTGCCGAATCGGTCTTGCCTAAATTTTAAAAACTTATCTACCCACATGCTTTGGAGTAAATTGATAAAAATAGTTTTTTATTTAAAGAAAACTTTCTGCTCCACAACCCATATATTTTTTTTTTAATAAATTTGATGATGCAGTTTTGGATTCACCGGCGGCTCTTAAAAAGATCCTACTATGTACCATTTAGTTACAGACATGTATACACTTGATACCAATATTTTCCTTTGATACTGATATTCATACTGATATGAATTCTTTGGGTGCAAATGTGTACTTTATGAAAGGGTACCGACCCAGTCACAGCTAGGGACCATTTTTGTCTGATCAGACAGGATATTTTGGCTTATTTATGTGACTATGTAAAAGCAAAACTGACATTAGCATCTAGATTTCCCCTGTGGCACCAATAAAGTGCCTCTCTTTCTCTATCTATCAGTTTATGTCTGACTGGATGACAGCACATGGCTCAGTGATACGAGAATTTTCTTCAAGGAGGCTGTGCATATTCAGATCAACTGACAGTACAAACAAAAATTGCAAAACTAAATATCAAATAAGTGAGCCTTTCTCTGTACTCAAGAATAAAATGGAGTCATGTAACAATCATATAAGAATTCGCAATGCCTCCACATCCCTGTGGTTGGCTTATTATCCCGAAAATGTGATAATGTCCAGCTCTCGTGTTCACAACCGATCAGCAAATCCGAGAAATTTACCACTCCCTAGAATCTAAGAAATCCCCACTTTTATGTCTGAATGCAGAGAAGTGTGAGCTGTACTTTAGTGACCATTAAATAAAGCAGCATTGAGATACATGTGACCTTCTTGTCTCTTGTGGTGTTTACAGTATACAGTCAGGATTTGTTGAGTAATGGTCCTGTCAATGATAAAGCTACATGTGGAGGACTGAAATACAGTATAATCCAGATATGCCCTTGCTTCCTGCAGCCATGGACAAACAGCAATTTGTTCAAAAATATGTTGAGGTTCATTGACCAGATGAGAAAGAACGAGAACAAAAGCTAAGGAAACAGATGGTTCTCATATAAGGGCCGTGCATTCGCTTGTGTCTCATCTCATGTTACTTTCACTCCGGGGAAATGCTGGCTGTGGCCTGTCAAAACTGTTCGGGATAACTTTTGATAAACATATGAAATGGGAATAACATTCTTAAATCCCATTAGCAGAAAATCCCATAAGCCTACTTCACTTAGCTAGGGACCATCCAAGACTTCCTCCACAGAACAAATAAGATACCAATCCGTTACTGATGCTAAAGTATCTCAGATTAAAGTAGTTCCAACTAAATAGTAATTTGCTATCAGGCCCGGCTCCAGATGAGATAAAAGGTGGGCTAAGTGATGCTTCAGGTGGGCCGGTCGGATTGGGGGGGGGGTTCTTTAATGCTTTAATCTTACATGTCTATAGTTTTAATATCATATATTTAAGATAATTGTTAGGGTTGTTTGTTATTGTTGTGTTTTCTTCATTTTTAATATTATTATTTTTTTACATATTTTGGAACTATTTAGTAACTTTAAATATATAAAAAAATATATTTTTTCATTCTTTTTTTTGCATTTGTTTTTTTACTCCTTAACAGATCTTGTAACTTTAGATTTGATAAAAAGGGGCAGTTCTTTTAAAATAACTATTTACATCAACTAAAACAAACTTGTTACAAACTAAAAATGTTACTTTTATCTGAAATGCTGTTTAGCTTAAGAATTATCCTCACGTCTTTTAATAAAGTATAACATTACAGATTTTTGGCCAAAAGATTGGCTGTTATGTGGTGTAGGGGCCAGAGTGGGCCAAGGCTCTGATTGGGTGGGCCAGGCCGTACAAAAACGTATGATTGTTAAAAAGCATGAAGGTCCACCCTTAAACCCACCTCTAACCGTCAATGGGTTGAAATCGGCAGATTTTTTTGACATTAAAACTAAAATTGAAAGTAGTTACAAAGTAGTGAATGAAATTGTGTTGAAATACTTTATAATTTGTGAATTGCTTTATTTTTTTATTATAATTTAATATATTTCCTATGTCTTAAATTAAATTAAATTAAATTAAATTAAATTAAATTAAATTAAATTAAATTAAATTAAATTAAATTAAATTAAATTAAATTAAATTAAATTAAATTAAATTAAATTAAATTAAATTAAATATTATTATTATTACATTAAATAAAATAAATTATTATTATTATTATTATTATTATTAAATCAAATACATTATTTGTATTATTATTATTATTAATAATAATAATATTGTTAAATTAAATAAATATATTATTATTATTATTATATTAAATTAAATACATTATTATTATTATTATTATTTTGCTTCAAATTGTCTACTTAATATTTTGGTACAATGTTACTTCCTTATATATTTTGTTGCCTACTATAAAAACATACATAGGCTTACACATTGTGCGGCTTGACGTTTTAAAAATACCATTACATATTACCATTAAGAAAACTACCTAGAAGTTTTCATGCAAACTATGAAAAAAACTTATTTCTACGAAAAAACAAGTAAAATGCAGAAAAAAAGGATATCTTTAATGATCTCACAGAAACCTGGCCAGCATTACATGTTCACATGAGGGACTGTGATAAAAGGGTCCATTCTGTCAAATAAAAGCATACGTCTATGTTTGGTTTACAGATGTCACAAACCGAAACAAATTGTTTTAATGTGTGTGTGCTTATGGATGGGACGAAAGGTCAGTCAGTCCATCGGGGCAAAGTGACACAGGTACAAAAAAGATCAAACATTTACCATCACAACAGCGCTTAACGCAAACAAAAAACACATCTGGTCTAAATTTAAGTTGAAGTTCTTGCATGCCACGAGATACAAAAACAGTAGTAGATTCAATATGAACTAGATCAAGCTTTTTGGCTATTAGCTTGTTTTAGTTCCTACATTTCAATAACCAAAACATTATAAAGACAAAGATTTTTGTCCTTTGCAATAACATACAGTGAATTGTGGACCAATACATGATATAAACAGGATATCAACTTCCAAACTATTTGCATAAAAAAATTTAACTGTGTAAACTGAATATTGAACTGAGTTTTAAAAAAACTATTTACCACAAATAACAATCATCAATGTTTCTGAATACACGCCCTAAATGAAAGGATGATTCTCTTTAATCATATCTAGAAGCAGGACACAGGGTAGTGAAGGTAAATCTGGTGGCAGCTGTTTAAATCTGAATAATGCCTAATCCCTAAACTCATGCCAGGGTTTATTGGCCCCATCGCATGGCAGTGCCAGAGAAACCATAAGGAGAAACAGGAAGATGAATTAAGCTGACATAGAGAGAGAGAGACATCAGTTCATCAAGCTATGCTTTCTATTTCTCTCTTTCTCTCTCTCTCTCTCTCACACACATAGAGATGCAGGCTCGCTTAGATTGCGTGAGTACAGGTTGGTATGTGAGAAGCATAATGGCTGTGTTGTGAAAGATCAGCAGAAATAGAGATGCTTAGATAACCATGTACATCTCACGAGTGCTGATGCCACATTAAAAGGGTCACCCTGAGACAACTGAGGGAAAAAAGTGTGTGAGTGCCTGTATGTGTGATTTGTGACCGCCACAAAATGAGAAAATGAGAAACAAGACACATTAGTTATTTGGTGCTGTACCAAAAATGTATACAGATGCAGAGTGAAGTTACACAACAATGTGAATAAAAATCTGAAAATATGAATGTTTACACTTATAGTTCTACATAGTTACTATAAAGCACCTAAAGTGGTATGATCATAGATATGTATAAAAGCAAGATGTCTCGCCCGCGCTGCTGGCCAATTGAGTGGAACGTCAGTATGTGGCGGCCATCTTACCACGGGGCGCTCGCTCACTCGTAGCATTGAGTTTTAATGGTTGCTTAATTGTCTACCAATTTTCAAACGGTTTGGTTTGTAATGAACGTCAAAGATGTACCTATGACACTGCATACTTATACAAAAAAAAAAATTAATGAAACATGTTAAAGCATCCAATGCTAATGCTGCTATCGAAATCCCAACACACTAAACAAGCTACACAATCAGAACTCGTTACGTATTTCTGAAGGAGGGACTTCATAGAACAAAGAAGACATCAGCCTGTTTTGAGGACACTGCAAACAGCGCTATATTGTAAGTAAAAAGTATATTGTGTGAAAAATACCGTGCTTTTTACACGTGAAAAATGAACACGTTATATTGCACACTATAAACACAATCAAAGCTTCAAAAACACAGAAAGAACGGGAGCTTTAAAGTCACAATAAAAACTGACAGTTCGTATTTTTTATGTAATATTGCAGTGTTTATTATAAAAAAATTATATCATGGGTCTGTTGAATTCTGATTGGCTGAGAAATGTTCTATGGGTGTTCATAATTTTTCTGTAAAATGCACATCTAACTTGTCAAATCTGTGTAAGTCATAATTTAAAAAAAATCATGAGCCCTCATAAACTTCAATCAAAATCTGAAAATGTACTTGAAGAGTTTCGTTGCAAAACGAGATAACCACCGTTTTTTTAATTGTTCAGAAATCTCGTTTTTTGGTTGTGCATTCCAATTAATATCAATTCAACTGCAGTTGGTTTGTTTTGATTTAAACCTTCATAACTTAAAAAAAGGCGATCATTCTCTGATGACGTCAGCTAGACGGCTTGGGCGGAGCATCTGTTAACTCCGCCCCCTCCAACTGTCAGTCTGCGACTTTTTTACGCCTACTTTTCTATGTCCAATCAAAGCACAATGGAAAACACAAGCCACGCCCACTTTTTCCATCACGTGTTATTCCGTTTCACTTTGAAATGTGTCACATTCACAGGGACTTTATTACCTAAGATTGAAGTAAGCACCACTAAAAGTGACTACAGAACATTGTCATCGCCAAACACAAGTGAAAGTAAAAACAGGATGGAAATGATGGAATAACTGGAAGTATGAAAAGACATAGAGACCTACTGTATACTGGGCAGGTTCGTACCTGGAAAACGTGTTTCTTGCATAGTGCATGATGCTGTCAAAATCATAGACCTCTCCGAGTGAGTCCACCTCACCAGGCTCCATCTTCAGGAAGTTGTACTCCTGTCCTGTGAGATGAAATTAAAATACTTGCAAGTTAGTGACGTACATGTAAGTCATTTTTCTATAAATTATTATTACAGTATTATATTTTACAGATTTTTTTATTATTTTTTATTATTTTATTCGTATTCTTTCTAGGAAATTTCGAGCACATATGTACACTGGGAACGTTCCCAAGTGATTCACGGGTGGTGAGCATGGCTTAAAAAAGCTCAAGCATATATTTCCTGTTAGCTGGCAATTATTCTGAAAGGCACTAAAGTATTGCGCTTAAAAAATATGCAACATAAGAAAGAAGGAAAAACAGACAAATACAATAAATCTATGAATATTTATTTTCTCTCTTATCGGACTTTTTTAAAGCAAATTTATCTCTCAGTTTGTGCCACATTTTAAAGATGTAATAACATCTCTTCTTCCATAGACGTCTATTCATTACTTAAGGGTATTTTGTGCATTTGTCTGGGGTGTGCTGCTAAAAGGTGTAAAGAATGTTTGGCTTCACAGACAAATCTGTACATGTGCAGCTACCTAGTTGCCAAATTAACCCACGGCTGATTTAAGATGATGACAGATGATGACTAAATGACCAATTACTTTTAATTGATGGGGATTTTTACCAAATTTGATGCATGTCAGTCTATTTTATATTTACACAAGTTTCATAGAAAAGTAACCACAGGTGTAGTTTAGCAAATTGACATG
This sequence comes from Misgurnus anguillicaudatus, assembly GCF_027580225.2. Taxonomy (NCBI): domain Eukaryota; kingdom Metazoa; phylum Chordata; class Actinopteri; order Cypriniformes; family Cobitidae; genus Misgurnus; species Misgurnus anguillicaudatus. The sequence continues at coordinate 9,962,778 of NC_073341.2, forward strand.
TTCCACTAATGTTTGACATCCAAACCCAGACATCAGACAACCGGATCTGCACCAAATTCAGTGGCTCCAGTACAGATCAGGTGCGGATTCGGACCGGAGTCGACTTACTTTACTTTACTTTATTACAAACAGTACAGCTATTATTTTCATTTAAAACTACATTTTAATACTTACAAATTGTGAATGTTTCTTTAAAAGGAGTGCCTATGATATGGCTCTTACAAAACATCAAACCAAATAACACCTATACAGTTTTTTATGAGTCAAAATACATTTTGTGTCAATTGTAAATGATTCCTATTGTCTACGCACGGTTATCTGGAAACATGTGTTTTAAATCAAATATTTTGGACAGTTTTATAAAAGAGAAATAAATCTGCAGGTGGATTTGTGCTGAGCTCAGCAGCCAAGAATTTGTTTTAGCAAATGGGCCACGTTGTTCCAAGCATGTGGTGTAACAGCTGATTAAGTTCTCTGAAAGTTGGCACAAAATCCTGCGTGCTTTTTGCCTGAGTTGGCCTGTATTGCACAGCTCCTGCATATTACTAGTTCAAAAACAACAGATCTTGTGCAATCTTCGAACACAATATTTGATAATGTACCTCAACCTAACAAACTCTTGTTTGATAATGTCAGCGTGCGTTAGTGTCAGTTGTTTTTTGTTTTCTTAAATCTCTCCTACCTGGCTGAATGTTATCCCGTATAATACCGACGTGATCGTCTCTGTCGGGACGCGTGTGCTCATGCCAGAATCCGATCACATGACCAAGCTCATGCACCACAATTCCAAACTTGTCACAGTTCTTCCCAATAGATATAGCCTGAGGACCACCTCCTCTCCGTCCAACATACGAACAGCACCTGGAAAAGTTTAGCACCATCATTAATTATATATATATTACATTTTATTTGATTGCTTATTTCATTTTATTGATGACAAAGGCATACACAAAATAAATGCATAAAAAATCTAAAGAGTATTATTATCTCAATCACAAGGAATGTGAATATACAATACTATAAAAATACTCCTATTTTTCCAAAAAAAAAAGTCCAATTTAAAGTGCTAGCAAATATTTAGTGTTTTTTGTGTTTTTTGTAGCTAAAAGAGCTTGACTTTGGTTTATGGTTTGGTTTTTTCTTTGTTTATGCATTTCTTATTGAAACAGGAAGTTTGGGTGGGACTTTTCCAAAAGTCGTGTATCTTTTTTTATATAAATAGCTTAGTTTACATCACAGCCACAAGCCATGATTCCAATTCCTGATTTCCATGCCATTTTCAACTATTTCCCAGTTGGTTTCAAGTGGTATTGGGTAGATGAACATTCTTACTTTCAGAAATAGTAAATTGAAATGCAAATACAGTACTGTGCTAAAGTCTTAAGGTCACCATGGCACCATTAGATTTGTTGTTTTTGCAATGGACCATATATACATTTGTCTCAGTCTCTTTATTAAAATTCAACCAAAAATGCAGGAAATGTGTATGCAGTATTAAAAAACAGAAAAAAATATTATTTAAAGTGTGAAGTATTTATAGTGAGCTCTTTTTCTACGTGAGCAATAGCAGGAAACCTAAATAAAATGAAATACTAAATCCTAATCGAATGACTTCAGGACTTCAAAAAAGCTCAAGATGTGTTTTAAACCAAAACATTTAATCCAAATACCAGAAAACACCCATTTTGATTTTTAAAGGGTCTTCAACCCACAAAGCACCAAAACAGAACATAAAGTGAAATCGATCAAAATGTCACGAATAGTCTGCATGGTACACTGCAAAAAAATGGTTTTCTCAGAAAATTAAATTAAATCAAGCACTTTCTTGATGAGCAAAATGTCTAGTTTTTAGACAAAAAATATCTAATATAAGTCGATTTAAAATAAGCAAAAACAAACAAAGAAAAAAAAATCTGCCAATGGGGTAATAACATTTTTTTTGTTGTAAACATGTACCTCAAGTAAATTTTGACCCCAATGGCAGGTCTTTCTTTTTTTTACTTTTTCACTTAAAATTGATATTTAAAAAAAATAAGAGTTATTTTTTAGGTAATTTTGCTCATCAAGAAAATGCATCTTGATTTATTGATTTTTAGATATTTGTACTAAATAGACAAAAATACTACATGAAAAAGTCATTTTTTTCAGTGTATGTTTGCTTCGGAGGGTGTGTGTGGGATCAAGTCTGCAGAAAAACACGCACAATCAAATAATCTCTTTCTAAAAGGGCATGTGATATGTCAAAGAGTGAGAGAGACTGCTGAGAGCTTGCTTAAAAACACACACACACAGTATACACACACAGATGCACAAACCAACATCCACAGACTGTGTGGGTGCAAAAACACTCTTTAATTACTGTGCACCCAGCCGCTCGCTCCAGAAAATCTGCCTTGAACTTTGCACAGTGCAGACAGGGGTCGCTTGAGCACACACATACTGTACACACACAGACTTACAAACACATACACACACACATATATATAGTGGCTCATCAGACCATTGGCAACTACTGCTGGCTGCAAAGGTGCATCAACACCTCCCTAACCCCAGCTACACACACACACACACACACACACACACACACACACACATCACAGTTTGTTTGTCCATCATAGCCTGCAGTGAGACATAAAGGACTTCTGTACTTCCAAAGAAACAAACACGACTGGCAAAGCAGTGCATGATGAAAACCGTCGTATATTTTATTAAGTTTTCCTTCACTGTGGCACAACAACGCCAAGTCTACTTAAACAAAAAGAACGCAAACTCTGTAAATATTACATTTTTATTATTATATTGCCTAGGGACCCTTTGAGAAATGTCTATTAAGCTTTGATTAAAGGGGACATTTCACAAGATCTTTGGTGTCATATGTGAAGCTAAATGTGTAGCTAAAAAAAAAACATATTTTAATCATAATTTATTAGTCCTTTAAAATGCAAATGCACTGATCGCAATAATGGGGGTTTGTTGAAATTAAAACTCAATTGTGCTGTCAATTATCTTTTCTCTCTCTCTCTGCACTAAATAGCAGTGTCGTGGTTGGATAGTGCAGATTAAGGGGCTGTATTATTATAAAAATATCCCCTTCTGACATCACAACGGAGCCAAATTTCAATGATTTATTTTTTCACATGCTTGCAGAGAATGGTTTGTGTTTTTTTTTTACATTTTCTAGGTTGATAGAAGCAATGGGTACCAAATTATAGCACTTAAACATGGAAAAATCTGATTTTTATTATATGTCCCCTTTAAATTTACAGTCTTGACCAAGCTAACCATTAATATTAATGAATCATTGTGTATGGATGGGTTTATGTATGCTTTTGTACACTGTCAGGAATATGGTCCCTGACTGTGATGGGACAATACCCTTTCAAAAGTACAACTTTGCACTTTGCAAGAGTTAATACCTCGGAGGGACAGATTGGTACCAAAGAGTGCATATTAGTACCTCAGCAGTACATTTAGGTAGCTTACTAAATTTATACATACTTGTACCTAAAGATAGCTTGGGACAATTTTTTGATATTTTTTTCTGAGAAATCCTTACTTTAAAGATACATTTGACACAACACTTATCTACACTGCAAATAAATTATTTTTTTAAGTATTTTTAGTATTTTTGTCTTGTTTTCAGTAAAAATATCTACAAAATTTTAAACTAAGCTGCTTTTTCTTGATAAGCAAAACAACCCAAGAAAATAAGTCTAGTTTTTAGACCAAAAATATCAAATTTACATGATTTTGTGCATAAAACAAGCAAAAAAAAAATCTGCCAATGGGGCAAGCAAAACATTTTGAACATTTTTCTTAAACACTAAATTCAAGAAAAATTCATTTTCAATTTGCTTACCCCATTGGCAGATGTTTTTTTTTCACTTAAATTTAATATTTTTTGTCTAAAAACTAGACTTATTTTCTTGAGTCGTTTTGCTCATCAAGAAAAAGCTGAAAACAAGACAAAAATACTAAGATTTTTGTTTCTTGAAAATCCTTTTTTTGCAGTGTAGTACAACTTACAGCACATTGTATCAGTCTATGTATTCCCTGAGAATACACATGACCTTACTGTTACTAATAATAATTTTTTTTTTGTTTATTAAAAAACCTTTTACACATCAAAAAGCACATTCTGTTCTGTTTTTTTGACAGCTTTAAGGATAATAAAAAGTCCTGTGTGAACTGTCTGGCATGTTAATGTGCTCATGGTTGTGACGTCAAAACATAATGAGTATAAAGTTTGTACTGCTTTGTTTCCATAAATGGCATTCTTGGACTGAGAAGGAACATTCAAGTATGACTACACAGATACCACCTGCCATAATACACTACTATCTCATCAAAAACTCTTTTTTTATTTCAACAGATCAAAAGCAAATCCTATATTTCTGCAGGGAGAAACAGCTTTGTACAGACAACATTGATTGCAGAGCTGTGGTTTGTCAAAAAGCAGAGGATCTGAACTTCTGACATCTTATGAAAGCATCTACGGGGAGCCATTGTGCTCATATAAAACCCATACTTTCAGGTGACAAGTCCCGTGGCGAACAGTGTGACAAAGCCGCCTGGGATTTCCTCAGTTAGAGAATAGAGTGATAGCTAGGTCAAGACATAAAGGCCCACACACAAAACCCTTTTATTGGAACACTAAGAAGAACTAGAAACGGATGAACGGGACGGATGAAGAGGACAGAAAACCATTTAGGCGATAATTCAGAAAGAGAAAAGAAAAGTGAAATGAAGGACAGCACAGGCTCCACATGAGCAGGAAAAGACAGGCATGATTTCTTCCTAGAAGAGTCAAAGACGTCCCCCTGCTGTGGAAACATCTTGTACCCGAGTGTTTTGTCAGTGTAGATCCTCACACGCAAACTTACCCACACGGCCGGTAGGTGAAGACGATGTAACTCTCCTCTGTTGTTCTCTCAATGAAAGTCACGCATGTGTGTTTTTCCCAATGTCTCATAGCCTGTCTGAATATGGCTCGCTGGCTACCTATAGGACACACACATACCCCAATTATTTTAACCAATAGTTGGGTCAAAAAGGAACAAATCCAATATTGGGTTAAATTACATTTGTATTCATCCTGAATAATGTAAAGAACATTCTGTGAAAATATAATCTTGATATCTTTAATGTTGACTGTGTAAGGTCATGTCAAAGATGAGTGAAATCAATCTATTTGACAGACAGGGTCACAAATTCACAATACAACACAGCTTATAATACCATAACTTATTAGTGATTGAGTTTACTTACCACTGAAGTTTCCACTGATGACATAAGGAATGACACCCTCAGGCCACACCCTCTCCGGTCTGGACGTTGCTGCTCTCTTCCTGCGACGCGACCTTTGATTGGATGCAGTGTTGTGTGGACTCGTCTCATTGGATACTGAACCTACCGTTTCCAACATCAAATAAACACAAATCTTTAAATATGCATACATTAGTTAAGATCACTACAATCACATAATGATACAAAGTGGTTACACGTCTACACTTTTTAATTTTTTGGTTTCTGACCAAATAAGATTTCGGTAAAAACACATTTATAGACTAGTCGAATAAATCGTTTTGGACAGAGCTCAGCAGTTTCAAATACTTTATAACGGTTTTAAAATGTGCAGTATAGCAATTGTTAATTACTTGTAAAAGCAAACCTTTACACAAATATATTTTACTGCCATTTAGAAACAATAGACGACTCTTAAAGGGAAAGTTCACTCAAAAAGGAAAATTCTGTCATTTGCTCACTCTCATGTTGTTACAAACCTGAATAAATTTCTTTGTTTTGATGAACATGGAGGAAGAGATTTAGAGGAATGTTTCTAACCAAACCATTCGTGGACCCTATTTACTTCCATAGTATTCTTTTTTCCTACTATGGAAGTCAATGGGGCTCATGATCAGTTTGGTTTCAAACATTCCTCTAAATATCTAACTCTGCCCCTCCTTTGCAGTAAAAACCTCATTAAAGAGACACTCCCATTTTTGCGAATATATGCTCATTTCCAGCTCCTCTAGAGTTAAACATTTGATTTTTACCATTTTGGAATCCATTTAGCTGATCTCCGGGTCTGCAGATACTCTTTGGTTATTTTTGAGCACGGTGCTAATGGTCTAATCAGATTCAATGGACCTGCGCATCACTAGTACAAGCTGCATTTTCTATTCCCTAACCCATCCATCCCCTAAACCTAACTCTAACAAACACCTTTTGGCATTTTTTTCCTATAAAATATTAGCATTTAGCACGTTTTTAAGCCTTTTGATTTACAAGGACACAGAAAGTGTCACATGTGTGATTTTATAATGTGCATGTCATTATACACATGTTATTATACACATCACATGTCATCATTATACACGTCACGTTACTATACGCATGCTATTATATGCATGTCACATGTTAATATACGCATGTCATTGTACACGTCACATGTCATTATACACGTCACATGTTATTATACACATGTTATTATACACAGCACATGTCATTATATGCATGTCATTATACACATCACATGTCATCATTATACGCATGTCACGTTACTATACGCATGTCATTATACACGTCACATGTCATTATACGCATGTCATCATTATACACGTCACGACTATACACATGTCATTATACACATGTCACGTTACTATACACATGTCATTATACGCATGTCACATGTTACTATACGCATGTCATTATACACGTCACATGTCACTATACACGTCACATGTTACTATACACATGTCATTATACACATGTCACATGTTACTATACACATGTCATTATACACATGTCACGTTAATATATGCATGTCATTATACAAATGTCACGTTACTATTCGCATGTCATTATACGCATGTCATTATACACGTCACATGTTACTATACACATTTCATTATACACATGTCACATTTTACTATATGCATGTCATTATACGCATGTCACATGTTACTATACGCATGTCATTATACACGTCACATGTCATTATACATGTCACATGTTACTATACACATGTCATTATACACGTCACATGTCATTATACATGTCACATGTTACTATACACATGTCATTATACACGTCACATGTTACTATACACATGTCATTATACACATGTCACGTTAATATATGCATGTCATTATACACGTCACATGTTACTATACGCATGTCATTATACACGTCACATGTTACTACACGCATGTCATTATACACGTCACATGTCATTATACGCATGTCATTATACACGTCACATGTTACTATACACGTCATTATACACATGTCACATGTTATTATACGCATGTCATTATACACATGTCACATGTTACTATATGCATGTCATTATACACATGTCACATGTTACTATACATGTCATTATACACATGTTACAAGTTACTATATGTATGACATTATACACATGTTACAAGTTACTAAATGCATATCATTATACGCACGTCACATGTTACTTTCTGCATGTCATTATACGCATGTTACAAGTTACTATATGCATGTCATTATACACATGTTACAAGTTACTATATGCATGTCATTATACGCACATCACATGTTACTATATGCATGTTACTATACGCATGTTACATGCTACTATATGCATGTCATTATACGCACATCACATGTTACTATATGCATGTTATTATACGCATGTTACATGCTACTATATGCATGGCATTATACGCACGTCACATGTTACTAAATGCATGTCATTATACGCATGTTACAAGTTACTTTAAGCATGTCTTTATACGCACATCACATGTTACTATATGCATGTTATTATACCCATGTTACATGTTACTATATGCATGTCATTATACACCCGTCACATGTTACTATATGCATGTCATTATACGCATGTTACAAGCTACTAAATGCATGTCATTATACGCCTGTCACAAGTTACTATATGCATGTCATTATACGCCTGTCACAAGTTACTATATGCATGTCATTATACGCATGTTACAAGTTACTATATACATGTCATTATACGCATGTTACAAGTTACTATATGCATGTCATTATACGCACGTCACGTTACTATATGCATGTCATTATAAGCACGTCACATGTTACTATATACATGTCATTATATGCATGTTACAAGCTACTAAATGCATGTCATTATATGCACGTCACATGTTACCATATGCATGTCATTATACGCACGACACATGTTACTATATACATGTCATTATACGCATGTTACAAGCTACTAAATGCATGTCATTATACGCCTGTCACAAGTTACTATATGCATGTCATTATACGCATGTTACAAGTTACTATATGCATGTCATTATACGCACGACACATGTTACTATATACATGTCATTATACGCATGTTACAAGTTACTATATGCATGTCATTATACGCACGACACATGTTACTATATACATGTCATTATACGCATGTTACAAGCTACTAAATGCATGTCATTATACGCCTGTCACAAGTTACTATATGCATGTCATTATACGCACGTCACATGTTACTATATACATGTCATTATACGCATGTTACAAGCTACTAAATGCATGTCATTATACGCATGTTACAAGCTACTAAATGCATGTCATTATACGCCTGTCACAAGTTACTATATGCATGTCATTATACGCACGTCACATGTTACTATATGCATGTCATGATTATACGCATGTCACATGTTACTATATGCATGTCATTATATGCCTGTAACATGTTACTATATCCATGTTATTATATGCACGTCACATGTTACTATATGCATGTCATTATACACATCACATGTTACTATACGCATGTCATTATTCACATGTCACGTTACTATACGCATGTCATTATACACGCCGCATGTTAGTATACGCATGTCATTATACACATGCTATTATACACATGTCATTATACGCATGTCATTATACGCATGCCATTATTCACATGTCATTATACACATGTCACATGTCATTATACGCATGTCATTATGCATGTCAACTTACCAGTCTCAGTGTTATTAAGAATTGTGATGGTTCGCTGCGCTACATTTATGATGCGGTCCACTTTAAACATGCGCATGTCCTCTTCATCAAGTGCAATGTCTCCGAGATAGGCAACTAAAAACCAACACAAACAAAGTATAGTTTACATTTCAGAATAACCACATAAGAACAAAATTAATATAAGGTACATGAAAAATAAAAAGACAGCTTTTGTGGCCTATTTGTCACTAGTAAAAGGTTCAAAACTGATATTTACATCTTCAGAATGCACAACCCTTTTCAACAAGTCACATGATTGAAGATATATTGGTGGTGTAGTCGAAACCCCTAAACAGAGACCAAGACAAGACCAAGACCAGAGACAGTTGAGACGGAGACAAGACCAAAACCTTGAAAAGATAGATTGAATTACATCTTGGATATTGTGGGCCTTGTGGTTGTATTAATTTGTTGATAGATTTCTTTTTGGACAATCCCCCATTCATCTCTACCAGCACAACAGTAACAAAAGAAATCAAATAAGAAATAAGCTAATGATTGCTTTTAAAAACAGGCAGAAGTTTTACATCCATTTTTTGCAGTTTGAGTAAATCACTCCTCAACTTGGCATATCTTTGTTCTCACCGTCGCAAACGGAAATACCTATGAAGCAGTTTTTTTTACCTGAAGGGAGGGGTTCTAGTGGACCAATCACAGCGCTTGTGGTCCACGTAGAACTGACGCGCTTGTTAAAATTTTCAGGCTACAGATAACCTACGGCGTAGACCTTACGCACGACTTTAACTTAGGCTTAAAGCCACGCTGACACAGGGGAACATGCAAACTCTACACCAGGGCTAGTCAACTGGCGGCCCGCGGGCCAACTGCGGCCCGCCAATCATCTTTATCCGGCCCGCCGGTCACCTTTGGCCGTTTCTCAATTGGAAAGCTGCAGCCTCCGGAGGTCGCATATGCAGACTGCATTCGTCATCAAGTTTAAGTTAACTGAGCATTACACTCACAAATCATAAGCATATTACAACAATTTACGATTAACTAAGAATAATAGTCAACTTTATAATTATTAAAATTCTGAAATTAGACTTAATGACGTATGCAGCCTCAAAATGCGACCTCCGGAGGCTGCAGCCTTATTGAGAAACGACCATTGTCTGATTTAAATTCAGCGTGGTTACTTTTACCTTTACACTGTAAAAGACAACACAGAAAGGGGCTGTGTGTGGTGCCAACCATCTGCGGGTGCGTAATTATCTGATCCAATTCGAGCTTTGGATGCATTCAAGAAAATAAACTTATGCGACTACACCGCATGTGACGCGGTGACCGGAAGTGATGTATTTCAGTGTGTTCCAATCAAAACTGTGTGCAAAGTTAAAATTATTAATTATTGTTTGTTTTACTTTATCAGTAACATTTGAATACTTTAATTACTGGTAAGTAAATTATTAACTATACAAATATTCGTAGATTAAAGGTTCTCTCACATGACAGAGAGATTTACGATTAAACTACATTTTCATTACGCCACTAGGGGGCGAACTCCCGACATTTATATCTGTATGTAATGTACAACGGAAAGGCTGTTTAGCCTATGTATCTATAAAATATTAAAAAAGAAAACATGTAGTGCAATTTTAGTCATTAGGAGAAGACTGGCTATATATTGTGAATACTTGACATGTAACAATTAATGAAAGTTAAACAGTTATAAACAAAATATATTTAAGAGTGTTGATCTTTTACACTTTTACTATTAACATTTGGCTCTTACATGTTAAACTGCAATTGTTTTTAAATATTAATAAAGAAAATATGAGTTTTCAGTAATTAAAAGGCTTTTAATTTCAATTTTTTTGAAAATGCATGTTTTTAATATGTTTTTTGTTTTCAAATATACTACAACAAAAGTAACAAAAATGGCAGCAACACACACACACATATATATGGCAAAAGTAAAAAAAATATCAAAAGTAAAAATAGGGGTAAAAGTTTGGCCCGCGTCATATTTACAATTTTAAAATCTGGCCCCCGAAGAAAAGTAGTTGAAGACCCCTGCTCTACACGGAAAGCCCTCCTGACCCAGCCGGGGCTCGAACTGAGGACCTTTGTTTACAATGAGGATCACATTCTAATATATATCTTTATCTCAACTCTGTCTTTACTTATTTTTATACTCTACTGCTACAGGAAGGCATCAAAACCTCCCATCAAACATGTCATTGTACAAAAGGTCATTGACATCTGTGCATGACCAATAAACTTGAAACTTCATGTACAGCATGAACAAAGCGGGATGAGTTTTACACATTTAATGCACTAAATGACTGACGCTTGTCTTAGCAAACACTACTAATAACTAATACACTTTATGTGCCATCAAAAATAACTTAATTTTGACCTCTTGAATAATGTAATGGTGAACTTGTTTATGAGCGATTTTGCAATGTTTATAAAATGCCCTTCCTTGTGCATCTTTTTTTTATCTTCAAACGGTTCTTAAAAACAACCCCTTATGAGGTAGCAGGGTCCAGTTAGCTACTACATGCCGCAGCCTCATATTTATTTTATTTTATCTTCTGCGATGCCATTTATAGTTGGGGTCATAACTCGGACAGGGATAAATAAATCCCTCTCGTGTGAGAGAGAAGCTGATTAACTTTGGAAAATTAAGCAATATATAGGAGGATAAAAATTTTAATGATCTACACAACAGGAGGATGTTGACCTATATGGGACCGCATGAATTTCACATGAGTTAAATGAGCCCATCCGGGAATAATTGGATCTCTGGCAGTTTTGATCGGAATCTTGGAATCAAGCGCTGGAAATTCATCGCAAAGGAGCGATGACAGAAGAAATTAATTATGATTGTCTCAAACACAATTTATTAAAGTGGCCATATTCTGCATATTAATTTTTTTAGTCCTCTTAGAATGTTATTTTCATTTTTGTATCCAAAAGAATCTTGACCACTTTTATCCTCATAAATATGAGGACATGATAAAGAAATAGTTCACCCCAAAATGATTTTTTATTAATATCTTCAATATTACTCTTTTCAGCTTTATAATGGCATTGGATAGTGCCCTCTTTTTAAGCCCCCCAAAAATCACACCAATTCATCAAAAACTAATGTATATAGCTATTAAACGTCTTCTGAGGTGAAGGCATGGGTTTTGTAAGGAAACGTTTATCTTTCAAACTTTATAAACTACACATGTACGCATGCTCATGAGAGAGTTGAGGTTTGGTGGAAGGTTGATCTTTGACCCAAAGTTACAAAACCCATTGCTTCACATCAGAAAACATTTAATATCTCAATGGCAGTGCTTCCCAATCCTGGTCCTAAAGGCCCCCTTCCAAAACGTTTAATGTCTCCTTATTTAAAACATCTGATTTAACTCATCAGCCTCCTTCCAAAATGGTAAACAGGTCTCCCTAACAAGCTGATGAGTTAAATCAGGTGTGTTAAATAAGAAGACATCTAAAGCCTTTTGGGAGGGGGTCCTTGAGGATCAGGATCGTGAAGCACTGCTCTATGGATTCGTTTTTTAAGGCACCCTAGTAAACACAGAGCAATAATGTAATATTATAAAATAAATGATGTTAGGTACAGACATGCAGAACATTAGTATTCAGATTAATACAGACTTGATGGAAGTCATTTGCAGAGTTTAAACTGTTAAGCGTCGCCGTCCCGAATACGGGACACCTAAGTTTGCATTAATATTGTTGATGTAAATTTTAATCTATCACTACAAACTATAAATAGTTGGAAAGGTCTAAGCCTCCAGAATAGACATTTCAACAGTGTTTTATAAAATAAATTATGTAGGGAGAGTAATTGATTCATTTATGAAGAGAGTGTGCCTCAAAACATTTATTTTCTGCTAAATGTCACTGTCCCACCAGCAGGACGCCTACATTTACTTCAATGTTTGCATATTAATTCTTATCTAATCATGACAAACTGTATATTGTTTGAAAGCTCCAAGAGTGTAGATTTAACTCAATAGGGTGGGGTGATGCTTAAAAGGTTAATAAAAAAGAAGTACTGAGGTGGTCTCATGGTTCAAACAGTAACCATGATACTGAATTATTACTATATTCATGTGTCAAGTTATATTACAATGATAAATCTTAAAGAAATAAACTTTTCTGTTAGTGTCTGCCATAGTTTCACAACTTGATAGCTTCACAGAGCACAAAATGTATTGAAAGAGTAGAAGCTCGATAATGGACATCCGAATACTTCTGTATCTTGTTTGGGCAAGAATATGTTAGGAGTTGTTTAGTCAGCAAGCGCCTAGAAAAAAGTGCAGCACATTCTGTTTCTTAATGAGGTTTGACAAGAAGAAATTACAAAACAGAGAGACTTTACAAGACTCGTAACACTGGTTATTTGCTTCTTTATGAAAGCATGAGACAGAGAGAAAGAGAAAGAGAGAGAGAGATCAAACAGACCTAACAAATTAATAGCCCTGCCCGAGGCAGTTGGGCAGTGAAGCAGTGACCTGTAGCTTCCTGTACAGGACAATAAAGACAATTACTCCTTCGCCAGGCAGTCTACTATTCATTGAACATTTTAATAGTATTAGTGTGACATCCATAACATTACACAGAATACCATGTTCCAACCCATGGGTTTATTAACACTTCTCCAACAAAGTTTACAAAACTTTTGTGCTTTGTTTTCCGGGGTCACTGGTTGTAATAAACCTACCTCATTGTCCGTCTAAACAAAACTACTTGATGATTTTATTAAATATAAAAGTATATTAAAGAATTACTATCAGATCCATCACGTACACTGCGATCACAAAATTCTGGCCACTTAATTATCCCTAGAGTATCAAAAGTGTCTAAAGGTGGTAAATCCTTTTCCTACTTAGCCCCTAAGCTCTGGAATGTTTTACCAAATAATGTTCGAGTATCAGACACAGTCGATCAATTTAAATCTAAACTTAAGACATTCTTCTTTAACAAAGCATTTACATAAATGTAGTAAATGTACTTATCCCGCAATAGTTAGTTTGTCCAGAACAAAGCAGTCACATAACTCATCTGGGTAATATACTTATGCCGCAATAGTTAGCCTGTCTCAAACCGAGCTGATTTAAACCACAATACTGTATGACACTTAAAGCAACACTATGTAGTTTCCATTTAAAAATGACTTACAGCTCCCCCATGTGGTTGAAAAGCGCAACAGTGCCTGATATCAGACACTCTTCTGCAGGCAGGGGGAGGGGCGGGGTGGGGTTGTGTTTCCTACCCTCCACCGCCACTTTCAGAGTGTGCTTGTAGCAGCTAGGAGGCTGCTCAGGTTGCAGCAACAATTTGTCCAGTTAAAAGTTGTTCTATCACTGAAAAAATTTTAGAGACATTATTTAAAGGTAAAAAAACTACATAGAGTTGCTTTAACTCGTCAATTAAAAGAAAAATAAGGAGTTTTTCTGGCAATCCGTATTTCTGCTATTATCATTATTATTTTCATTTAATATGTTGTATGTTTATATATTTTAAAAATAACATTTTCTGGAAGAAATTAAACTTTTGTTAAAATCATAATAAATGCTGGTTCTGGTTAGCAACTTTTTAAAAAAAACGCTGACGGGGAAAGAATTAAGAAAGAAGTAGAGGGTGAATTTTTTATTGTAGGGTGGTTGTGTTCAAACACTGCCAACACCCATTTATGTCCAAACACCTTGTAAAAGTGGATTTTGCATAATAGGTGCCCTTTAACACACAGGAATCCTGAACACATTAGTGTTATCATATTAACCACAAAAATAGCTGGTTAACACGAAACCAACACAAACAATTTACAGTCAACCATATTTTAAAAAAAGTTAAATTATTACTGTAAATAACAAAAAGGTATTTTAATTACTTGAATTATTTAGTTGTCTCTACATTCCATTATGACAGTCCCTGTTAAATATCCAGTTAGGTATGCGGATAACCTTCACTGAACTCTCGTCTAAAAACAGGCTGAACTAAAAATGCTTGACAGCACTGAAATAACAGGGTTTTACTTCTCAACGCGCATCCACACAGACAACCACAGTCCATGAGAAGCAGAGAGAAACCATCTGGACAAGACGGTCCTAAAGCAACATCTAGAAGAATAGAGTTCAGTTCATTGGACATTTTGTTGCATGACATACACTTAAATGTCTGGGATTTATGATCGAGAATAATCCAGAACTACAGATACTAAGCAAATAATTTCAAGTAAATGACTTTATATGTGGTCGCAGACAAAAACTGACCAAAACAAAGTGTAAATTCTCCTCGACAAGACCAGACAAGCTTGAAGGAACATGCAGAGACAAAAAGATCCTTTTGCTAACACTGACATCCCTCCCAAACTTACATACACTGAGAGGTAAAAAAAAACAATAACTATGTTTATGCCATTAAGCGTGGCATTAATAAATCAAACTGGAAAAAAGCGAGATCTCCAAGAACAGTCCAGAAGTGTTCTTATAAGAGCCAACTACCAGGATTACTGACACTGAGCAGTTGCTGCATCACGTGGCAATACGAAAACATTTATAGTTTTACAAATACACATTTTAGCTAAACTGTGTGTGGATTTTCCTTAAAACCCATCAAGTTGACTCATGATACCATTTCGTATAATCGCAATCGCACATCGCAATATTAGCATCAATAACCGCAATTGGAAAAATTACCCAAATCGTGCAGCCCTAATTATATCCTATTCTATTCCCAAAACAAGAAATATCCAAATATATCGCCTTGCCCAGAACAAAAATGCATCGTATCGTACCATAACAAATGTATTGTAATACATATCATTCGCCATTTCCTTTAATCTCTGTATTATCATTCTGAATTTTGCATTGTTTTTAAGTAGCTTTACATGAAAGACAAAAACAACACAGAAAACAGGAAAGTAAATATATAGTATAGAATATATATTGCACATTTTATTCTCCTCATTTGTCTTGATTGTAAAAACTTTATAATTGTTAACGTTGACCGTTTACACAGTTTACGTAACTTCCATTATCGTACGACAAACGGTATGTGTTACTCAAATAGTTTATTGTAACGTTTAGGGGCTTGTCCAAACTTTCCAACCTCTACTAAACATAAACAACTAAAAACTAAACATCATTCTCAACACAAGTCCATAAAGAATGCTATATTATGCTTTCTGAACAATGATAAAAGGCTTTAGAGTAGGCAAGTGTATCAGGGCGTATAAAGGAACTCAAAACAATCGTACGAGTGAAAGAAAGCCCTTCAATGCTACGACTGAAACCCAAACAAACAGTTGCTAGGTCGCAATCCTCTGATCTCACAAACCTGGACTCCAAAGGCACCAACAGTACCAATGCCAGCGACACCGTCTCAAGGGAGAGTGCCAGCGACATATTGCACAAACAGACATGGTTTAAAGTCCAGGCCGCTAGAGACCTCCCTAGGGAACGACACAGTCCTCCGTATCTCCACAAGCCTCTTAATCTAGCGTGTAATTGCGCTCCATCAGAAGCCAAGACTGGCGAGGACAAGTGCACAAACAGCCACCCGCGTGATTCTTCGTTCAGTTGTTGTGGCGACGAATTTCATCCTTGTGTGCCCGAGGGATTCCCTTCTTAATCCTCTCTGTCGCCCTAGCTTGGATTCATCACCGGAAAAATCACAATCCTCGTGCTTTCTATAAGCCGAAATGAAGATGAGCTTATCGGAATGCAACGCTTGAGATAAAAGAATGAGAGAATTATGACACAAGATCTTAAAGGAATCAAAGATGTTGTTGGTTACTAATCCAGAAAACAAGAGCGTGAACTTATGACCTTTAGTAAATGTAGGAGATCTATTAATGATGGCGGGGAATGAAAGATGAAATAAAGGAGCTTGGTGGCAGACTGAGGTTTGGCATTTAGCTGGTGGGGTTGATCTTTATCCAGAAACATTCAGTATTGAGACACTTAACAGTTGCAAAATAACCTCAGCGCCCACTGAATGCCTGGGATTTGATGTTTGAAACAAAGAAGGAACCGGGAATTTTTTTTTGGGTGTGACTGCCAGTCATAGGGTTTTCAAGTGAGATGTGGTTAGTACTGTTACTGCAACCAAGGATGTCACAGATATCTGTAAACATGCCCAAATATGAGTCAATGTATCAACCTGTCCAATATTCCGATCACCGATGTGATATTATACGTTTTGAGCAATGCACACTGTCAGAAAAAACACCGTCACTGGGGTGGTATCCTTTTATAAACTTAAAGGGGTGGTTTCCCGGACAGGGATTAGACTAGTCCTAGACTAAAACATTTTTAAGAGTTGTCCAAACTGAAAACAACTTGCATATCTTAAAAAACATCAGAGCCCTTTGTTTTGCATCAAAATGCACACAGGTAATGTTTTTAGTAAGGCATGTTTGTTAAAACTAGTTATATTTCCTAATTAAACTAAGGCCTAGTGATTAAGATAATCCCTGTCCGGGAAACTGCCCCATAGAGTTTATGTCCGTAACTCAGAAGTTCATACTGGTACAAAGAATCTACCTTTGCAGCTGTATTAGTACCTTAAAGGTACATACTGGTACCAAATGTATACATGTCTGTACTTAAATGGTACACTTTAGGACCTTTTTAAGGAGTACTGTCCAAGTCACAGCTTGAGACCATTTTATGAAAAAAAATTCTGACACGGTTCAGTAAAAAGGGACAGATGGATACAAGGAAAGTTAGCAGACAATAGCTGCGCTTCCATTAACCGCAAAGTTCCAATGTACCCAGTGAGGAACACTGCATTATTTGACAGAAACCTTCATTACATACTCAAACTCAAAAACAAAAAGCTAAACATGTCACATATCTATGTACGCTGAGATTCTTGTGATTGAAATTTGTAAGATGAGATTCTTGTGACTGAAATTATGTAAACCCTTTTAAAATACAAGCAACACAGCAGGTACAATTAGTTTCTGTTTTTTATCCTTTTTCAGAAATGCTAAGGGGTTAAATTGTGCAAACTGACATTGTGAATTAAAAATAGGGCCAATGGATACACGTCAATTTCGCAAAAACACCCATATATCGCAAAAAAGTTTTTACGCTCGCATTAGGTGGTTTTTCAGGCAATTCGGAAAAGGTGTATTTGGCAAAACTGCAATGGAAACAGTTTATTCGCATTTTCAGATCACCTGATGCAAGTAAGTCACATAATTATCATTTAAAGATGATGCGTTATGTACTAAAACCTCCCAGAAACACTTCAATATCTGCTTCCAAGTATAAGAGGCTTTTCTTGCCAATAAAGTTTGGATAACACTCCTACATCTCTTTTGATTTAAAATTATGTACCATTACATCCAAGAAATACCTATATGTTGCCGCTCCTAAGTATAAGGAGCTTTCCTTGGCATTAATGTTTGGATAATACTCTTATGCAGGGTTCACACCAGACACGGTAGAGGCGGCAAGCGCGAGTGATTCACATGTTAAGTCAATGCAAAGACGCGATTCGGTATCCTGCGGCACGGTACACGCGAATTGAGCGTTGCCACATGAAACGCGCGAGTTGAAAAATCTGAACTTTGGCAGCTTTCACGCCGCATTAACCAATCAGGACCTTGCTGTAGTAGTGATGTGATTACAGGAAGCGATCGGAGTCTCTGCGGAGTCGCAAAAGCCCCTCCCATGACGTGAATTTCCACGTGAATGTGTCGAATGACTAGAATTTCACACGCAAATTAAGCGAATAAACTCAAATGTTCAAGCGTCCAACTACCAAAAATAGCACGTTTTTGCCACCTCTACCGCGGCTTGTGTGAATGCACCTTAACGTCTCCTTGGGTTAAAAATAATGCCTAATGTGGTGGATGTGAAATTAGTAAACCTACCAACATCAATCGACCTATATAGATGTTTGAAATGACTTATCGTTTCAATAGAATATCATCGGTTAATGGAAACACATTAATTTCGCAATAGTCTTTTGTCGACATTAAGAAAATAACGCTTAAGTTTTGAGGAAATCTGCAAACGCAGCTAATGGCCATATTATGGCTCAGACAAGATCTTTAAAAACAAATATTTTTTCTGTAAGGGATTGTATTTTCTGTCACATTTGTTTACAAACATAAATAAACATTTCAAAAACACCGTTACAAAAAATCGAAATCCTTAAGGCCGAAGTATGGTCCATTTTTTACGCGTACAGAGCATGTGATGCAATTTCCCTCCTCAGAAGAATATGTGCGTACTGTACGCACACAGACGGAATTTTTAAAACCCTGCAAACAGCGTACAAGAAGGTCGCGCATATACAGTACACATACAGAAGAAAATAGTATTTAGTATTTAAGAGATGCATTGCATTTGGTCGCAATGCGCATGTGTTGAACGTCTGTGTATACGTCCAAGTCAAACAAAGTATATGCATACGTTCGCGTACATGTAAAAAAACAGACTATACTCCGGGCTTTAAAATTGCAAAACATCTGCTGACTGTCAATCTAAAATCCACCATTTAAACAAAATTGGCACATCTTTTGGTCCTTATTGTAATATTTGTTTAACTGTTTCTTCTAAGGCAGTTGTTCTCAAACTGGGGGCCACGAGATGGTGTTAGGGGGGCCCCAGTTTTATGACATTTTATAAAATACATTAATTTATCATAAATTATGTGTAATTAAACCTAAACAAATAGGGCTACTAACAAACAGCACTACTTTGTATAATTTAATATGTTTTGTTTAATTAAAATGTTCCGTTTTAGAACACATTTTTAACTTTTCTTTGGGGGGCCGCAAAGGACAGCTCCGTACACATGGGGGGCCGCACGTTGAAAAAGTTTGAGAACCACTGTACTAAGGTAATGGATTGAACAACCAACGTTTAACCTTCTCATCACACATAAGTATGTATGTGAGGTATTTTAATCATACACTCAGACATAAACACAAAAAACATTGTATCCAGAGTAGAGTTAACTATGCAATTATGCCTGTCAATCAAACTGTCCAGCATCCATGGACAGTTTTTGCTATAAACCTGGAAAGTAAATGGGCTGAAGGCTTGATACTTTTAAAGCTTCGATTGTATGTCAGGATCAGGTCCACCGAGGTATTTCATTACTCAAATGTCGTTTTCCACCGCCTGGCCCGTCTCAACCATCACATCCACAATACAACAGCACTTTCATTGACAAAAGCCACTTTGGCACCTATTTCACCGAAACTGGTTTCTGTTCAAAGCCCCTAGGGTATAACATGTGAGGTCTAGACAGGTCTTAAAGTTACCACCCACACTGAGATTTCTCGCCCTTCAGCATCTTTGAGGTAAACAGCAGGACAGCACGGCCTAGGGGTCTTAATGCAGACGCACATTAGACTACAAACCTGCTGCGCATGATAATACCAGTCCCAATACAGCGGCGCCTCCTTAAATGTAAACGCACCATTCACATTCATTAAGAGACTGTCTATTAGATGCTGGGTTAGGACTCAAACCATCTGACTGCAGTTTCACTTACTGTCAACTAGACAGTAACAATTCACTCAAGGGGACTTAGTGATTTTGGTATCAAAAAAACAACAACGTTGCAAACCTACAACTTCTAAACTGTGCCTATTGTATTTTTGAAAGAGGATTAGTGCAATCCTGTCAAGAGTGTGTCACATTAACCCTTAAAAAATTAACCAGGGTTTCATAGTAATAGTTTTTTTGGCATTTTGATTACAAGTTGTAAAATCTTTAGTAATTTGTAAATTACTAAAAGTATGGGTAAAAAAATCATTAATTTAATCCATTTCAGATTGAATTTCAGTAAAAGGTAAACATTATGGCAGTTTACTGAAATTGGTATGTAAGAAAAGTGCTTCAGTTTCAATAAAATAATGTTATGATGCTAATGTTTGTTCAGATGGTTGTATCATTATAGTTATTTTACGGTCATTACAGTAAGCAGAATAACCTGTGACAATAATAAAAAGTTTTTCACTCAAGGCAAAAAGACTTTCATCACAATGCTTAACTAAATATTTTAGTAATATAATAATACTTATATTGATATTTGATTTGTAACAATATTAAATTACATTTATGCTTTTGCTAGTCGCGTTCATCCAAAGTAACTTATAATCCCTTACAAACGTAAACATTTTCATCAGTATGCATGTTAATCCATACAGAAAAAAAAATCTCTGGCCAAAATATGTTTAAAATATATGCTAAATACATTTTGTAGAAAGTAAATCTTAATTAAATATATTTTATTATTTATATATTATATATTTTATTGAATTTTAAAATATATTTAGTTTTAACTTTCAAATATTAACATATATTTCAAAATGTATTTCAGGGGCACCAAATATATTTCTATTTACAAACCATATGGCAAAAAATATATTTTTCCACATATAAAAGTTTATATAATATGTATAAAGTATAAAATGAATAAAATATAAAATTATAAGTATATTTTTGCAGTTAAGTAAAGTTTGTAACTTACAAAGTTTTTCTTCCAATTCAATGTGAATGCTTTATTTTTTTAAATGCTTTAAATGCTTAAGCTTAAATGCTTTAAATAAAAAAATAAAAATATACCAAAAAATGTCTATATATAGCCATTTTTTGGTATATTTTTTATATATATATTTATATATATATTTATTTTTCACCAATATATAAAAAAAATAAAATAAAAAAATGTTTGTAAACATATTTCAAAATATATTTCAGTACGTATATTTTTGGCCTTTTAAATGCTTTAAATAAAAAAATGCTTTTAATAAAAAAATGTATACAAAAACAAAATATACATTTATTTTTCACCAATATATAAAAAAATAAAAAAATTATACATTTTACATAAATTAAACATATTTCAAAATATATTTCAGTACGTATATTTTTTGCCATTTTTTTGTATATATACTACTATATTATTATATGTTAATATAGTAAATATAATATTATTACATCAATATACAGTAGCAATCATCTAAAAAAAAATAATTATCTTAACTACTTTATCTTTCTACACACAAAGCATAGTGTGCCTCAATCAGTTTCCTAGGTCGTGAATCAGGGGCTCAGGGACACTGGCTCACTATACAATAGGACACTTGATTTATTTTGAAGTGACGTGACTTTTAAAATGTAGAAACACGTAGAAACGACATCTCATTGTTGGTTAGATTTACTCAAAACAAATTAAAATCAAATTTTTGACCATCATACACCGATACATCATAGTCAGCGGCATATTATAGCAGTGGCCAAGATGAGGTTGAGCTCGGCGGGGTTCACGAGTGCTGACAGCCTGCTGGTCAAGCCTGGAACTCACCTCTCCGAATTCATCTATCAAATTTATAAATAGGCGCTGACTACAAATCAACTCCAGAATATCCAGCTATATTCTCATCTAAACTAATCTTAAAACTACATTTTGTGGCCCAAAGACAGTAATATTGTGAAATTTGCTGCTATTATGTCTATTTTGGTTGAAGCTTTTCAAAAACAAAAACAAAAAATCACATGATTTCTGGTAAGGGAACTTAGGGACCATCGATGCTCACTGGTTTTTGCAATGCATTGTGGAAATATTTAGGCAACGAACATTTTAATACATAAATGATTTTGCGATTGAGACCTTAAAATGGCAGATTCCCAGATTAGTGCCCTGACAACTAAACAAGGGAGCTGGTTGGGACGCACCCATAATTTCTCATTTTACTTCTTTTAGCTGTGTCGTGAACCTAGTGACCTTGATCTGTTTTTATGAGATTCAACCAGACAGTCAATGCTGGTGCACAAAAGTTGAGGATTTTCACCAGGGGCTTTTAATCCTGCTCCTGGAGACCCACAACCTTGCATTTCAGATCCAATCCTATTCAAAATCACATGAAGAAGCAAAACAAGCGTACTAGCCATTTGATTATGACTGAAGTTATGACAGTGTGTCTCCAGAATTGGAGACAAATCCAATAACGCCCAGACATTTCCCCGGAGTAAACGGCATGTCTCTTCGTGAAACACAAACCACTTCTTTTCTCTCTTGACAGACCTAGATGGTGGTAATGTTTGTGTTAGGATCATGTGGATAGGGGATTCTCATAAACACCCCAGCCGCTGTACTGTTCTCTCCTGTAAAAACACTTCCAGCTGTTCCTCCTTAGCAAATGCTTACCTTGATATTTCCTGACTCTGCAATTTGAACCTCAGGCCACAGAGGCCACGAGCCTACGCGGCTGCTTCTTTTCAAAGACCTAATCATAGATTGTGCTATAGAACAGACTTCAAACTAAAAGCCAAGGACTGCGAACAGGAGGGTTTATTCCCTAACAAGCTGTCTTGCCTTCAGGGATTGTCGGAGGGGGGAAAGTGTGATGGAGGGGGGTAGGAGGATGTGTTTTTTAGATGCCTGGACTCACAGACAGCCGGAGGCACACGGCCAGAGAGGTGCCTGACATTTGGAAAGCAAACAGGTCGTCCATCATTCGTCCTAATCCGAGTCGCAAGTCGGTTGCCATATATTTTAGTAGCTGCCCGACTGCCTCAGATTTTTTGAGAATATGTGACCTAATCTGTGAAAAGTGTTTTTTTGTGATTTACTTGATTTGCATAAAATCATCCTACATAAAAGGGCGGTTTCCCGGACAGGGATTAGATTAGTCCTAGACTAAAATAAATGTGAGAGCTGTCCAAACTGAAAACAACTTACTCTGACATATCTTAAAATACATCAGTGCCCTCAAAATGCACACAAGTAAAGTTTTTAGTAATGCATGTGTGATTAAACTAGATTAAACCTAGTCCTGGTTTAAGCTAATCCCTGTCCGGGAAACCACCCCGTAAAGAACATTATGTGACCAGTGTTGGGGGTAACGCATTACAAGTAACTTGCATTATGTAATAATATTACTTTTCTGAAGTAATGAGTAAGGGAACGCTTTACTTTATAAATGTACACATTAATATTTGAGTTACTTTTTTAAAAAAGTAATGCGAGTTACTTTTCAGTTTAATTAATTTGATTAAAAAAATAATGTTAAACTGCACTTATACCACAGGCCTGCTGAGTGCTTTATTTTGATTGGCTTAGAAATGTTCCAGGGGTGAATGTCTTAAAAATAGGCACCAGAGTGATTTTTGTGGTAACCGTGGTATAAGAGGAATAATTGACTCTGGTCCTTTGAATTATAAGAAAATAATGCACACCTGCAGTGTTGGGTGAGCATTATTTTATTAATAATTCAACAGCCTGTGGTCAATTATTCATTAGATATTAATGTAGAATTACACACTCTATGCGTCGCAGCTGAGCGGGAACAGTTTAAGTCAGAAACGGAGATGGCAGGGCAGAGTTTGACATTTTTGCGACGGAAATATGCAATTTCAAAATACTTTTTCTGTCATAAAAATACCTGCAAAGTCTAAAAGAGATCAAGCCTCAGCAAAGTAAGAAAAAGTAACGCAAAAGTAATGCAAAAGTAACGTAAGCATTATTTATTTTCCATAAGAAGTAACTAAGTAACGCAATTAGTTACTTTTTGGGGGAGTAACTTAATATTGTAATGCATTACTTTCAAAAGTAACTTTTCATAACACTGTATGTGACAATATAACATTGATATCATTAATATTGAGTGAGTAAGGTCACATCAAAGATTGAAATCAAATTAATCTCATACTTAGATTGAGACTTTAGCCTCGATTACACAGACGTGGTCACAAATTCCCATAAAAAAAGACCTGCTTAGTGTTTGTCTGATTTGGCAAAGGCCACAATATACCGCCGACACATCGCAATATAATACCAACACACCTCAATATGCAATCGATATATCGCTGTAATTTTCTATATATTGCTTCCTTGTTTAAATATTTGAGAATGTTGCGGTGTAGTTGACAGCGCTCCCACATATAGTGCACATGCACTTTCGGCAACCCGAGTTCGAATCCCGGCTCAAGGTCCTTTGCGGATCCCATACCCCTATTTCCATCCTGTACTTTCTTGTCCTCTCCTATCATATATCAGTCTATCGCAAGAATGGTCCAAAAACATAACAACAGAAAAAAAACTCCAGTAAGACCCTGATTCTTAAAAGGACAAGTTCAGATTTAGTTAACTGCATGTGCCCAATTAAACACAATCACGCACACACACAAACACGTGCATGTCTGTGTTAAATGGAAACAGTTGCTATAAAGGGTAGCAGGGGGTCAGAATGGTGGCTGCGGTCGGTCTGTCCATAACAAACCAACTCCTGTGCCTACAAAGAGCTATTGATTCAACCATCAGCCAAGCTCATTTAACACACACCTATGAACGATACCTGCTAAAAATGCTGGTTTAAGAGTCTATAAGAGTTTTATGTTAAAATTTATGCTTTTAATTATTCGTAACAGCTCGTGAGTTTGACACAAGCAGATCTTTGGTGTTTTGATCCGAGATTAAGTATGCAAATACTGGTTCTTTTGAAGGCAACTAACTATCCAAACACTTAACCACTCATTACATTTGCATTTGTAAACCTAGTAGCCCAAGTACTCTGCACTGTCCCCGAAACAGTTATATCATGTAAACAAACAACGTGTGTGTGTTTAAAAACACAAGGTTGCAAAATGTTTGCTTTCAGTTAAAGTCGGTGGTATAGCAATAAGTTGGAATTATAAACGTGAGAAAGTTATCGCCGACTTAGCAAGCAAACGGGTGCCTGCTTTTTATGGTCAGTTTGCGTTCTCATTATTGTGCCTAATTAGGTGTGAATAGACGATTAGAGCGTGTACTCCCAAAGTTTATTGTTGCTGTTTCACACCAGCAACCAAACACATTGTTCTCTCTAATGCATCACACGGGGCTCGTCTTTATTCAGGAGACAATGTGCACAGACTTATGATCCCAATTAGCCCAAAACTTCAGAGAATGTGGACAGCCAGAGTTGGGGGATAAGTCTTCAAAACACATAAGCCTTGTTACTAACAGCTACTTTGTGAAAGTAGCTTTTGAAGGTACATTTGCAGTATGTATTTAGCAGACACTTTTATCAAAAGGAACTTTTAACATTTTGTCTTTAGAGCAAACTAAAAAACCTAGTACACAATGTTATATGAGATGGAATAGAGGAGAACAGAACAGCATGAATATGTTTTATTTTTGTAAATATATTGTTGATAAACTTCTAAATGCAGTTAAACTACAGTCAATCTGTGCATTTGATAGTTCGCTACACTATGCGTTACTAAATAATGTAGCTAGTTTTTAGTAATAGTGACTAGTCGTTATATGCATTGTGACGAAATGTGCAGTCACGAAACACGCGAGAACCATTCATTGTTTTACGTGCTAACATGGAGCAAGTGTGCCACAATATTAGTGGCGCTGGTGACTTCTTTTTCACGGGCGCACAATGCGAAGCTCGTAACAACATGTATTTAGGTCGTCATGTGTATGGATCGTCATGTCAAAATATGTGTTTGCCGTGTTATGTAAACTTATGTGCATCACGCGTCTTGTCAAAATAAGTGTCTGCTGCAAACGCTTCGAAGGGGTTTATGATAAAAAAGACGTTCATGTTTGCCAGATACTCGCATAATCCCATGTTTAATCAAAGTTTAGTGTTAAGTTAGTGTCTCGCGGGTATTCTGTGAATGTGAGCGTCTCTTTTATCATAAACTCTTTCGAAATGTGCAGCAGGCACATATTTTGACAAGACGCATGATGCATATGGTTCATGAGGCAACAAACACATATTTTGGAATGACGAGCAACACACGACACTACGAATACATATTTTGAATTCACACCCCTCAGAAGAGAAATCACCGTCGCCAGTGATCTAGATGCAGTTACAATAAAACGCAACATATTGTTGCGATCTCTAAATACGCTCAAAATATGAATCGTTTTCTCTCAAAATTCAACTCAAAAGTATTGTTTTGCCTCAGAAGATATTAATCTAATGAATTCCTTTTTCTGATAATGGATGGGCTTTAAACACGTGACCACGATTCGATGCTATAACAAGGCCAAAAGGAGGCAGGATATTTTTTTAATTAACCAAATATAGACCGTTTTAT
The DNA here is from genome assembly GCF_027580225.2 of Misgurnus anguillicaudatus. Taxonomy (NCBI): domain Eukaryota; kingdom Metazoa; phylum Chordata; class Actinopteri; order Cypriniformes; family Cobitidae; genus Misgurnus; species Misgurnus anguillicaudatus. Next base: position 9,989,861 of record NC_073341.2, read on the forward strand.
CGGACGCATGTGCGGTGATGTGATAAAGCGTCTGACTCTGGTCCGAACTTTACTTCCGGTTTCTGTTTGTTTAATGGCCTGACTAGTTGCTGAAACCGAACTCTTAAACAAATACCTCGTCGAAAATAACGAATATAGGTAATCTACGTGTTGTTTATTTTGCTTGTTGTATAAATAAACTACTTTTAAAGTACTTTGTTGTTATTTATTCTTAGCAGAGTTTACCGGAAATTACGTGTTGACCACGAAAGCCGCTTGTTTATGTTGTTACTGCTGCACCCGCCTATATTTTATATTAACAAGATGCATCACTGCTATCACTATGAATAGAGCAGATCGCAACGGTCAATATGGCTGCTATTGGCCCGGGGGAGAGGCTCTGTTAGCGTTCAAACAGCGTTAAGCTAGAATTATAGTCACGTTCTTACATATACGCAAGGGTCCGTGTGACGCAAATTTCATCATTAGAATAATCAAGCAAATTGTACGCGCATTGCCGGATTTGCATAATGCGCATAAGGGTGAATGTATTATGTATCCTAGGAGATGCATTGCATTTTGTCACGATGCACGTGTCGAAGTCAAATGCGAATTTGCTTTGCAAGACCGTGAGAGTACGTTCGCGTATAGACGTAAAAAACAGACAATACTCCGCGCTTCAGTACTACAAGACAATAAACTTTTTGCATGTGCAGTATCTGAAATACTTGGAAACATGGCGGCGCAGTGATGCGACTTCCATAAAAATACTTTCATATAACTCTAACGTTACATTCACACGGTGCGAAAGCGTAAACGCTTGATGGAAGGCTTGTCTGAAGCGTGGCCAACAGCCAATCACAGTGGCAGCAACACATGCTCCGGTTTTCCATAAACGTAATTGTCTGGCTCTGCCTAGGTTATTTGCATAAGGCGATCTGATTGGCTGACGCACACGTTGCCACTTGAAAAGTTGAGAAATGTTCAACTTCTGACGGATCCACAATTCAGTTCGGCAACGCATGACGTCACCAATTAAAAGTGAATGTGAAGCGTCAACGTTTACGTGTGAATGTACCGTAATGTGTTTGGCTGAAGAAAGGAAGTCATAACTACCTAAAGTGATTATTAAATGGCATTATGGGGTAATTTTCATCTATGAAACATTTTAATTTCAATTTGTTCCGTTAAAGGGAACACTATTTGTCAAAACGAACTTGATTTATTAAAAGTCTTATGTAACGAAAAACAGCCTAAATTGCATAACATAAACAAACTGATATATTCCACTATGTACAGTAAAGCTACACGTTTTTGTATACTACTACTACTGACAAATATTCACATAGTAAGCTTAATAGGGTCACTCCCAACACCGCACAAAATATCTGTGCAGTAATTCAGAGTACTGCTTTCCTAAAGGGTCACTTCAGTTTAAGAAACTCTGTAATGTTCAAAATACTCAGATAGCTGCATATGAAAGGCGTAATGCGCCTACTGTAATTTATGCACATAAATATGCAAGAACATGCTGTATCTGCAGAAAAACACATTTCTCTTGGGTAAACTATTGGCTGAGACTGAGAACCTGCTAAAAAGAAATAAAGGTTGACCTGTGACCCTGTGTAACAGTGCAGGTCAGAATAAAAGCGCATTGCTGCAAATATAACACCTACGGGATGGAAATACTCGCAAACATTTCCCTGAGGAAGCAATGCTCTGTTCTTCAAATCACTTCATTACTCACTGCACCTCACGCATCCACGGCCTACAAACCTCTCCTCTCACATACAATACAGTACACATCCATACGCACACTCATTTACGCTCTGTATACACACATGCTGAAGACATCTAGAGGACTCATGGTGTTTTTTGAATCCCGCTGTGTCATTAGTGGAACAAATGGGCTGTAATGTCAGAGGTGAAGAGGCTGGTGAATTATGAGTCTTGCAAACAGCATCTTCTCACTCTCTAGTATTCTCGACTCATTTGCTTTGAAACAGTAGTGTGCATGTTTTTAATGATTAATAAATAAACACAAGAATGGATTTTTGATATGCAGGTCAGTGACACGGTACAAAGTGCATTTCGAAGTTGACTGTACAACTATTGTTGCAAAATGTGAGCACATATAGTGAGGTCCAAAACTCAGCAACCATGTTAAAAATTGGAAACAAACCTTTTTGCACTATTTGTAAGTAGGCATGGGCCGGTTACCGGTTTCAAGGTATACCGAGGTTTTAAAAAACACAACATTTTATATTATACCGTTTTCAAGGTATAAGCTGTGTTTACACAAAATTTGTTACATAATTTTGTCATGTAACTGATTTGATGTTTACATTTAATTTTAATTTTATAATTTTTCTAATTGTTTGAAAGAATATTATAATTTAAGGCTTTATTTTAACTGGCATACATGTTGTATGTTGCTTAAAAATAAAATGTATTGTGTCCAGTTGAAAAGTTGTTGTTTGTATATGCAGATATTTACTTAGACCCTAAGCTACCAAATAATGTTCGAGTATCAGACACAGTCAATCAATTTAAATCTAAACTTAAGACATTCTTCTTTAATAAAGCATTCACATAAAATGTCCAGTAAATGTACTTATCCCGCAATAGGTAGTTTGTCCAGAACAAAGCATTTACATAACTCATCTAGGTAATAAACTTATGCCGCAATAGTTAGCCTCTCTGGAAGCAAGCTGATTTAAACCACCGTACTGTATGACACTTGCATTACATGTGAACGCCCCCTATGCTAATAGGATTCTGTATCTCTCTCCCTGTCTCGTCCTCGACCACGAGGACAATGAGACAAACAGACCCAGTTCCTGCTGCTGTGAAGGTCATCACAACACTGATCTACTGACCGTCCTTCAAAGTGATGCCCAGCCGATGCCTGACCAACGACCAACGGCGGAACCTGTTTAATCTCCTTATACGTTTACATACCCCAATAGTATTTATATATATAAATATATATGTATCTCTCTCAAGGGGTTTTCTCCTCCTAGAAGTTTTCCCACAGGGTTTTTCTCCTAGGGTTTTTTTTTCATCCCCTTGAGAGTCTGACACCATTGGCTTAACTTAATACTTGTATACGTTATTTCGCTTTTCTATGCTTTTTCCTACATCTATTAATGTAAAGCTGCTTTGAAACAATTAACCCTTGTGAAAAGGGCTATATAAATAAAATTGAATTGAATTGAACATTTGAAAATAACACATTTTTGTGTTGCAATGGCACTCCATGCCTGCTCTGATGCATGCTGCCATTGAAGATAAATAGGGACATGGGGTAAAATTTGTAAATGAATAATATGTTACTGCAAATGTAGGTCCCGCCTAGATTTTTTGGTGGTAGGCAGTGAATTTAGACTGCACAGAAAGTAAAGCATCCAATATATCCAATGTGTTCCTTCTGGCAAATTCAAGTAGAATGGCAGATGTAACAAAAACAGATGTGTTTCTAGCATGATTTCTCCACCCTCTTCTTACCTCCCCTGACCTTCACTTATCTGAGTCAAACAAACTCAATCTGTGTGCTAACAGTCTGCTTTGAACTCCCTTGAAAGCATCACTGCAGTTTTGAGAAATAACTAACAACGGCCACGCTGTCCAAACCACAATGATGTATCAACAAACCTTTGCGTTTTTGAAAATTGTTTGCTGTCAAAAAAAATCTGCATTTGCACAAATCAGCGCTAATGGCTAAAATGGCTGCATTATGCGTGGCAGGCCGTAGATGGCGATGCCACTTTGTAAAGAGACGCTATGTGCATTATGTGCAGAGCGAAACATACAAACAATAAAGATGGCAAAAGCATCAAGCAGGTTTGTTTAGATGGACAATAAATTAGGTTTGTGACATTGCATGGAGTATAAAGCGGCAACATTTTGTAAACTTTGTTTCGCATTAACATGTAATCAATAGGTAATGAGATAAAGCATATTTGGCGTGCAGTCCCAAGCTCTTTAAATTTCTTGCTTGCCTATAGACTGAATGAACACAGAAATGAGTCCAGACATTCAACATGATGATGTATGAGTAAAGACCGAGTTGCCAGATGAGCCTGAATGAGACACAGTCACATCAGCTGGCAGACAGACGCAAAAGCCTGCAGGACTGGCCATGCTGGCATGCACTGAATGACCTACAGTCTGGAGGCATGCTTACCGTTTCTCACTCTGTTATATATCAATCTATCTCTCGCTTTCTGTGATCTTTACCCAGGGGGCAAGAGGGAAGGAAATAGAAGGGAAATGTTGGGTTAAAGTTATAAAAGTCTGTTTCACAGCCATTCGAGCGATGGGCTTAAAGTTGCAATGAGACCGGAAACCATACTAAGAGATCCTGAAGTTAGTATGATGCTTAAGACAACAAGGTCTTACAAATTAAACATTTTCATTTGATGGTCTGTGGCTAGATTATAGGAAACAATGTTGACAGACCAACATTACGCAATGCACCTCTTTAATCCTTTTAGGAAAAAAAGCATTGGAGAAACGTTGGAGAGGCGTGCAGCTATTGTGCGTGACTGGTACTCATTCATTTTTAATTTAATAAACGGAGATTTTATCTGGATGGATGCGCAGAAAGTTCCTGGGAGGTTTTTATGGTTAGATTAAAAAAACATTATTTTTGGAAATACAGCCTAATATTTTCCAAGCATACAACTTTGGTATTAATGTTTCTTAAATTCTTAAAATATTCCAAGATTGTTTTGAAAACACATTCCAGATACATTTCCTATGATGTCCTGTAAAAATATTATTAAGATTTATTGATTATTTTAAATCAGCTATAATTGTACCGAGCCCCAAAGGTGACATTGGAGTAAAAAAATCTAAAAAGTTTAGTTTCATGTGCTCAAGTGAAACTTTCATGTGCAGAATTTTTTTTCGTTTAGTTTCACACGCTTCACGTGCGAATGCGTAACTAAACGCGGTAGTTTCGCGTGAGTGCGCGATAGTTCCGTTTGGGCGCGCGATAGTTTCGCGTGCGCATGCAAAACTAAACTTTATTTAATTTTTGCTCCATGTCCCCTTAGGGGCTCCATGATAATTGTCATCACAGAGCAATGCTTATCTTTGTGCATATGCAAAAAAAGCACACGCTATAGTACAGATAATGATTTTTGTCACTTAGCTGAATCTTTTATCCAAAGTGCACTAGAAGTTTACTTAAAGGAACAGTATGTAGGATTGTGGCCAAAACCGGTACTGCAATCACAAAACTTGTGGCTAAAACTGGTCCTCAATCACACAACTGGTGGCCAATACACAAAATACACAACATAAACATCAGTTGAGGGCTGCAACTCCACTTTTTAAATGACAATATCCTGGCCGGACCACTGTTGTCAGTGATATAAGTATTTGAAATGAAAATGATTTCTTAATGTCTAGTGACATATCAGGGCCATCTTATGATTCATTGATATACATTTCTTACATACTGTTCCTTTAAAGGTAAACTATTAATAATTTCTGCTCCACTGGCATCACCAAACACAAATACAATCATGTTTCAATCTGTCTGCCATTGGCAGACGCGACTCCAACCTCCAACCAGATTGCTTGATTCATTCAGTGCTACACATGTTCCAATGTTTACACTTTTCAGGGAAATCACCTTAAAAATTGTTTACTTTACATAAAAAATGACATCACCTTTAATGAAAGAAATTGCTCTCGGGCAAATATGGATGTAATCTAGTATGCATTAGGGGGGTGTTATTTTTCAGGGTGTTATTGTACACACACCTAACTACTCAAAAGTTTAAAATCAAAGAAGAAAAATGTTTCTGCGAGCTCGTTCAAGGTGTGATGTCACCAGCTGTGCATGCATGCATGATGACACAGTGCATGTGCTCGCCCTTCAGATCCAGCTGAGCCGTCTGCGCTTGCGGCTTTCCGTGCCGAGCTATGAGACAGACCCAGAGGAGGAAAAGAGAAAGAATTTAAGCACCACCACATTACTGGGTAAGCGGTGCGACAGGGAATCAGGTCAAAGAGCGCTTTATTAAAACCAACGCTTGGGAAAAACACAAGACAACAGTTGCCATGAGAGAGCTACAGACGGGTGAAAGTGCAGAGAGCTTACGGTCTGCCTGTATATTTGTTGTCTGGTGTACTTCATGGAGTTTATGAATTAAGCACTTTGATAACACGTGGAAGACAGATGAGAAACAGTACCACGCTTTTGCTTTTTCAAAGCTAGACTTTATATTTTTTTAAACTGATGTTTTACTTCACTACAAATACCTGATGTTGTTATGCAACTAATGACAAAAATATTGTGTTTTTAAAAATTAAAAATATATATATTTTCATAACCTAAGCCATGCATGCTTGCAAAATAGCTATTTAGATATCATTTTAATGAGCACAATCTTCATCGGTCCCCCTTCCAGTATGAAACACCCAGTTTTCACAATCCAATCAATTCCCAAAGGATCAAATCAAGTCCTCTCCTGTTTTTTTCCTCGACTATCCAATTTCTCTTGGAATAACACCACAATTCAGACGTAAAACAGGCAAAGAAAGTTGTTTCTGACTTGAACACATGGTTTCTAGTTCTTGATCTTTATCTGTGTGTGTGATGGCATTAGAAAATAAATTAACTTGAGGCTATAAGAACATAAAACATTTACACGTGGCAAGTTTTAACCACAAGCATGTTTGACAAAAAAAGGACAATGTGAACGTTCTACTGTGTCTAAATGTAAACAAGACACGTTGTCTCGTACACGCTGGCTGTACTACTCGCATAAATTCAGCTACAGCTGGGCCACCTGGGTCCCATCCAGTCCTAAACCCCGTCCCCTTCCACCGCTCAGATCTGATAGCAATGCGGGGTGAACATGGTGTTGTTCGGGATTACTGACACATTTAATAAAATTCAGCCACGTCAGAGAGCAAGACACGTCACTGATAAACACACTTGAGGTTATGAAAGATCTAAAAACTCATTTAAGGGCAGCACTTTACGGCGCCACTTTGACAAAACTGTTTAAGGCTGAACTGTTTAAGAGGGACGCGCTCCGAAACGGGGTTTGTTTACATAAACAGAAAGAGATGAACTCGTGGGTAGAGCTGGGAATGATGGGACACATCCCATGTGTCGTGCCGGCTGATAAACTCTGACTCATAGCATCATGTAAATATCTCACTTCCTTTTTACTAAAGGACGATAAAAAGCACAAATTGGGACCAAGATAAACACTTCTAGCTAAGCACATGATTCCCACTCCAAGTCAAATTCCCTGACTTTTCCCTGAATTGCATGACCTATGTTCGGGATGCCGCGAGCATGGATAATGTAGTGTACACCTTAAGTTCATAAAATGTAGCTTAAATGCGTTATAAATAAATTAACAGGGCCAATAAAGAGATTTTTAAATTGTAGTCAGCGAAGGCTTGGACCCGGTAAAAGTAGTCAACAAGTTAACAAGCAGATTACATTTTGATAAATGGAAACTAAAAATTAAAGCAACAAATTAAAATGACTTTCAATGTCGGGAAAAGACCTTTTTAAAATCCCATGATATTCCAGACATTCCATGATCCGTCTGAACCCTGTAAGCAAATCCTAAATGACACACGAAGCAAGGATTCGCACACGGAAACAGTATCGCGGTGGCGGCTTACTGCGGCTCGAGAGTCTGAATCACAGAGCGATCTAAGAAGTTAATCCTCGTATGAGATTGACGCCCCCCCAGAGTCTTTGCGGGTCAACCAGCCTAATCTGCCTGGAATACCAATTTCAACTGGTGGGCTGCGTTATTGTCCTTTAGCCACTTGTTAAGAGGAAAGTCTGTCTCTCAGAGGGGTGAAAATGTAAAAATGAACAGCCAAGGGCCTTATTCAACTGCAAATGAGGACATGGAAAAAAGCACGACCTGAAAGAGTGAAAAAGACTAAGATGAAAGACAGGGAGTTAGAAAGGAGGAGAGGTCCAGCAGACGAGTTAATAGAGACCAAGAGATTTGACGCGCCGTCTCCCGAGTGACCCCGGTGAGAGACAGACTGAATTGAGCTTAGAAAAACTTGCGCTCACTTTGATCCATCCGCATAAAAATGCTCAATGTGGCCATTAAATAACATCCTGCTTTAGGATAAACAATGGAAACCAATAGCACCTCACTATAAAACCAATTTTTTTTTACTTTTTTGCAGGAAGTCTTAAAAAGTTACAGACTTTGGAGACTTATAAACACCCCTTAAACCTAAAATATTTTGGATCAAGTTTTATTCTTTCCCACTCTAGCATTATCAAACTAAACCAAAAAACTTATTTTAATTGTGCAATGTAAACCAAAACATTTTAGTACAGTCCTCCTGTCTGCCATTGGTCACTCGAAAAGGTAGTCCCACCTCTAACTCACACCATTGGCCGAGCCAATGTCGACCTTTCAGTCTAGTCAGAATGCTCAGACAAACATTGCACCACAGTGTCTGCACTTTTAGGCGAATCACTTTACGAATGGCTTACTGATAGTTGTCTCTGCACGTTAAAGCGGTAAATGCAGACCGTCTGGTCTTTTCATTAGTGGGCTCATTCTTCCTTAGTACCCTGGGTTATTGCGGCGTTGGGTAAAAAGGGACAAACTCAAGATGTTGGGTTGTAATTTAAGCAATGCTGGGATGTTTTAACCAAAAATAAAAATTTTCTGGGTTAATTTAACCCAGCTGCTTGGGTTTGTCCCTTTTTGACCCAAAGCTGGGTTGAAAATAACCCAGCATTTGTTCGAGTGTAAACAGCTGTGAATCTCAATAACTTCGACGAAATAAGAGCACCTGCGCTTGACGACACGAAAAGTGAAAATAGTCAATGCATCTCCAGGGTCGTAAAAAATTAATTACTTCCCTAGAGCTACTAAAATTATAAAAGACATAATTGGTTGAATTGAGGTCATGTAGCCCGCGGAGTTATCCTCTGGAATATGTGGATATACACGGTACAAGTCTGGTCTAGCCGGGAGATTGGGGACATTCATTTTCGTAACTAGGGCTACATTTTGCTATACTATTTATGTATATTTTGTATGCATGAAGTACCCAGATGGCCAAATACAATTCCAATATGCCACTTACATTTTCTCTCGACCAAAACACAAAATAATGTTTTAATTTTTGAGATGATAACTGTATGGCCCTCTCTGATTTAACTATATGTGTAGTGAGATCAGTATTACAGTCAATAATGCAGTATAGTCATCTCCGTTTAGGGGTTGCTGTTTATTGTTTCGCAACTATTTAGCCTATATAAAATTGTGGCGGTATTCGACGTATCCTGCCTACTTTACAGCAAACAGTATGCTACACACCATTTTGACGTCGAGCCCCATATATGGTAAAGATGACGTCAGCGGATACAGCTAGACAATCAGTCACGTGGGTTTAATGTTCGCTACGTCAAAATTTACACGGCATATGCGTTTCCATCTCCTATTACTCTTTTTCGCAAACGTCAAAAAACACCTCAAGTTTTTTTTTGCAAATTAAGGGATTTTTATTCAAAATTTGGTGTTTCTATTACTCGTTTCTTATGCGATACTTCAAAATGCGCATAAAATCAGTGTGATCATGGAAACCCAGTTGACGTTGCCCTGCGTCATAAGGAAAACAACATCATCCACTTTGTTTCCGTAAGCATGACGTCACGACCACGAAAACCAAGCCGGCCGATCATAACGTCACTCAGGACAATAAAAAATAAGGATCAGTTGTGTCACTGGCTGAATGACGTTGCCCTGCGTCATAAGGAAAAAATTATCATCCACTTTGTTTCCGTATGCATGACGTCACGAGCAGGTAAACCGAGCCGGCCGGTCATTACGTCATTCGGGACAACGACATGGCAACGAGGGGTGTTGCAAACCCAAAGAGCGAGCACGATCTATCGGAAAACATATATTGCTATGGTAACACGACCTGCAACTTCCCGCAACCACATTGAAAAGTTTGTCAAATACTTTTTTACAGCGATACACTTGAATATAAACAAATGTCATGCGCTGACGAGTACACAACATGCATTAGTATCCGCGCGCAGTCTCAAAACTGTTCACAAACAAAACAAGAAGCGGAAAAAAAACTTTCCGGCAGCGATGTGGCAAAAAAAAAAACAGCACCTGGTAAATGTTTTCGTTTCGGATGTCAAAACATCGCGGAATCTCGTGTCAACAACGTATTTGCTTTGAGCGAAGTATATTCGTGGCGAGAACAATCGCGTGTTTATTTTGCGTGGCTCCGCTGTCATCTAGTTGCACAGTTTATAGTTCGCGCAGCAGTTGTACGTGGCTTCTGTGAAAGCTTGCATCAATGCAAAAACAGGGCAAATAAATGATTGTAGCACTCACCGGCTTTGCAGGGATCTTTATAGTCGATCACGTCTGAGGAGCTGCTGGTCTCCACATAGTAGCCGGGATCAATCGCGTCCAAATCGAGCGCTGCGAGCAAGGCGAAGCTGGAGAGCAGGAACGCGCACCTCGCTGCGAGGTCCATGATTGGGATAGTGGAGCTGGAATAGAGGTACAGACGGAGAGAGATGATCGGCAGAGGGAGGGAGGAGAATGGGAGGTTTTAGGGGAAATGAGATCCCTCTCGAGGGCGGGTTTAAAAGCGCTGCTCTGCCTCCACGGACACGCCGCGTTCCCGTAGTGATGAAGTGATTTGTGCAGCCGGGGCTCAGTGCCAGTTACATAGGTTGCAAACTTTGTGAGGAGAAAAGTAGTGGCGCTCCTGACGCCGATTTCTCACAAACCTCACGGTTTATGCTGCTCGGTGTCTATGCTGTGTGCTTGGTGGTGTAGACTGTGCTGCCTGTGCATGCTGTTTTGTGCACGCTCTATATTTTGTTTATGTTTCGAGCATGCTCTGTGGTTTGTGTATGTTTTGTGCATGCTCTCTTTTTGTGCGTGTTTTGTGTATGTTTGTTTAGTGCGTGCGTTGTGTGTTTTGTGTATGTTTGTTTAGTGCGTGCTTTGTGTTTGTGTGTGTTTGTTTAGTGCGTGCGTTGTGTGCGTGCTTTGTGTATGTTTGTTTAGTGTTTGCTCTGCTTTGTGTTAGCTTGTGTGCTTTGTGCATGCTGTGTGTTGTTTGTGTGTTTTGTGCATGATCTGTTTTGTTTGTGTGTGCGTTGTGTGTTTTGTGCATGCTCTGTTATGTCCGTGCTTCGTGTCTGTGTTTTTCATATGCATAAAAGTTCAGGTTTTGCTTTTGTGTATCATGTTGAGAAAATACTAGAAAAAAACAAATGCGGTAAAAACAACATATTTATATTTAGTGTACATAATGTGTAGGCCTTAAAGTCCCCTCCCCAAAAAAACTTATTTTTTTAGTATGCCTATGTTAGTCTGAAAGATTCACTACCCAGGTGAAAAAGTAGTACATTTCCGTACTGTACTTAAAGTGCTTTATTTTATTTTCACACACTAATTTTGTACTTAATATACTAAAAATTCATCTTTAGTACTTAAGATGTTCTTAAGATTATCTAAGTGTACTTCACTGTGCTATTTTGAGACACCATGAATATGAACTAAAATGCACTTTTAACATGCAGTACTATCTCTGTATTAAAAAATGTATTTAGTTAACACTTGTGTTAAACTTGAACTCAACTTTCATACAAAGATGGGTTCAAGTTTACTACAAGGGGTACCTAAATACATTTTTAACACATTTTAGTTCATATTTATGATGTCTCAAAATAGCACAGTGGAGTGCACTTAGATGATCTTAAGAACATCTTAAGGGTGCAGTGTGTAAATTTTAGCGGCATCTAGTGGTGATGTTGCGAATTGCAACCAATGGCTTAAGGGCTCGTTATAGTCGTGCGTAGGTCCTACGGCGTAGCCGCTGCATCGGTTTTCATTTATACTTTTGCGTCGTCGTCCGCGTCGACGTGCAAACACGCGCGCAGGCTGCTGGTAGGCAGTATAACCACGCGTGTAACCACAGTAGCAGAGCGAACGCCAAAGAAGAAGAAGCTTTGCAGGTTAAGCCACAAACGAAGAAGAAACAGCAACTTGTTGTGTATGATTTGAGAAGACCAGCAATGATGGATGTAAATACACAGCGACTTTTGTTGCAGTTTGAGTTAAATCACTCCTCAACTTGGCCATTCTTTGTTTTCACCGTTGCAAACGGAAATACCTATGACGCAGTTTTTTTTACCTGACAGGAGGGGTTCTGGTGGACCAATCACAGCGCTTGCGGTCCGCGTAGAACTGACGCGCTGTTAAAAATTTTGCGAGGTGCGCGTCAGGCTACGCAGAGCTACGCACAGGCTACGGATAGCCTACGGCGTAGAACCTACGCACGACTATAAATCGCCCTTAAGTCCACTGCTAACCCCTCGCTTTTGAAACACATAGAAATAGTGATGGGAGAAACTAAGCTTTTCGAAACAATTGAACCAATTGCTTCGAAAATTGATTCAGTTTTTCGAAGCAGATCGAAACACCACACACGCTGGCGACCCCTGCTGGTCAAAATAATGTAAAAGCAGATACGTCAAAACATTTTACACTTTTTTTACAAAGTAATAGCAAGATTTTTATTAAAATATGTTAAAAAAAAATTTTTAACTTAATTAAGACATAATTAAAAGTATATTATGTGTTTTTTTTTATTTAGGGCAAACAAATCATTAAAACTAACTACCCTTTTAATTATGCAAATTTTTTTCATTAAATCTGTTTATAAACAAAAAGTAGACAAAATGGCAGTGTAATTAGTCAGAAGGATAAATGTTTTATGAACTTGCATAATAAAACTGACCTGAGTTCACCTAAACATATTAGACACTGGTTACTTGTGATCAACTCCCCCTAGTGGTGAACCGAGATTTTCGAAACGTTTCGAAACAGTTATGACATAATGAAGCCTCGTTTGCTAAAATCACGTGACTTGGGCCAGTTTGAAACACGCTCCGAACCACTGATTCGAAACAAAAGATTCGTAAATGTTTCGAAGCCTCATGAAGCAGTGCTTCACTACATAGAAAAGCTACGGTAGCCACCACCGGACAGCCATGTCGTTGTCGGAGACAACTTAGTAAAACAATTGTCCGTTAAGGGCTTCTGTAGAAAAATCGCGGCACAAAATGGCGACTTCCATGTAAGAGGACCCTTGGTGGATGTAGAATAAAAGGTCTTGTTCTAAGTTAATAAACACATAACGGTTCATTATGAAAAGTCTTTATACACCCCTAAAAAAAGTTTTGTATATTATTTTGCATTTCTGTCAAGAGATCCTTCTAAAAATTACACACTGTACCTTTAAGAAGTACTAAAGATTTATTTTTAGTATATTAAGTACAAAATTAGTGTACGAAAATACAGCACTTTAAGTACACTATGGAAGTGTACTACTTTTTCACCTGGGTAGTGTGCTCCAAAAGATATAAGCTTTTAAAACAAACAGTATCTCTCTTAAACTAATACAATTCAATAATTTTTATGACATCATTCTGCACTTCAGCCTCAAATCAGATTCCAGGCTGTAAGGCAAACTAAATGCTATTGGTTATTTTAAAGGTCACATTCTTCCTGATCCCAGTTTTCAAACGTTAGTTAGTGTGTAATGTTGCTGTTAGAGCACACACACACACACACACACACACATATAATACCTACAAAATGATAAAGTTCAATTCCAGGTAGGGCTGTCACAATGATTAAATAATCGTTTCATCGCAATTGTTTGACCTTATCGCGATGAAATCAGATTACCGCAATGATTGCACAAAACACAAGGGGGAGCTGTAGTGCCTGTATAAGCGAGACAGTATCAGATGATGCTCCTTAAAGGACAAGTTCGGTATTTTACACTTATAGCCCTGTTTTCAGATTGTTTATGGTGAAATGGAACGGTTTTGACTGAAATTTTGACATATGCGGCTGCCCTGAGAATTTTCGGGTGTTTGTGTTTCACCTCACACCTCTACAATGGGTTTAATGGTGCACTGGAACAATCCTTCCTAAAATGCATTAAACTTTTGTTTACATGACGTGAAACTCACCGAGTGGTCAGGGGTGTTCACTGATATGCTCACACAAAAATCGCTTGTGGACTTGTGGACCTTTTTTTCCAAACGCCTCACACCCGTACATTCTTCCGCTTAGAGCTTGAATAATAGACACTCCAGGCCAGGTGGTGGCGCTAATCCGCCATTGCCAATTGCAAGAATAGAAACAAAGTTCCCGGCGCGGAGTAATACCGTACCTAACAGCACAACTAATACAAGTCAATGGAGTTGGCAAAAACTACGATAAAACCTGTTGGAATGCATATTTTGCTGCGATTTTTGTGTGAGCACACCAGTGAACACCCCCGACCAATCGGTGAGCCCCACGTCCCTGCAAACTAAAGCTCAATGCATTCCAGGAAGGACTATTCCAGTGCACCACCAAACCCACTGTAGAGGTGAAACACAAACACCCAAAAATTCTCGGGGCAGCCGCACATGTCGAACTTCAGTCAAAACCGTTCCACCTCACCACAAACAATCCGAAAACAGGGCTCCAAGTGCAAAACACCGAACTTGTCCTTTAACTGACAGTGCAACTTGATAAATTGCAAAGCCATTCAGTACATGTGTACTAATTGTACTAATATGATAATAGTAGGATTGGCTACTATTTAAGGCCTGTTCTGGTATAGTCAGTTTATTTTGATTGCATTTTTATTTTCGATTATTTTTCAGACACTTTATTGTGTTTATTTTCAGTTTTTGAAAGATATATTTGTGTGAAAAACAAGCAAAAAAATGTATGAGAATTAAATGTCTACAGGAATACGTCAGTCGCCAGCTAAGCTCAAACGGCTCTGCTGAGCGAATCACAACACACTAAACGAACCACACAATCAGACCTCGCTACGCATTTCTGCGTTTTTTTACACGTGAAACATGAATGCATGTTATATTGCGCACTGTAAACACAATCAAAGCTTCAAAAACACAGAAAGAATGGGACCTTTAAAAGGAGGAGGAGCCATTCAATATGTCTCACCGTACTTCCTGTTTCAGCAGAAATTATGTCGACACAACAAAGCTGCACATTTCCAGGCACCTCATTGTGTTTTGATTTACAGTAACAAAACTTTTTTTGGCCCATCTGTGGGATTTTCACAACACCTCAGTCCATGTATGATAAAAGTATCAAACTGTCAATATTACAATCAATACTCTCAAAACATTTACTGTATACTGGACTATATACTGTATACTCTGAGATAAAGTTATTTACATAAACCAGTTCAAAGTCTTTCACGCATGTAAATAATGTAAATGCAGCGTCCCACTAGCTGACTGAAAATATAGTTTTGTCTCCCTCTGAATCAGATCTGTTCTGTAGCAAAGCTGCTTGTGAAATATCCTGTTTACAGTTATTGTTTGGAAAACGCACAGCTCTATGTTTTTCACGACATTTTTTTTAAGAATGATCTGTAAAGACTGACTGTGGTTATTTTAAAATGAACATTTGTTCACAAGCCTATGTGTCATGTTATTTAATAATATCAGTTTTAAAGAATTTATTTATTTAAATTATTTGCTACAGTTGAAATGTCACTTTTATATAAATGTCAACAAATAATGCATCTCCTTATCTCTACTCACTTCTGTGAATCCTATGATGCGCCCATGGATTTTGAAAAGATTTTAAGTTAAAACTTATATGAAAGGACACGTACAATAATGAGATAGAATGATGTATTACGTTTGTTAGGTTTTGTATCTGGTCACCTTTAATCTCACCTATTTCTTAAAGGGTCCTGAAGAGTAGTCATATGCATAGAAGTTATAAATATAGAGGCAAAAAGTACTTCAGGGCATCAACAAAGATATTTCCTGTCAAATGTCCAAATACATCACAATAATTCATGTTGTTGGTGGCATGCGCAGCACAAATCAGTGCATTATTTTTTTTTTCAGAATAACAGCCTGTGCATTGAGTGCGCGAGTTCAAGTATGTCCAACTGAATGTTGCTTAAATAGCTTTTAACATTTCACATCCAGTCAGAACTATTATACAATAACCAATATATAATGTAGATACAGTATAATGTAGCCTATGGTTTATAGCCCTTCTAAGTTAAATGTTGACTCTTATTCTTCTTTTAAGGGGAAATTCCATATTTTTTCACACTCATTATCCGCTGAGTGGAATTCCCCTTGCATCTATTGGGATACATGTCATGCAGTTTCACAATTTCATATGCACTGTTTTGTTTTTGCATGTATCCTAGAATTAATATCCCAGATGACTTTTTTGCTCTTTCGGTTTTATTGTTAGAAATGCCAGTAAATGTAAACCTCCAGTCACTTCCTGACTAAAGCCAACTCAAATCATAATGGTACTCAAAGGACCACCAGTCTGGTATTTGAGTCCATAGCAAGAATAGGCTGAATGTAAATGGTTAATCTTGATCTTCATTTACTTTTTTGTGTTAGTCATTTTTATAACATGTTGACCTGCTCATAATGCCAAGGTCATGAGTTTCACTCCCAAAAAAATAAATGTACAAAAGCCGTCACTGGGGGGGTGGTACCCTTTCAAATAATACACATTTGTACCTAAAGGGTGCATATAAGTAACTAAAACCCCATTCACACAGACCTTTGGTCCCAGAAAATACCCGTAAAATTGCCAGACAAGCGTCTGTGTGAAGTGAACACAAACACGTTCCGTATGTCTTCCGAGATTGTTGCCGGAAAGAGGACCTAGGAAGATATACGGAAAACCCTATGTGTGAACAAAAAGCCGAAACAATGCTGTAATAGGCGTGTCAAAGTGAGGACGCGCGCGTCATTGTAATGACGTAGATATCGAGCGACCATTTGCCTCAGCGAATGTTTCCGTTTCCGTTTAGGGTGGGACGTTTCTGACTCGTACATTATACGTCACACCCTAATGTCACGTGTCTTTATGGAAATTATCCGGGATGTGTCTGAACGCTCACACCGATTCCGGAAAAAGACTGTCTGTGTGAACAAACCAAAATCAAACTAATCCCGGAAAAGACCCAGTCATGTTTTCAGTGTATTTTCCGCTTAAGAGGTATATACTGGTACTTCAAAGATACACATTGATACCTCAACGATACACTTCTGTACCTAAATGGTACATATTGGGACCTTTTTAAAGGCCCCAAAAACAACTTTTGTGTCTTTATTTCTGACAGTGTCAAATTCAAGGAAATGGGCGTTAATTTATACGCTGTATGCATATTTAGATAAACTGATAAACAAAAAGGGGCGGTCTCCTAGACAGGTAGTTTTTACAAGCAAACTTTACAAAAAACAACAGTACTGGTGTGCATCTTGAGACAAAACAACAGCACTGTTATATGTTATGTCAGGGCAAGATGTTTTTAAATTAAAGGTGCAGTGTGTAATTTTTGCAGTGTGCATCTCTTGACAGAAATGCAAAATAAAATACAAAACTATATTATCAGGGGTGTACAAAGACCTTTCATAATGAACCATTTTGTGTTTATTACCTTAGATTGAGACCTTTTTATCTACATACAACGAGGGTCCCCTTACATGGAAGTCGCCATTTTGTGCCGCCATTTTTCTACAGAAGCCCTAAACGGAATTTTTTTTTAACTAAGTTGTCTCCGACTATGACATGTTTGTCCGGTGGCGGCTACCGTAGCTTCTCTATGTGTTTTAAAAGTGAGGGGTGAGCAGTGGATTTAGCAGTTGGTTGCAATTTGCAACCTCACCACTAGATGCCGCTAAAATTTACACACTGCACCTTTAAGGCAAACATACATTTTAGTCTGGGACTATAAGACCTGTTTGGTAATTTAACTACTGTGATCTACATAATGTTTTTTTTTTGTTTTTTTTTTACATATAATCATCCTATATAATGTAAAGTACGTTCTGTGAAAATATAACCTTGATGTCTTTAATATTGACTGAGTAAGGTTATGTCAAAGATTGAAATTAGCGTGGATTTCACAGACATGGTCACATATTATTAAAAATAAAGTTTAAGCTTAACTGAATATAATTTGTATGAGTATTAAAAAAATTGTGCAATTAATAAAATCATCAATATCTTCAAATTTTAAATGAAGTTAATGTAACTAAGTTCGGGAGGAGCATGGTCATGTGATCCAACCAATCAGTGCGAAGAGGTGCCTATAAATAGCAATCCCTCATCTCTGTCCCGTGACAGATTTTTTGCAGCATCCCTCCTCCACCCCATCCCCATCACAGTTAAAGAGAGGGGGGGGAGTACTCTGGATTCGGGCTAAAATTCCGAGCTCAGAGCCCTCTTCTCGGACAGCACGCCAAATATCTTATTCCCTATCGATTACATGTTAATGCGAACTGGTTAAATAAGTAGATGCTACAAAAAAGAAAAACTTGGGAGTTTCGGAAAATATTGCTCATATTGTGCACACCAGCATTTCCCAAACATTACAGTTCGAATGCCTCATATGTGAAAGATCAAGACTTACTTTACTTATAAACAATTTGTGCTCGCTGTGATTTCCAAAGCTTACCCACTTGAATCAATGCTTGGACAGTAACTCTCAGTATAAACTATATATTTGTTGTTGTTAATAATAGTTAAGCATGTATATCCTGTTTGACTTGAGTCATAAAGTGAGGGGACTCCAACTGCAAATCAAAGCCTTTATGGAAATGAAATGTTTTTGTCTATTTACATTTGGAGAAAATTACAAACTGAAAACTGGACTGAAAGCAAAACAAGAACCGTACAACATCTTTGGGTCACATAAATATCATTATGCATAAACATGACTGGGAATCAATAGTAGTGTACGCAACCCTGCAAATAACTCAATTTGTGAGGAATTATTCCTACATCGTCAGTCTTTGAATTTATTATGTGAAAAGAAAAAAAGTAACATTTTGCAGACTGTCCTGTTTGGAGAATTAAAGATTGCCCCCTTGAGGCATTTAGACATACTGTACAGAGAGACTCAGAGATAATAGCCCCATTATATCATGTCTTTTTAATTTAGAGGAGCGTGATGAAAAACCAGGACATATGGGTTTAATATTAGCTTGCCCGTGAGAATAAGTGGATGGTACTAAAGAAGGAAAATGTTTCCTAAACACTCACAATCCTCCCCGTCTCATGTCATTTAGCAGAGGTTGTTAAGTTGCTGTGCTATGGACATGAATGATAACAGCGTGAGGCTTGTTCAGGAGGGCTGTTATAACTTTTCCAGATGGTTGGATCTATATATTGTTGCTTATCCACAACGAAATGGGCAAAATCATTGATTTGCATACAATGAAATATATCTTACAAAACTGTACCTTTTCTTTCACTGGGTTGATACCCTTAAAGGTTCATTTTTGTACAACACATTGAAATGTTGTAGCTTTTGGGGAACAATATTATACCATAAGGACCTATTTTTTTACCAAAAATAAAAATTCTGTCATCATTTTCTGACCCTCATGTTGTTAAAAACCTGTATAAGTGTCTTTGTTCTGATGAACATAAATGAAAATAATTTTGAGGAACCAAACCGATTATGAGCCCCATTAATATGGAGGACCATAAGAGTCATGCAAAATGTAATATAGTAATTCAATATTTTATAACTACCTGGGCTGCGTTTCCCAATAACGTTGTCTCTTAGCGCGCTACGAAGACTCTTAAGTTAAACCTTAACTACAGTTATACCTTTTCTAGGCGTGTTTTTCCGAACTGTATCTTAGCGGGTTTCTCAAGGTATTCCATCTTACGAATGACGTTACCAGGTGCTGTCCATGGCGATGGTGCTGAATAGGTTGATATCGATCGCTCGACAATCAATTATTCACTTTATGTAATAGGTTTCGCTGCGTTATGAGACAGATAAATAATTCCGTGACTCTTTGGGTCCTCATCCGAGATCTATAAATCTGCACATGACGTACAATCAGAGCCAATCAGCGAGCTTATTACATCCACCTGGCAATAGCTAATTGGCATTTCTCATTTGACCATTTGCAAGGACCCAAAGAGTCACAGAAAAGCTAAATAGAGAGACTAAAACGAAAAGCAAATCGAATAGCGAAAAGAATAAGGAGAACCATCGGGAAATGAAAACGGAAATGCCCTTTTAAATGCCTACACTGTAAAAAAATTCCGTAGAAATTGCAGCTGGGTTGCCGGTAATTTACCGTAGATTTACATTTATGTTATTTACTGGCAAGAGTTTGTTCAAAGTTAAATGAACATTAAACATTTACAAGTCTTTGTCTTTACAGAGTAAAACTAAAAAAACATGATTTCTGATTCCCAGAATGCTTTGCACGAGGCTGTTATTGTATAGTTTTATTCTGTAAAGATAAAGACTTGTTAATATTTAAAATTTATTTAACTTTGAACAAACTCTTGCCAGTAAATAACATAAATGTAAATCTACGGTAAATTACCGGCAACCCAGCTGCAATAACATTGTAATTTCTACGGATTTTTTTTACAGTGTAATTTAAACCTGTATTTGTAGTTCAATTTATAAATCCAGTTATTTATTTCTCTTATTAAATCGCTTTTTGAAATAAATTTTAAAATTCCATTATTTAATTAAAAATTGATAAATGCAATTTAAAATGATGAACTTATTGGGTGTTTTGTGTTGTTTTTGTAAATTGTTATATTGATTTTAACTATTTGTTGATGGATTAATGTTTCATTTCTACATTATTTTTATAATCTCATTTTTTGTTGCCTAATAAAATTTTACATAATGATTTTTTTGTAACTTTGTCTATTTATATATACACTGAAAAAAATGACTCATTGATTTTAATCAATTTTTTTAAAGTAAGTGGTTGCAATCACTTTATTAAAGCTAAATTTAAACAAAAAAGATTAGTAACGTAAAATAAAATATAACATTTTTGTTTAAATGTATCCACTTACCTTAAAAAATTGATTAAATTCAATGAATCATTTTTTTCAGTGTAGATTAATTAATGAATTTTTAAACAAATTTATTAATTGCTATTTTTATTTTCCAGGTAGTTATTAAATATTGAAGTTCTTTATTACATTTTGCATGACTCTTGTGGTCCTCCATAGTGAATGGGCCTTATGAATGGTTTGATTACGAACATTCCTCAAAATATCTTCATGTTTATCAGAACAAAGACATTTATACAGGTTTGCAACAACATGACAGTAAGAAAATAAT
This sequence comes from Misgurnus anguillicaudatus, assembly GCF_027580225.2. Lineage (NCBI taxonomy): Eukaryota > Metazoa > Chordata > Actinopteri > Cypriniformes > Cobitidae > Misgurnus > Misgurnus anguillicaudatus. Next base: position 10,011,044 of record NC_073341.2, read on the forward strand.
CATAGAATTTTCATTTTTGGGTGAACTATCCCTTTTTTAAGAACCAATTTTGTACCAGTTAAATTTTAGGGGTACAAAACCATTAACTGATTTTGGGTGGGATCACATAGGGACCAGGCAGCACCATAGAAATCCCCCAAACAGCATAGAAATAATGCCTAGTAATTCTTAACTGAACAGCCTTATTACACAAGCACAAATTAAACCTCTCTTACTGTTTTAAACTTTTTGTATGGATTAAGTTGGCAAAATGCAGAATATCACGCCAGTGTCATCCTGTTCATGTATGATTTTTGACCTCGATTGGTCTCCTTTATTACAAAGCAATGGAAACAATTAGACTTAATAGTGACTTTATTTGACAGACCCATTATAATGCCCATGGTTGTCATCTTGATGGTTATTTGAAGGACAGCTTCTTATAAAAATGCATTTACATTTGAAGGTTTTGTGCAAAGCTGTACTTTACAAGGTTTACATTTTATTTGTAATCCTGGAAATTGAACCATGACATACTGTAATGTTGTTAATGATGCCTTAATAAAAGTCTGTAGATGAATGATCCAATAGGATTTCTTGATTAATACAGAGGAGACAAATCACTTTCACACACAATAAAAAAAATGGCACATGATTTTAAATTTCAGGTGCAGCAGCAGCTGTTCATGGCTTTGTAGTGGGTGTTGCCTTATAACAAGAAGATCCCCTGTTTGAGCCGCGGTTGGTTCAGGAGATCTTTCTGTGTGGAGTTTGCATGTTCTCCTGTGTCAGTGTGAGTTTTAATCCGGGTACTCCGGTTTCATCCCACAATCCAAATACATGCAGGCAATGTGAACTGGATATGCCAAATTGTCCAAAGATGCTGGAATGGTGTTAAATAAATAAACAAACCAAGAAACATTTCCCCAAGTAAATGTAACTGTGCTGGGAAACTTAATATTTACTAGAACTAGAAAGCCAAGAAAATGATTCTCTTATATTTATGAAGAATGAGAAATAAATATTTTTCCAACATGGTTTAAAAAAGAGGTGTTAAAATAAAATATTCCATGAAATTACAATAATAATAATAATAATGATTACTAAAAAGTCTATTCTTCAGTTTTGAGCAAGAAGAATCCACAGTACATGCCGCTCGTGCAGGCGTTAAATGTATTTGAGCTTTATATGTGTATGATTCTTTTCCTTTGCCTTCTTTTGAGCATTGTCAGTTATGAACGTTTCAGCTTTCCATAACAGATCCTGGTCACTGCAAGACAGAAGATAATGGATTTTTAGTATTAGTGTTTTGTTTTGTAATGATTTGATTGAAGCTATTTCATACTTTATGATTTAATATACCACGGGTCTGTTGAATGCTTTATTCTGATTGGTTGAGAAATGTTCCACGAGTATGCAATCTTTTTCAATAACCGCACACCTAACTTGTCAAATGTCTTAAAAACAGGGAGCAGAGCAATGTTTGTGGGAATTGTGGTATAAGCGGAATAATTGACTCTGGTCCTTTATTTTATTTGAAAATAATGCATACCCTCGGTGCATTACCATTTTGGGTGTGCATTATTTTCTTATAATTCAATGGCCCATCGTCAGTTATTTTTTTACATACTGTATATATTTGATACACACATGCACACCCACACACACATGCGCACACACTTTTTTTAACACTTTACTCATTCTTGATTTAGATGTTTCCACATATTTAGAATAATATAAACTCATTAAAACTATGGAACAGACAAACATAATACGAAATAATGTTGAGATAAATCATCTAAAGTGAATTAATACGATGTTTATTTTATCATCTTCAGTGCGTCACCCTTTGCCTTGAGTTTGCAGAAATGTACTCTTGGCATTTTATCAAAGCTTCATCCTGAGATGCTTTTAAAACATTACTGAAGTTCACATCTATTCTGGACTTATATAAATTAATATGTTTGGCCTTCAATATAAAGCCTATATGTGACCGTGGAGTTTTGTGGAAATCATTGAAAGCTGAATAAACAATCTTTCCATTGATGTGTGTGTTGTTGGAATAGCACAATATTTGGCCCAGATACAACTATTTTAAAATCTGGAATCTGAGTGTGCAAAAAAATCTCCTCTAAATATTGAGAAAATCTCCTTTGTCAAATTGTCTTTGTCAAATGAAGTCCTCAGCAATACATATTACTAATAATAAATAGCATTTTAAATATATTTATGGTAGGGAATGTACAAAATATCTTCATGAAACATGATCTTTACTTAATATCCTAATGATTTTTGGCATTTAAAATAATAATAATAATTTGGACTCATACAATATATTGTTGAATATTGCTACAAATATTGTGTTACTTATTTCAACTGTGTCTGAAATGTTAGTTACTCAACATCAACTTCTTGAGTAAAACTGTTGTACAAAACAAAATTTCTAATTTTTTTAATTCTTTATGGAGTGGTTTCCCAGACAGGGATTAGCTTAAGCCAGGACTAGACCTTAGTTTATTAGGAAATATAACTAGTTTTAACAAACATGCCTTACTAAAAACATTACTTTTGTGCATTTTGAGGCAAAACAAAAACAAAAAGGGCACTGATGTATTTTAAGATATGTCAGTGCAAGTTGTTTTCAAACAGCTCTTAAATTTATTTTAGTGAAGGACTAGTCTAATCCTTGTCCAGGAAACCGTTCCATTAAGTCTTAAACACTGAAAAAAAAATATTCATTCAGTTTACTCAACTTTTTTAAAGGGGCCAAGTCACAAGACTTTTTTAAGATGCTAAATAAATCTTTGGTGTCCCCAGAGTACATATGTGAAGTTTTAGTTCAAAACACCATATAGATAATTTATTACAGAATGTTAAAATGTGTCATTTTGAGTGTGTCATTTAAAATGCAAATCAGTTGATGAAATTCAAACACTGATCACAATGATGGTGGTTTGTTGCAATTAAAACTCAATTGTGCTTTTCTCTGCACTAAATGGCAGTGCCGTGGTTGGATAGTGCAGATTAAGGGGCGGTATTATTATAAAAAGAACTCCTTATGACATCAAAAGGGAGCTGAATTTCAATGACCTATTTATTCACATGCTTACAGAGAATGGTTTACCAAAACTAAGTTACTGGGTTGATCTTTTTCACATTTTCTAACTTGATAGAAGCACTGAGGACCCAATTATAGCACTTAACTCTTTTCCCGCCATTGACGAGATTTCTCGTCAATCAAGAGATAATGCTTCCCCGCCAATGACGAGTATTTCCGTCTTTCCGCAATACCGCTATTATCCACTAGATGGCGCACTTCCGCAACTTTTTAAACCCGGAAGTATTGCCCTATGGCAAGCAGCTGCATGTCCGTGTCTGTTTTAAAGATCGCTCTGAATGTGATCTCTATGAAAAGTCCGTCACAAAAAGTATCTCTGCTTTTTGCTCAAAATGTGGTGTTTTTGCAGAAACCTACTCATGTTCAAAAGCTGATTACAAAAGAACCACTCAAGGTAGGATGAAACGGTTTTTTTTGTTTGAAAGCAGAGGGTCTGTTCTTTCATTTGGTATATTGTATGTTTATATATTCAAAGAAGAACATTTTCTGGAAGGCATTAAACTTTGGTGAAAATCATGAAAAACGCTGGCGCTGGCTGGCAACTTTTTTTAAAAATGCTGGCGGGGAAAGAGTTAAACATGGAAAAAATCAGATTTTCATGCCATGGCCCCTTTAAGGTAAGTGGTTGCAATCAATTTATTAAAGGTACATTTAAACACAAAAAAATTTAAAAACAAAACAAAAAACTTTTGTTTAAATGATGCTTAAATAAATTGATTGCAACCACTTACCTTAAAAAATTGAAGTAAATTGAATTAATCATTTTTCAGTGTAAGGACGGTGTCCCGGACAGGATTAAGATTAATCCAGCATTAGGCCTTAGTTATTTTAGGACATTTAAAAAGTTTTTACAAATAAACTTTATAAAAAAAACTTTACTGGTGAACAAAACAATGGCACTGATATATGTTAAAATATGTCAGTACCCAGTGTTTTGAAATTAAAGTAGCTGAAACATGCCTTTTTGTCTGGGACTAGGATTCCTCTCCGGGAAACCGCCCCATAGTATAATATTTTATATGCCCACTGACAACCAACCACTTTCTTTAACTTTTACTTAATTTTTTTTACATATTTATTCCCATATTTACTCCATTTATTCCCATAAAATGTTATAATATAGACTCAGTATTCAATATATAGTGTATATATAGGATCAGCTAAGTCTGGCTCTCTCGTAAGGATTTTTCTCCCAAAGGACTTTTTTCCCAACGGTTTTTCTCCTATTTTTTGATTTAGGTGACATTAGCTTAACTTAATACTTTCTTATTACTCCGCTCGCTATATGATTTAATCTTGCCACTGTGCTTTGCTACTTTGTTGTCCTCTGATTTTTCTGTTTTTATTAGTGTAAAGCTGTTTTGGAACAATTAAACAATTGTGAAAAGCTCTATATAAATAAAATTAATTTGCTATCATGATATATGTAAAATAAATAAGTCATATTTTGTTGTATTATATGCAGAATAAAACAAAACCTATATTTGGACATACTGTATATAAAAAAGATGATATGGGAATTTTTGGGGAAATGCCAACAATTTTCCTTTAGGCAAAATATACTAATCAGCATTTGAACATGTATTGGGTATTGGTTAAAGATAACTTTTATAAAAGGTTTTGATCCATTCAGAGACCCATTCAGTACAACCCTCTTCTTGTGCTATATGGTTTAAATACACAGTAAACCTTTTCAACTCAGAAATTAAACTGTAATGATAAAGCAATTGTAGCCTTTAGATGAATTCAAACTCTTAAATGAGTAAAATCAATTATAGGACCTAATGAATCCAAAGCAAACATGACAAGTGTATAATTAGACTCCTCAGGGTGATTAAGCAAACAACAGCATCTCATCTCTCTGCATGGTCAATGAGACGGTTACCACAGCAACCGCTCCAATGAGAATAATGCTCACTAAAAATCTCACAGAGGGGCATTGCAACTAAAGAGCATTTGACGTGATACAAAATAAACTAATCAATGGCAATCTAAAATGACAAATGTGGAGCTCCTGATCATGATCATTTAATGACTGCAGCTTACACACACACACACACACACACACACACACACACACACACACACACACCTGGTTTTCAGGTGCGCTGTGAGAAGGTGCTGTCGTCCCCGTGTGGCCGAGAGAGGGAATTCTGCTGGGCTGTCCTCGCAACGTCACAGTGATAGTGGTAGGAGCTTTCAGCCCTGCCAACCAACCAACCAACACACACACACACACACACACACACACAAACACGTTAGGGAAATCCTATTTATATCAATAAAACATCTATTTTAAGGAAAGGAATGGATTTTTGGAAGCGTGACTGACCATTTTTTTAAGCAAATAAATCAAATATAAAGCAAACCCTACTAAAAAGATCAGCAAGACCCTGCCTGAGCAGCTTGGCTGGATTTAGCTGGTCTCCCAGGCTAGTTTGAGAGGGGTTCTGGACACCAGCTGACTCAACAGCTTAAAGAGATAGTTCACCACAAAATAAAAAACTATTATCATTTACTCACCCTTAAATTGTTTCAAAACTATATAAATTCCTTAGATCTGCTGAACACAACAACCAAAACCTTTTCTGAGCACCATTAACTTCCATTTTTTCTTTCTTAGAAGTAAATGGTGCTCCTGTTTCTTGCTTCATTACAATATCTTCCTTTGAGGCAGTGTCTTGGACAGAGTTTAGATTAATCCAGGACCAGGCCTTAATTATAATAGGACATTTAGGTAGTTTTTTTTTTTTTTTACAAAAAAAACACCGGTGTGCATCTTGGGACAAAACAATAACACTGATATACAAGATATGTCAATGCAAGGTGTTTTTAAATCAAGGTAGCTCAAACACGCATTTTAGTCTGGGACCAGGATAAGCCCTGTCCAGGAAACAGCCCCTTTGTGTTTAGCAAAACAAAAAGACTTTATAAAGGGTTGTAACAAATTGAGGGTGAATAAATGACACAATTTTCATTATTGGGTGAACTATCCCCTTAAACATGCTTGACAAGGCTGGAAGCTTGGCTAATGCTGGGTTCACACCTAGGTTGGCCATTCATGCCAGTTCCGCCGGACAGGTCCCGAACAGGATTTCGGGTGCATTCTCCAGAAGTCACGTTGGTCATCAAGGTTTAACATTTAGGGGTCAATTTTAGAAAAGCAACCGTTACATTTCAAGGTAAGAATGAAACTACAAGGATTGTATGTCTTAAAAGAAATAAATCTTAATTTTTAAGGTATTTTAACTGAAATGTGAGAACCTCTATGACGTATGCAGTCGAGCAACACAACTTCCGGAGAAAGCACCCGAAATCCTGTTCGGGACGTGTCCGGTGGAACTGGCACGAATGGCCACCCTAACTCACACCAAAAGATTTTTTACATCTTATAAGATTTTCAAAATGTGACATATCACAAACATGAGGATTCAAAATCCTAGATTTAACTATTTTGCTCCAATAGATGGTTTCATCGGGCGCACGTGCGGTGACGCGATAAGCGTCTGGTCCGAACTTTACTTGCGGTTTCTGTTTGTTTAATGGGCTGACTAGTTGCTGAAACTGAACTCTTAAACAAATACCTCGTCTAAAATAAATGTTTTGGGTTCCTATGTAATCTACGTGTTGTTTATTTTGCTTGTTATATAAATAAGTTGTTGTTATTTATCTTCGCAGAGTTTACTGGAAGTTACGTGATGACCAAGAAAGCAGCGTGTTTATGTTGTTACTGCTGAAACCGTCTATAGTGTGTGGTGTGCCATGATGTGTCAAATACAGCACACCACACACAAACAGATTTTCAACCAGATTCTCGATTGTGAACACAGGAAATCTCGCAAAATCTCAGAATAAGCATGGCGGACGATAAGCAGGTACAAATTTCAAAGATAGTGTTTGGATTTATTTTCACAGAAAATTCAAGAAAATAAAGAAAAGGGTTTGGGTGAAGTCGTGGAGACAGCGAGAAGATGGTCCATCTCTGCTGTCCACATCAACTTCACTTTGTGCTGCGCAATGACTGCTCCGTCTTCCATCATATCGCTTTCTGATTGGATATTGGTTTCGTTTCACGTGATAATTTCAAGAGCGTGCACGGGTTTGTCCTCAGTGTTCCCCTCACATATCAGGATTTCTGATTTTACGATTTTCGATCAGGACGACTCCAAGGTTCGGACACTTGTAACACACCTCACACCAATCGAAAATCTGATAAAATAATCTGTAGAACCATCAAGATAATCGAGACATAGCTAGGATTGTCGGAAGGGGGAAAATCTGCCCAAAATCTGCCAGGTTATCTTTTGGTGTGCACTCAGTATAAGCTGGTTGGCCGGTCTTAGCTGTTTAAAGACGGAAATAACTGGTTTAAGAGGGTCCTTTCAGCCTGGCAAAGCTGGTCCTCCATCCTGACCAGCAAAAAATTACCAAAACCATTCAAAATCCAGCCTGCTACACTATCTTAACCAGGCCTGGGAGACCAACTAAACCCAGCCAACCTGCTTAGGCTGGTCTTTTCAGTGGGTAAGTCAGCAAAAACAACAATAGGGTCTGGTTTAACAGACAAGGTAACTAAAGCCAGGATTATAGGCCTTAGTTAAATTAACCCCAGGTTTCACAGACAAGGCTTAAGATGGCTAGTCCTCGACTAAAACACGTTTGAGCAGTCTCAACTGAAAATAACTTGATCTTAAAATATGCCAGCACCACTGATTTGTCTCAAGATACACACCAGTAATAATTTTTTTCTAAGACATTTTTCTAAAAGAAGCATAAACATCTTAATAGTCCTGGCTTTATCTTAGCCTTGTCTGTGAAACCAGGCCTAAGATGTTTAAGCATCTTTAATAAACTTGACTTACAAAAAGACGTTACTTGTGTGTATTTGGAGACAAATCAATGGCGCTGGCATATTTTAAGATCTGTCAGTGCTATACACTCACCTAAAGGATTATTAGTAACACCTGTTCAATTACTCCTTAATGCAATTATCTAATCAACCAATCACATGGCAGTTGCTTCAATGCATTTAGAGGTGTGGTCCTGGTCAAGACAATCTCCTGAACTCAAAACTAAATGTCAGAATGGGAAAGAAAGGTGATTTAAGCAATTTTGAGCGTGGCATGGTCTGAGTATTTCACAATCTGCTCAGTTACTGGGATTTTCACGCACAACCATTTCTAGGGTTTACAAAGAATGGTGTGAAAAGGGAAAAACATCCAGTTTGCGGCAGTCCTGTGGGCAAAAATGCAGCAAAGTATGCAGCAAAGCATTTGTGAAGCCACAGCACGCACAACCTTGAGGCGGATTAGCTACAACAGCAGAAGACCCCACCGGGTACCACTCATCTCCACTACAAATAGAAAAAAGAGGCTACAATTTGCATGAGCTCATCAAAATTGAACAGTTGAAGACTGAAAAAATGTTGCCTGGTCTGATGAGTCTCGATTTCTGTTGAGACATTCAGATGGTAGAGTCAGAATTCGGCGTAAACAGAATGAGAACATGGATCCATCATGCCTTGTTACTACTGTGGAGGCTGGTGGTGGTGGTTTAATGGTGTGGGGGATGCTTTCTTGGCACACTTTAGGCCCCTTAGTGCCAATTGGGCATCATTTAAATGCCACGGCCTACCTGAGCATTGTTTTTGAACATGTCTATCCCTTCAAGACCACCATGTACCCATCCTCTGATGGCTACTTCCAGCAGGATAATGCAAGCTTCAAATGGGTTTCTTGAACATGACAATGAGTTCACTGTACTGAAATGGCCTCCACAGTCACCAGATCTCAACCCAATAGAGCATCTTTGGGATGTGGTGGAACGGGAGCTTCGTGCCCTGGATTTGCATCCCACAAATCTCCATCAACTGCAAGATGCTATCCTATCAATATGGGCCAACATTTCTAAAGAATGCTTTCAGCAGCTTGTTATATCAATGCCACATAAAATTAGTGCAGTTCTGAAGGCAAAAGGGGGGTCAAACACAGTATTAGTATGGTGTTCCTAATAATCCTTTAGGTGAGTGTATACACACACACACACACACACACACACACACACGCACACACACACACACACACACACACACACACACACACGTTATTTTCCGTTGAGACAGCTCATACATGTATCTCAGTCTAGGACTAGCCTTAAGCCTTGACTGTGAAAAAATTAAACATGACAGATGATATTGGAAGGATCTTAAAACACTAATGTATGAATGGCTTTGTTGACTGTGAATCAACTTAGAAGTGGGAATGAGATGTGTGTCATTTCAAGTTGATGAGCCCTTTTCTCCACTGTATACACACAAGCTACATGAACATTATTTTTGTTCAACAAAAAGTCAGCGGTTTGAAAGACACACAAGTGAATGATTTCAACGACAAGACTTGGTTTGAGTGTGTTTAAATGGCCAATATTATGCTAGTATTGACAAAATGTAATATAGAGCTCAGGCGTGCCTAAAATATGTCTGATACAGTTCATTTATTATAGCATGTCTAAAATGCCCCTATTTGGGCAGGAGCAAAAAAGTGCTATTTACATGCATATACCTTTAAATGCAAATGATCTACTGTTTTAGGTTAAAAATAGATCTGATTCCTGTAAATAGTATGGGACAATAGTATCTTTAGCAAATTAGTGCTACAACAGGCTAACAAACACATTTAGAAAAGCTTTTGGGTAAAATTAACCAGTCAGTCAGTGACTGTGAGTGGGGCTTTATCAATGTGACATCACATTAACAAGAGAATCTCCAATGAGACTGCTCTGGTTTAAATGGGGACTAAAACGGAGGAGTTGTTGTGTTCTCACACTACAAACACACATTTTGTATTATATGGGCTCTTTAAATTTCCTGATATTACATGATATAAGCTGCTGCAAAAGGAGTTCATATGCATGCATGTTGGGAAAAAACAAAACAAGATGACACACACAAAAAAAGAACAAAACTCTTTACTGTTGGCCATTTAATGAATGTTGTTGTGATGAGAGCAAGCCATTTTATGAATTATATACACATCCAACAGAAGAAAACAAGTAACAAAAATGAACAAAACAAAACACAAATGATGAAACACAAAGCTTGACATTATGGGAGCTACCAAATAAAGCATATAATGGGAAAATTTGTCAACACAGAGCTGAAGTAATCATATTTTTGTCATTCAGTATTTTAGCCCTATTTATAACTAGCATTAATGAATGAGGTACATTAATATGCAAGCAGCAAATTATCAGATGACTAAATGAGCTCTATCCTTGTGAATGACCACCTAACATGACCTCTTTACATTACAAAAACAATTCAAATATTCACAAATGTTTGTCTTTATGGTACATGAATATATACACACTTGGCTCAACACACATTTCTTTACCATAAAAGTTTCGTCCATCACTTCTGCTCTTATTATTGGTGTTTTATTGGAATTGAAAAACTGTTGACCTAATTGCTACACTAGTGACGTCTGTCCCCACTCATCGAGGACGTCGCTGTTTGGAGCGCTGTGTCATCAGTGGTGAAGAGGACGTACCCGTGCTCTGACCGGACACGTGGGCCAGTCCTGGCAGACTGTTGGCCAGCTTGGCCAGACCGCTGTTGGTGAGAAGTTGATGGATCGCTGTGGTTTTGGTCAGCCCGGAGCCAGTAGACACGACTGGTACTGTCCTTGATAAAGCGCTTCCTGGGCTAAGAGCGCTCAACCCCTGACAAAACATACACGCATACAATTATACTTTTCATTAATGCTTATTTTCTTTTACAAAATGTAAACGTTTCCACTTGGTATTACAAACAGGCTAGCCAAGCATATTCAGACATTAAATATACTAAAAGTCATCATTAAGTGGTGTTATGGGTGTGATGTGTCTGTGTAAGGCTGGCACCTGTGTGGTGGAGGGTACGCCTGGTGATTTTGTGTTGATCTCCTGCAGACTGAGGCTGAGACCCTGCAGCAGACTACTTGCTGAAGCAGCTAAACACAAACACATAGGAAGAATTAAACGAAGCCCTTACAGGTGACAGTCCTGTCAATATAAAGGTTACAGTACCTTGTGCTGAAGCAGAGGCCTGAGCCTGAATAGGAGAGGAAGAACCTGAAATGATGCTCCCTTGTATGCTGTGAAATGACCCATCATTAGAACCCAAAGCTCCAGACACCTCTGCTAAACCACCTGACCTGTAAAACACACAACATAAAACAGTAAATGCAGTGCTAAACACATATATATGACCACCACCCAATGTAAGGTTTGTGCAACAGCTGCCCTAAACTAACAGTATTGGTGATCATCAAAAGTATTGTTTTCATGATGCGTTTACACCAGCCGCGGTACAGTTGTCAAGCGCGAGTCATTTCAATGTTAAGTCAATGTAAAGACGCGTTGACGCACGTCTGTAGGTCTCGCAGCATGAATGAGGAGTTGAGCGGCGAGTTTGACGCGGTTCCACCTCATTGGCACAAATTGAGCGTCTGGCGCGGTACGCGCAAATGATGCTTTTTGTGCATTTTGCGTGTGACGCGAATTTGCGGCTGACGCACGAGTTCAAAAATGTGAACTTTGGCGGATTTTCGCGCCGCATTATTCAATCAGGAGCCTGCTTGCTGCTGTGACGGCAGCCCCGCCCAGAGTCACACATTCAACATGAAGGAACGCTTGATATTGTCCGTGATCAGTCACCCGGAGCTATACGACACAAGTTCTTATTTTTTATAGAGACAGGAATAAAAAGGACCTCTTTTGGAAGAGTGTCAGTGAGGACATTGGGCAACCTGGTAAGTTGTAAATCCTAGGGGTGTAACGGTACGCAAAAATCACGGTTCGGTGCGTACCCCGGTTTTGAGGCGACGGTTCGGTTCATTTTCTGTACATTAAGGGGAAAATGCAAACATTAAACTGCAGGTTGTTTACTATAAACTTTTTTACAATTTGTTTACACTTTTTTAAACACTTTTTATTAAAATATAATATATAAAATATATATAAAATTAACAAATAATAAATAAAATACTACTGCAAAGTTCTTTTTTACATTATTTTATAACAGTAGGTAACTCTTTTCTTAACCTTCTCTTAAACTTTTTCTACTTAAACCTTGCACTAAACTAACTAATTCAATTCCTGAATACATTTATGAACTATTAGCCTACATTTTTTGCCACCAAAAATTTTCTGTTTTGATTTATTTTGGATTGTTTAACTCACAGTATTGAATTGGCTATGTACCAGTGATATGATTGACGTGAGGTGCAGATGAAAAATCTGATCATGCATTCCTTATTCTCGCGTGTCACAGAAAGTGCGCCTCATGATTGCGTAGCAACGAAAGACGTGCATCCTCTCACGCACTTTTGAAAGAACAAAACAGCGTGTTGACACGCGTTTAACACGCGCATTTAGACCCGACAGGCAAACGTTTACATCAATAATCAAACGAATATACAACTAAGTAAATAAAAATCTTTCTGCGGGCCGAATTATGTTATATGTTTGACAGAAGACTTGCGCTGAACACAGAGACTTCTGCCACTTAATATGTTCGTGTGGAAAAGCACATATTATGTTCCGCACAGGCGCACATAAAAGATTGCATTCGGCCTTTCGGTGCACGTGTGCACCGTGCCGAAAGCCCTGAACCGAAACGGTCCGATACGAATACACGTACCGTTACACCCCTAGTAAATACACATTTCACTTTTGAGTAACGTGACGTTTATCAACCCGCCCCCTTTATTTTCCCCCTATAGTAAGGTTACCAAATAAAAACCGGTAACTCTCTCGATAAATGCACAATCAACATCAGCCATCTTGCAAACAGACAACTGCATAGCACTTGCCCCTCCCACAAGAAGCGGATTTCGTCTCTGATGTGCGTCAAATGCTTGCCTTTTCCGCGCGTCTAAAATATATGCATTTAAAATATTCAAGCGGAAAAATAGACGCGGTAAACACGATTTTGATGCCTCAAACACGGCTGGTGTAAACACAGCATTATGTTTCTGTAGTGTGCTTGGTCTTTGAGACGAATCGCTCCATATACTGATTTTTTGTTTGATGTACAATCTGTCTGGTGTAAAGAAACAAAGTTACCTTTGTGCAGTGAGAAGCTCTGATAGTTCTTTAGCCCCTGATATCGTCTGGCCCACTGTCAATCCAAGGGGCTTTCCTGATAAACCCACTGCATAGAAACAAACCAGATACACAAATGTAACCACATTCACCTGTCTGTGAAACTATTGTATTTAAGCCTGTTTAAATTAGCCATACAACTTCTTACTAAAAAATATACACATGACTCTATATCAAGTCCAACAATGCATGATGAAAATAAAATTAAAAGAAAGCGTCTTCCTCACCATTGAAAATACACAGCTACACTTACGTCTGACTTTTACAGACGTAAAACACGTGTACATTTCTGGCAAAGCTTTTGTAACAAGGAAGGAGCATCATATCAGACCATACTGATGTATGCGGTACTGTCTTATCATGAACCCACTGGAAAAAATAGTGATGTAGTACCATAAGTAAGGAATAATTGATGACGGCCCGTTGAATTATTTGAAAATAATGCACACCCCCAAGGTGGTAATGTGGCACGACACCAAGCTTTATACAGTGCAGTATTTTTAAATTAATTCAAAAGACCGGACTCAATTATTCCTCTTACACGACTGGTGCCTATTTTTATGACATTTAAAAGGTTAGGTGGGCAGTTTACAGATGAACATTTCACAGACAATCAGAATAAAGCATTCAACAGACCCATGCTATAACTCGATATAACGCCCAGCCCTATCTAGAACCGAGAATTTGCCTTTTTCAGGAGTGGTTGTCATTGCTGTTTAAATACAGATGAAGGTAACCCACTAAACAAGGATGACCCATGCACACAAGATATGTAATATGAGTGAGTTGTTTTCTTTACCTTCCTGAGCCGAGGAACCAGCCGTGCTCCCCGCCGCTGAATCTCCATGGGAAACGATTGTAACTTTGATCTTAGCTCGTTTAGAGGCTTTGGTGGGTGTTGGGCTAGGAGCTTGTCTCCTCTTCAGGTGAAACCTGAGATCATCCCGGTCCAAACCCTCAACCTGGTCACTGGGTACTGGCACGAAATACACAATGCTGAAAAATCAGACACCGACACTCTAAAGCTCATTGAAGAGTTCAAATCGTGCCATTAAAGATGAAGTATTGTGGAATTATTGCGAAGGTCAACCTATTTCAGAATAAAATTCTTTAAAGAGATATTTTACAGATATTTGACAAATGACTGAATTTGTAGATTTGAACTAATGTAATTCAGACCAACAAATCCAACCAAAAGTAGACAAAGCCCTTAAAAAAGTGACAAGACGACAAAAAATCCATCTGTCCTGCTACAAAAATACCTAAATGAAGGGAGGTTTAGAAATTTAGAGAAGTGTCTCCCACACATTGACTTTATTTGGAAAGGCCGCGCAAGTATATCTGGCATCACGTCATGCCCCTCCCGATGACGTTGGTGTGCGTTTGCGTGCTCTTGTTTCTCGATGAATTGACTGCGATGCAAAACAAGCTCTGTGTCACATTGTACCCTTTCAGGTTTCCGAACTTGATCCAAGTTGTATGCATTAGAGGTCTTCACAGGGGACCTGGGACCCATATGGTCAGTCGGGTCCAGGCCGGTCCTAGTTCAAGTACTTCAGGTCCTGGGTCTGCCTAACAGTGTGTGTAAAACCCAAATTACTCGGAGAACGACCGCCTGTGGTCAAAGTCAGTCATGGTGCATTCACACGGGGCCTAAGCGTTAACGCTTTCCATTCACTTTTAATGGGTGACGTCATGCGTTGCCGAACTGAATTGTGGATCTGTCGGCACTGCGTCAGTGCCATTGCTCGCGGCAAAAGCTGAACATTTCTCAACTTTTCAAGAGGCAACGCAGGCATCAGCCAATTAGATCGCCTTATGCAATAACCTAGGCAGAACCAGCCAATCACGTTTATGGAAGACCGGAGCATAGGTTGCGGCCACTGTGACTGGCTGTTGGCCACGCTTCAGACAAGCCTTCCGTCAAGCGTTGACGCTTTCGCCCCGTGTGAATGTACCATCAGGGCTAAAGCGCATGGGCAGTCTTAAGCGTGCCTCTGGTTTCTATGGCGATAACAACTGGCTCTTTTTTTGAAAGTCATACGCTGCACTTTCTTTCTCCCATTTTTTATTATAATATTATTAAATGAACCATCTTTTTAATATCCAAAATGTTTGCTCATAGAGCACAGAGATAGTAGCAAATAAGCAATGCAAATTTCAATCCCATTGCACTGAACATTGCAGACTCAAGATTTAAAATGCAAAGCTGTAATGTAAAGCCACCCGTCACAGTGATAAGCAAATAGACTTCTGAATATGAAACAATGAGTGGATTAAGCTTCTTTTTTAATCGGCAAAAGAGGAATAGAAAGAGAAAGAGCAGAAGCAGTAAAAATGCCCATCTAAAAACTGAAGAAAGCTACATAAACAATTATAACACTGGTCACATTTATAATCTCTAGATTTTAATTTTTTAATTTTAGATTTTAGATGTTAATGAATCCTTTCAAATGTGTCTTTGTTCGTGGCAAAGAGAAGGCCAAGAAAGTTTGAGGTGGTTGGATTTATAAAATAAAATGTTATATTAATATAAATGTTCAATAAATCAAATTATTGGGTTAGGTCACACATTACTAGTTGTTTTTCATACGTTTGTACTGGCTACCACCACAAGTATATTTCATATCTGTGGGAAACACTGTATAGGCAATTCGTCAGTGCCTGGTTTTTATGACAAATTGCTTTGCTGGTTTCTTCACTTTTTGTAAATCACTTTGGAAAACCATTTGTTAAATAGATGCAATTTAGGGTGCTAACAGGGAAAGAGCAAATATGTGAACAGTGATTGTTTCAACCATTGACTAATGTTACTGCCTTCTGCAAAGACCAACCAAGAGACACCAACCAAGACGAAACTAAGCGCATCTTATATTTGTAGCAGAAAAGGACAAAGATAAGAGGGTACACGGTAAAAAATAAAAATCTCTGTTGCACTTAAATTTGTATCCCCGAAGGGGACAGATAGCAAAATTTAAATAAAGTTTAGTTTCGCGTGTGCATGTGAAACTTTTGCTTTTTACGTGCGTGAGGTGAGCACATGAAACTAAACTTTAGATTTTTTGTACCCCAATGTCACCTTAGGGGCTCGGTAAATTTGTTTCTTATCTGTCTAATCTTTAATTTACAAGTTATTTCAACTTATTTTGGTTTTCATGAGTGGCTGTTACTTAAAAAATAATGCGAAATTAAGCTCTATTCGAACGGTAATTGTTTCTACTGAGTTGTCAGTGATTTTATTGCCATTCGAATTCAGAAATTCAGTCACTGCCTCCCAAACCGCCTACTTCCATACTATATAGTAGGCGAAGTAGTGCTTTTTACATACTATATAATATGGAAGTAGGCAGTTTGGGACGCAGCAAGTGTTTTTCGAATTACCTTTTTTTTTTTTTTTTTTGATGAACACCAAGGTTGTGTGGTAATTTAACTGCCGTCTGAATCCAGATCTTTCAGTTTATAAAAAGGGGATCAATGTAAACATCATTTTGTACTTCCACTGAAAAGCACCATATGGCCACGCACTTAGCATTTATTCTGCATCAGTAAAGCGTCTTTCTTTGCATGCATTTTAAATATTAACCCCTTCATAACTGAAATACTGAGACGTATATGGGAACAAAGTTTCATCATGCTCCACTACAGCGAGTGGAGAGCTGATATAAATATAGAGAAGAAAATCATGAAAACGTTTAAAATGTCTATTAGCAGCAACAAGTGTTTAAATGTATTTAATTACGCAACAGTATTCCATACACATATAATCATATCCGGGTCATGTGAATGATCATGTAAATAACCACACGTGCAGCGCATTTCCAGGTCTTTTCAAATTATAAACTCACACATCCACCGCAAATCTATTTTTACAGACATCCTCATGAGAAACAATTACGAATGGGGCTTTTGCTTAAGTTATTTAAACTTTTTATTTGTTATAATTTATAGCAACTCTTAACTAGTCAAGAAAATTGAAATTAATTGTACTTTCAAATAAATTCAACTTAAAAAATTTAGTTGCAACAAGGAATTTTACAGTGTAAGAAAAGACGCAGATAGAAGAATAAAGGGAAGGAAAGATACTCACCGAAAAGACATGAAGGGCTGCCAGGAGGAATGCTTTTCCTCACAAGCATATTATGCTTCATAAAAGCAGCAAACTGAGCTGTAGCAAGTGAAAGACAAAGATGGAGAGAGCGAAGGAAGGAAAAGAGAGGAACTGAACACAACATTACTGCTGGATGGGATCCATATAAGAAGAATGTGACTGTGCATCTTCATGTCAGTTAAATAGTTAAAAAAATGACTTTTTTCATTGGAACAGAAGTTCACCCGAATCACTTTATTTCAAGGAAAACGATGAAGTGAAAGGTGATTGGGTCTTTAACAGTCTGCCTCTTTTGTTCCCCAGAAGGAAGTCATATAGGTGTAAAACATCATGATGACTTTTGGATAAAACATCCGTAACGCACATTCAAAGTCATTTAACATGCAGAGACATCAGGACATCTCGATGACAAAATTCCCATCAGGCATCAAGTCAGTGGGCGTACGCAGAGGCAAGGGTAATAGTTTTGCATTTAAAATGAGTTTTTATTGAAACATTCAAATTGCTTTCATTAATTGTTTGCTAGATTTAGTTTCATTTTTATTTCGGAATAAACTTTTGTGAAAATCATAAAAAATTCTTGCACTGGCGATCAACTTTTTTTTTTAAGCGCTGGTGGGGAAAGAGTTCAGATGGTCATTTTATTGTATTTAAATTTGTCAAATAACAATAAAATGACAAAAGTGGCCTTTGTGAGAATAAGGCACTTTAATTACTGGCTAATAACCCTTTTCAATGGCATTAAAGCAGTGCTTCTCAATTATTTTCTGTCACGCCCCCCCTAGGAAGAAGTAAACATTTCGCGCCCCCCCAACTCTCCGCCGCGACTGTAAATAGTATAATTTGTCTATAAAATGACACATCTGCAAGGCATTGTATCCTTATTAACATTAAAGAAAACACAAAAAAAGAAATATCAATCAACTTACAACAAAGAATAACTTTATTAACATTGTTTTTTAGTCTGTAACAGAAAAGACTTAAAATACATCAATTTGCCTGAAATAAAAAAATCAATCCTTATTTACAGTATATTTTTTGACCATTTGATACTGAAAAATTAAATTAAATATAATCAATAAATAATAATAAAAAACTCAAGCGGCTTATCAGCGTGTTTGGGGTGTAATGTCTTTAAGTGACGGTGCAAAAAAATCACTTCCTGAAAAAGTATTTTCCCCTGGGGTCTCACGCACCCCCCCGGAGTCACTTCGAGCCCCCCCTGGGGGTCCCGCCCCACTATTTGAGAAGCACTGCATTAA
This sequence comes from Misgurnus anguillicaudatus, assembly GCF_027580225.2. NCBI lineage: Eukaryota > Metazoa > Chordata > Actinopteri > Cypriniformes > Cobitidae > Misgurnus > Misgurnus anguillicaudatus. Next base: position 10,029,654 of record NC_073341.2, read on the forward strand.
AGTGAGATTTCTGAAACTAAACTCATTTACAAAACATGTCAGATGCACTGAGAGCTTTGCATTTGAACCCTTCATATATTTATTTGGAATATATGCATATATGTATTTTTTTACTTTTAGTTATTATAGTTTAGGACAGTGCCAGTCGTCCAGGGTGCTATAGATGCAGGTACAGTAGCTGCACAAACTCATCTAATCATACTTAGATTGATTACATGGGATGAAGCATACAGATAAACCCAAAATAAGCTATGAATGGATTTGATACACACCTTGTGCCTGTTTGTGTGTTAGCATAGTTCCTGAGCGCTGCATGTGTGTCTTCAGTAGTTGTGTGGCAGTAATGAGACTGGATTTCTGAGCTGGGGACAGCCCAAGGGTCTTAGGTTTGGGACTGCCTGTAGGACTACTGCAGACACTGGACATATCCTGGAGGGGAAATATGGGTTCAAAGTAATACAATTGAAACATTACTTGTTCTTATATTCAAAACTGAATATCTATTTATGGAAGAGAAAAATCAGAAAAGATAATTTAAGAATCCGGGGGCCAAAAACACTGGAGTTATATAATTGTGTCTATTTAGTAATCATATTGACATTCGATTGTGTAAAAAAAGAAGAAATGCAATCTAATCTACATAACTATATTATCAGTGGTGTATAAAGACCGTACATAATGAACTGTATTGTTTATATTACCTTCGAATGAGCAGTTTATATCTATTTACATTGTGGGTCTCCTTACATGGAAGTGTCCGTCATGTTTCTACAGTAGCACTAAACGGACAAACTGTTTACAGAGCATGTTTCGTCCACTACGTTGTCTCAGACGATGACGGGTTTGTCCTGTGGCAGCTACTGTAGCTTCCCTATGCATGTTAAAATTGAGGGTTGCGCTGTGGACTGAGCTGTTGGTTGCAATTCACAATCTCACCACTAGATGCCGCTAAAAACCCACACTGAAAGCAGTGCAGTAAAATGTTGCATGTGCCTGACCAAAAACGCTCCGTGCAACGACTGAATTTACGGCAATGGCACCAGTGCTACAGCTTTGCATGTGAGCCGTTGTTTCACACTGGACATAAATACAACATGCACATTGTGCTTTTACACCAGCAGTGTTTGTAGCATGCAAGGGCTCGTATACCACTAACTTTATTTAGGAGCTAAACCTTTTAAAGATAAATATGCTACTCATAAAGTTGAACATTTTTGACTTGTTTTATTTTGATATGGGAAAGTTATCTTTCCCAAACCAAAAAGCACATTTAAATCTGTATTGTGGATTATGTAGTCATTACACTGGACTACAAAACTGAATTGATGTAAAGCAAGAAGTGGTACACTCCTGCAGTTGAAAATAATAATTCAAGTTTTTGAAAACAAAGTTTCTGTATTATGGCCCCGGACCCTCAAAATATTATCAACTCTGATCTGGAGGGAGAGATAGGTACCCTTACAGCAGGTGAAGATGGGCGCGATCTTTCAAGGTCAAAGGGGAGTTCACGACGTGTCTTCTTTTTTTTTTCTGCATCCAAGTCACGCGTCTCACCCGAGCCATGACCGTGGCTATCAGTACGGGTCAAAACTCCGGTCAGAAAATCCACAATCTCATCCTAAAAAAGAGGAGGAAATATTACAGACCAATACAGCCACACAAAAGACCACAAAATCAGGACCTTACCGTATGTTGAATTGTAAAAAAACCCTGGATCTTCATTACAATACAACCTATAGGTTTTAACTTAAGGTAATTTTAAAATACTGACCTGAATACAACGATCCACCATGGTCTGGGTCAAACCCTCTGTTTTCATCTTAGTGGAGTTTATCCTAAAAAAAAAAGAATCAAAACCAATGCCCTTAAGCACAGTTTCAAACACCACATTTATGCACCTAAATGTGTAAAGACGTAAACACACCTCAGGTTGTCATCAGCCCCGCCGACAACTACCATGCTGTTATCGGCTCGAATCTTTTCCCTAAACTCCTCCATGTTTTCAGAGCTGCACTGCAGCGCATTCTGACCGACCACAAACAGCACTGGAGTCTTCATGTCCAACAATGGATCATCAACATCCTGCCAAACACAAAAACTAAATGTTAGACTTACAGTTAGCATTGCAGACAGCGATAACCTAGCGTTTGCCGGGCAGCCTATGTCACAGCATGATGTGCTCTTTTACAAAAATGTTAACTTTATATCAATATATATCTATATATTATTTACGCAGATATCTACTTCATATCTGGGTCATTCTACAAAAAAGGTGGAAATGTTTGTCCCTTGCTTTTGCAGAGCCCTTAATCATTTAATTTAACCGAATTATCCCATAATGATATATATTTAATAAATATAGACTGTCCTTAAAATGATGAGAGAGTTTTTTAATTTAATTTTCTTTTTTCCTTTTTTTTTTAAATGTCTGGTCCTGAAAATTGCCCTGTCCCTTTGATCATACATGGAAGTTGAACTGTGTACTTATTATGTAAAACCATGTTTTTTTTTGTAATTTACATTTACCTTTAACCCTGTATGAACTTACTACAACACTGAAATGGTAAAAATACACTATTAATATGAATAAAATCAAATAAATATTTGTCGCCCAAATTTATGTCATTGCTGTTACCCTACCCAAAGCACTTTTATTTTGAAACAATGCATCAGCTCTTTAAAGTTTTTCATGGGTCAAGAGGTCAGTCAAAGAAGTGCAGTGGAGAAAGGCAAACGGTTTGTGAGATGTCTTACCTTATTTGTCTAAAATTATCATGATATGTCTAAGAATTTTGAGATAAGATTTTTTGGATGTCATTAGTGTTACTCTTTTTTATAGCTGGGAGTGTTAAGATCTTTACATAAAAATACATTATACTGAATAAGTATGTGATTGTTACAACTCTGATGAAATGGCACATGGCTAATGGCAGCCATTTTGTTAAAATATTCGTTTTTTTTTTTCCGGTAAATTGTCATTGGTGTTACCATCATTGGTGTTACCGACATTAGTGTTACTTAAATGAGTACTTCCTAAGCACTATTCCTTTAACTGACCAACATAAAAGCATAAAAACAAAACAAGATGGAAAATTTTATGAAAGTTTATACGTTTTATCATATTCATTATCTATTATTATATTCTAATTGTGTCATTGGTGTTACATTGTGTCATTGGTGTTAAATCAAGTTTTGGTGTTATGAATGTATTTTCTTGTACTTTCTAGTAATATTTTGTTGTTGATATGGGATGTAAGACATTGTTGATTTTTCAGTCTTTGCATCAAAGCCTTTTTGGTTGAATATTTTTGTTGGTTTTAAAGACAAAAGTCAAACTGAGAATCAAACTATTTCATACAATTCTTGGTAAAGATTAAGAATTTTATTAAACAAATATTAATAATCAATTATTTTTCTTGCTGTTATCATTACTCTACTCAACCTTTAACTAAATACACAAGCTGTAATGAGAAAAAATATTTAGTATCAACATTAATGTTGTTTAAATCACAGGTAACACCAATGACAAATATATGACTCATAGATTCTTTATTAAAATGTATTAAAAAGTTAAAAATAGATTAAGCTCCCCGTTTTGCGGATTCGTCGATTTGACAAACTAATTAATGCTATTAAAGAAGTTTTGGGTATGTTGAAAGAAGTTCATTTAAGCAAATTTCCATCACCAGAATTCCACCTTTTCTGTAGAATGACCCATCTGGTCTACTTTGTGATCAGAAACCCTCCTACAGACTAAAGCTATATCTTATGAGACACAAACTGACCCGGAATATGCGAAGCCTCGGGTGACACACTAGGCTACTCTTACGCTTTGGTGCATTTCTAGTAAGTATATAGTTTATGATATCTTTATGCATTGAATTGTGGCATAATTGATATAGTTGGAGATAGCCATCCATACACCCCAGACTAATATAAAAAGCCTACTGGACACCGGCGTCTTGCATTCTGGCTTTGTAATTGCAGAATGATGCAGACACAGTATAGCAGAGCTATATAAACAAAAAAGCCAAGTAGACCACTGCGTTGGGCTTATGTCATAGGTTTACAGCATAGACGTGTAACTCTTGACTATATGTGCTCTTACCCCTCGTGGCCCATTGACGGTCTGAAGAGGAAAACCCAAACACACTACAGCTGTCAAGTACTCCATGAGGGAAACCTGGATGCAAACAAAAATGCACGTGAATTCATCAGTTCACAACAGATCAATCAGACAAGGAAACCCATGTTTACAGGGACTTACATGACAAGCGATCAATGCTCCCACATTCCAGCCCACCAGAATGATCGGCTTGTGAGGAAAGTGACTGTGAACCTAGATCATACGAACAAACTAGTAAGTGCAAGAAAACATTTAGATCAGATGCATTAGACTAGCATATAATGTAAAGTGAGTATTGTGTAATGAGCTGTGAACCTCGATAACCTTTCCTCTAACTGTGCCAATCATATGCTCTACACACTGCGCGATGCTGATGTTGGCACCACTGCCCACATGAATGTTAATGGGAATGACCTGAATAACCAACAAAAACACAGAAACAGTTCAGAAGACATCATACGCACAATAAAAAGCAGATAAATATAATATAAAAAAGAAACTGAAACAAAAACCATTAAAACAACTGCATCTATTTCTCCTGCATTCAAATGAGCTTGCATACCTTCCCGAGACAGGACAGCTGAGATTGCCAGAATCTCATTCGTCGAGAGGTAGAGAAGGCTGGGTTGGTCGGTCCTGATGGAGCTATCAGGATCAGAGGGGAACCAGGAAGTTTACTCTGAAAATATTAAAATGTACATATAGATAAGGTTTAAATTGACAAAACTAAATTAATGTGATATGGTACCATGAAACTGGTCATCAACCTTCCCTTTAAACTCAAGCTTTGTCTCGAAAGCTAAGATTATTCCACCAGCACATGCACATAAAAGAGTGACGTTGGCACCAAACAACCAATTGCATTCAACGTGGAAAGAAAGAGGTCCGCATATGTTTATGAGTAGTCAGTCCTCAATAATCATGCGCAAATGAATACAAAAATGCATTGAAGGCACTAAATTACATTGACCAAAATTTTAAACGCAACACTTTTGTGTTGCTCCCAATTTTTATGAGCTAAACTCAAAGATCTTTTTCTATGTAGACAAAAGGCCTATTTCTCTCAAATATTGTTCACAAATCTATCTAAATCCGTGTTAGTGAGCACTTCTCCTGATTAGACAACATGATTAGACAACATGATTATTGCACAGGTATGCCTTAGGCTGGCCACAGTAGAAGGCTACTCTAAAATTTTCAGTTTTACAGTTTTTTTATAAGGGTTTGTGCACAAACAGGATTAGAAAGAAAAAATATATTGCAATGCGAACTGTGAAATGGTCACGTCACTCACATGTCACTTTTCTCAAAGCTGATTAGTTGCATTTCAGTGTGCCAGATCTCTGATCTGGAACATGCCTTGTAGAATAAGTTGCTATGGGAAAGAACACCGCTTGAATTCGAGCTACTTTTATGGTACCCAAAACTCAGGACTGGCATAAACTAATCCTAATAGGGTTGTGCCGATAGACGATAGTATCGTGTATCGACGATCTTTAGACATATCGCCAATGAGAGGCTTTCATGGCGATAGTCATGACGATAGTTGGCGAATGGTTATTATTATTATTATCATCATAGTTTTACATTAACATCCACAATGCATGCTTTTCCTCGCATGAGGGTTTGTGGGCTTCACTTTACGCTGAGAGCTTGTAAAGAGAAAATTCCTTCTTGCACGTACCTGCACTTAATGCGTGCGTCTTGGACTCCTCCTAGCACTAAATTCAGCACGCCGCGTCATGAGCAGCTGCGCTTCTCTCTGTCTCACGTGCACGCACTCTCGCGTCTGTCCGAAGTCCAAACATAAACTAAAGTAGTAATCCTTATGTCTTTGTTCAGTTTAATGCGTTTAATGAGAGCTGAGGCAAACTTAACTTTTTGTTTAAAATATGACCCGCTGCATATTGGCGCCTCTCTCACTCTCGCGTACGTGCAGAGAGCTGCACTCTAATAATCCTGTTTATGATATGCATTTCAAGGAGTTGTAGCAACACGTCCCTCGTGTTTAATATATGATTGTGTTTAAAATATGATCGCGTTCCGCTAGACCGATGCGTTTTAAAAGGGCTCCTCTGAGAGCACCACTGCTTGACACGTGTAGCGTTCTGCCACCTCACCTAACAAATGCATTGAATTGTTTGTATGTGCGGGCACGTGTGTGTGTGTGTATGCAGATGCATGTTTTTACAGTTTTAAGTAGTCATGGTTAGGGTTTTAATAGTCTCGCGTAGCCAGACCTTCATACTGAAGGTCTGGTGTTTTTCGCTGCTTTTTCTGGACAAAGCCCACCCACAAGCTGTTTGACCGACATGTCAAACAACCAATCACAGTTTGTTTCGTCTAGCGTCACGTTTCGGACTCCTCACAATAACGAGCCGGCTGGCAACAAGTCAGTTATTGAAATAACCAGCTGCAATCGAATAGCATCTAAATAAACAACATTACTCACCAAAGAACAACGTTGTGCACTTCATCAACAGCCACACCAATGAGACGCTCCCGTTAAATGTCTGTTTGAAGCATATCTCTCCACTTTTTAGCACATACAAGCAATTCAGGAGAACCAAACTTTTTGACTCCACTAACTGCCTCAAGCAAAACTCTTGGACGTCTTTTAGAGAGTCTATGCTGCGAACTTTGCATATTTTTGAGAGTCCAATGTTTAGCTGATCATGATAACTGGTCATTATTATCCACGTGGACATGACTGATTCTCTGCATCAATGGAACGCCAGAGCTTTGTTTTCCAGGGACCGAAACTAATCGCGACACTCGCGTCTCCTGGAAATCCGGTTTATTTCAACCAATCAAAAGACGACTTTAGACATTCTCACAGGGTTTCCAGAAAAGTGTACGAAAAACATCAGACGTTCAGCCAACAGTTTGTGGGCGTGGCGTCTGAGGCTGAGACTAGGGTTTTAATGACGCGCTCGCATTAATGGCATCAGTTTTAAGAAGGTTGCGGTCATGACGGTGTTGCTCTTGTTCTTTTTTGTCCACCCATTAAATGACTTGTTGTTATGAGTAAAAAATGAACAAATAAAAAAAAGTAAACTACTGCCCCGCCCCCCCGATATTATCGTGTATCGCCAATCTCACAGGCTGACGATAGGACGATCTCAAAATAGGGCATATCGCCCAACACTAAATCCTAAACTTACCTGAACAGCCAACTAAACCAGTTTCATGGTACAGGCCCCTGTGTGTTTCTGTGTGTTTGATTACAAAGTGAAATAGAGGACCGTATATCATGATCTGTTTTTTGTCAAATAAACAGGTCCAATTACCTGAAATTATCGGAGGAAAAATGTATGTTCCTGAAATATGCCATAATTGATAAGCTCAGTTTTCTTTTGCCTACACATTAATGTAATGGTACATTCACACGGGGCGAAAGCGGTAACGCTTCTCATTTACTTTTAATGGGTGACGTCATGCGTTGCTAAACTAAATTGTGGACCCGTCAACCTCGCGTCACTACCGTCTCTCGTGGCAGAAGTTGAACATTTCTCAATTTTTCAAGCGCCAACCCACGCGTGCGCCAATTAGATCGCCTTATGCAAATAACCTAGTGCGAGCCAGCCAATTATGTTTATGCAAGACCGGAACATGTGTTGCGGCCACTATCATTGGCTAATGATGGCCACGCTTCAGACAAGCACTCCATCAAGCATTAACGCTTTTGCCCTGTATGAATGTACCGTTACTGTCTTAAAAAAATGACTTTAACTACTCCCAAATTTTTGATTGTGCTCCTACAAGTGCCTGTTAAAAATGTAAGCAGAGCCCCAAATACACTAAACATTTCCTCTTTTTTAATACCTTTTGTTAATATGCCAGCTATTCATTAGTGTTATTTATGCAACTTTCAAAGTTCTGCTACCATATCAAAGGTAAAAAAAAATACAGAATAAAGTGAGATACTTACAGGTTTGTTATGTGACAATACACCCACGGCGGGGTCCCACGGGCGCTTTAATAGCAGAGAAAGAGCCTCAGCCCCTGCCGCTCCAGTTTTCACTGAAGATGACAGCAACATCCTGTCAATCAATGACGGTACCTATGAGAACAAAAAAGAATAAAAAAAACTCAGATATGAATTATAATATAAACATAAATCTGTTCATAGTGCTTTAGTTGTCCGTATTTATCTTTGGTCTGTCTGTCCTGATGGTGGTTCAAGGTGATAATAATAATTCATTACATTTAAATAGATAATCAGTGATTTGAAGGAGGATTCAGTGCTCCAATGCAAAAGCAAATTTCTGTAGGAAATTCTGCAGTGCTGTATAAATCAATTTGTGAAAATCCCATAAGAAGCCGACAGACGAGTGTTTGTTTACTCACCTTGCTTTTGAGTGTCTGTAGCACATCAAGGTAAGCAGCGAGCATTGAAAGACTGAGAGACTCCACCATTGTGCTATGAAGCCACTGAGTCAGCTTTATATCCCAGTTGACGCTGGCCAGAGCGTGTCGTACCTTACCAGCACATTTATCCACAGCTATCCTCCTTAAGACAGGTTCATTACAGGCCTGTGAAGAGCAGAAAAGAGATATTAAGAGAGAACACAGCCTGCAAACTTTAATCGAATATAAAAAAATAAGATTTTTCTAAAAAAAAAAAAAGTTACATCTAGTATCATTTAAAATGTAAAAATCAATCATTTAAAATTATTTACAAGTTACAGGAAACATTAGTAAATATTAGTCATGACAGTATTTAGGAGAACATATAATAGGTACGTTTGATCAATTAAGTATGCTAAATATTTTTTCCTTAAAACTGACATAGTAAAAAAGCTTTAGTGTGCAGATGGTTATTTTTGGGAATTATGCGTTTGACCGGACTTTTTATGCATTTCGGGTGCAGAATTGATGCGCCCTAGTCATAACACACTATGTTCATTGGGTTTCTGGGTGCAGAATTTATGCCCTTGGAGCATCCTCTCATGGGAATCCTCGCACCATAATGGAAAGTTTATAACTGTTAAAACACAAAGAGAATAGATGCATCGTGTGCTCAGCACAAAGTGAATTGCATCCATCCAACGGCTTATTGAGACTTTATAAAATCAGATCTTTAGAATAGCCTACAGTTATCTTGTGTGTGCGTGTGTGAATTCTTTTGTTCGCTTCACCAATGGATTAACACCAATGAATTAACTGTTTCTGCGACCTTAAAGATAATGTGCATTTGTTCCTTCACATGAAGCTATTGAGTGTATTAGAAGACTTTGAATATAGTGCATAAAACGTTTATGCTGCTTTTATAATACGTTGTCCTTTAATAGCTTGTCAGTAACAACCACGGCTAACGCACATATCAAAATTGGATCTGTCATGTTGTCGTTTATAAGCAGGACACATTTCAAAAAGGGTATAAAAAGGGAGATGTTAATGGTCAGGGTGTAGGACAGAGGCCATCAGCGAAGGTCTGTCCGGACGCACGCGAGATGGACTGCGTCATCTTTGTGCAATAATTTGCGTCATTTACAGGTCATTTACAAATTAAAGATAGAAAAGTGGCGAAATGACAGTAGGCACATGTCAACATCCACCACATGCTTTAACATTTTTTTTCTTTTAACTGATAACATTAATCTAGGGATGTTCACATTGACCGTTTAACGGTTAACCGAAGGTAAGAATGTATGACCGATTAACATTATCAGTTAAAATAAAAAAATATTTGTTAATACATGGTGCGTGTAGCCATGAGCCGACAGACATTTCGCCACTTTTCTATCTTTATTTGTGAATGTCCTTGTAAATGACACAAATTACTGCTGCCCTGACGGTCTGATAAAGTAATCATTTGTATGAGAAATCATTTGTATGCGTGTTTGGAAGCTCGACGGAGACGCGCGCGTCCGCACAGGATGACGCGGTGCGTCTCGCTTACTTTCGGACAGACCTTCGCTGATGGCCTCTGAACCTGACCATAAACATCTCTTTGCACAAACGGAAAAGGCCACGCAAAAGCAAAACTTTCTGAAAAGCGTCCTGCTTTAGAAATGACAACTGTGGTAGATGAAACAGAGACAATCTGCCCTTTGGATATTAATCCTCTGGACTGATCGCGTGCTTTTTAATAAGGTAATTTTGCGTGAATATCTGATAATGTATGAATCCTGGTTCTGTTGTTGATCTGTCGCTGCTGTTTGCATGTTCAAATTAAATGACAACCGTCAACTGTATTTTTTACCCCAAGACAATTTCATATTAAAATCTTATAAGTTAACGGTTAATGTTCGGTTTAGAAGCTACGGTTGTCGGTCGGGAAAATTAACTGATATGAGCATCCCTACATTAATCTAAATAATGGTTAACAGGTCAATATTAACAGGTCTAATTATGCTATTTTATTGTCATTATATAATCAGTGACTTAAAATAAAAATGACAATAATATCAACATTTTTTCTTTTTTTTTTGGCACATTCAATCACCTTACAAAAAATAGCCAGAGCTTAACTTATTTTTAAACCCAGTTTTAAATCCTTAAAGGTTTGAAAACTCACCCCATCATTGGCCAATCTGCCCAGTCTCTCAGCCTGTAGAGCCTTCAATACTTTGTTAAAAAGCTTGTTTTGAGCCAAAGACCAGCCAGCCCTAAATCAGATTCAAGAACAGCAGTGTAACTAAGTGCTTAAAAATGTAAGTAAGTGAAATCAAAACATTCTTCTTCCCAACTTTATTTTATGTGTTTGGTGACATAAACATGTGGATTACTTAACAACTTTAAAGCCATTAGGCTATATATTCTTAATCAAACATTTGTGATATTGTAGCCAAGCACTGGCAGTGTTTCCTTACTTGTTGATATGTTCTTCCCAATCGTCTGGAGGAAGCGGTCCATCAGCAACAGTTCGGGCGAACAAAACATGGCGATCACACTCGTTCATTACATTGCGTGCTTTCTGGTTGTCGTAGAGGGGCACAGGAGTGGATGTGACCGTCTCCACGTCTATGGAAATGTCTGAATCACTGTAGAAGGTAACAAAGCAGATCCAACATTATTCACATATGACAAAGCTGAAATAGATGCTATCCTATTTCAGGATGCTAATATAAGAAACTGACTTTGAAATCTAAAAAAAAAAATGTTATTTAGCACAGAGCTAATGCCTCTGTTAAAGGATTACTTCACATTCATAAAAATAAAATACAGATAATTGACTTACTCCCATGTCATCCAAGTTGTTGATGTCTTTATTTGTTTAGTAAAGAAGAAATTTTTCTCAATTTAATAGACTTTATTGGACCTCAACCGTTTACAGTTTCAATGCAGTTTCAAAGGACTCTAACGGTACATTCACACGGGGCGAAAGCGTTAACTCTTGAAGGAAGGCTTGACCGATGCGTGGCCAACAGCCAATCACAGTGGCCGCAGCACATGCTCCAGTCTTCCATAAAGTAATTTGACCTTACGTATTTGCATAAGCACGTCGAAAGGTCATGCGTTACATATGTGAAACGCACACTTGCGTATCATTTTAAACAATAAACTGACACAAAGACATTAATTGTTATCAATCCACATACAACAACGTCTGAACGGTCCTCTTTCTCCACACTTGTAAAACTTTGGCCGGTAGTTTCGCATAAGTCAGCATGACCTTTCAATGTGCTTACACAATGCGAGAGGTCACGCTGGCGCTTCACACGGCTGGCACAAGACAAGAAGATGGGGTTTAAAAGTGCATATTTTTATTGCCGAAAATGACGATGGTTTTCCTAGATAAGACCCTTATGACTAGGTTGGGATCATTTAGAGTCCTTTGAAGCTGCTTTGAAACTGTAAACTGCAATAAATTCTATTAAAATGAGAAAAATACTGGAATGTTTTCCTCAAAAACCTAACAAAATGTGATGATTGACCTAGAGATAACAATAGCAACGTTCTGCCGTCTTGCATGCTTCACGGCTTTGACCAAAATAATTTAACAGCGTTATGTTTTGCAATAAACCTCCGTCTTGGAGTTGTACGCATTTGTGAGGCTACTCTAGGGAGCGCCGTCTTGCAGTGTTGCCAGGTCCTCGTCTTTTTTGTACTTGCATACTATTGTGGCACCTAACCGTTTATGGCTTTTGGCTCACAAAGCGATCAAGTTTTTGGGATTATTAAAAGTGTGAAGGTGCCGGTCCCAATATTTAGATTTTTAAGGTAATGCATATGGATTTATTTCAGTTTATCATGGGATTTTTCTTGTTTGCTCAGTGTAAGATCTGGCAACACTAGTAAGCAAGCGTTCATGCCTCTATCATTTTCTGCACTGCGCATACACAAGACTTTTTCCCTTTCTATGCATTTATTTTCTCAGAAGAGAGACCTGTCATGTCCACTATGCAGAGTTTCTGTAAATGCGGTTGTTACTACATGCATTTTGCAGGAGATAATTAGGGCTGAAACGATTCATCGAGTTACTCGATTAACTCAACTCAAAAAATTCCTCGTTAAATTCTTATGACACGCACTACACGCACCGAGATCTGATTCACACGGACCATGTTCAATGTTCAGAAAGCACATCATAGCACGTGATACATTTTGAATTTAGTTGGCGCGATGGCGAAGAGTAAATATGTCCATAAACGGCAGAGAGAGAATGTCTAAAGTCTGGGATCATTACATTCTTATTACATTACATTCAGCATCTGAACCGAAAACATCCACTGCTGTTTCACCAAGCGTCGATGAAACAAGGTAACGTTCGCTGATTTTAATCCCATACTGTATTTGTAGCGATGTCGTTATGCGTTTTAACTACATATGATTTTTAGCTTTGATGTTTTTAAGTAGTAAACGTATTCACGTTGAATTGCAAGAGAGTATAGCTTAAAAAATAACCCCTTCTTCACACACGCATGCACCCTCGTCTCTCTCACGCGAGTCAGACCGATCGCGCAATGCATCACATATGCTTAAACTTTTATGTAGCCACACAACAATAATTTCAGCTGCATGCATTTACTGTACACAGCGGAACGCGATGTTGTGATTTTTCGAACAGATTCTTTACCTAAAATGCAACGCAATGCAAGTGATGCAAACCAAATGCATCAAATAAATGTATGTATTTCTGACGTACCAAAATGCAATGGAGCAACTGAACGTCTGACTGGGCTGAGGCGTCACTCTTCCTCACGCACAGCACGCGTGCACACACACACAAACACAGGTGCACGTGCGCGCATACACACAGGTTGTTACCATAGCAAAATAGGCTCACCCCAGAAATGAGATATTATTTGTTAGTAGCCTAATGGTAAATGCTGCAGGTGTAGAAATGTACATAAACCAGATATTTACTTTGATGTCAGGGCTAGATTACAGCATGAAACCTGTTGTGCATATTAATAAATTTAAGTGCTTAATTGTTAGCACTGGCACTTATAAACACTAAATGGGTAAAAATTGAAATAAATAGGCTTATTTTTTGGAGCTAAATGTCAATACCTCAGATTTTTTTTTTTTAAATAAAAGCCAAATGCTTGAACATTTTACAGCCACGTCATTTTCCTTATGCATTATTTATTTTGGTTGTTTAAAAACACACACACATTTTTTATCCGATTACTTGATTAATCGATCGATTCAGTGCTAGATTAATCGATTACAAAAAGAATCAATAGCTGCAGCCCTACTTGTAAAATGCGTTTGTCAGTCCTGTAAATTACTAATGTGTGTGTACAGAACAGAATTAAGCACTTAAAGGTGAATTGACAACCGAATTTAAACGCACTGTGTACGAGTGAGGCATTTGTATCGTACCCAACAACGCCCATCAGCTGTGACTTATTCCACGCTATATACCAGCCTCTTGTACCTTATTTCTTACATAAACTCTGCTTATTTTAGTCCATCATCACTTTGTCTTCTAACCTCTGTTGCCCCTTTATGTCTGTATCTACTTTTTGGCTGGTAGAAGTGTTAATTTGCAACTTACGAGTTGACTTTAAACCAGATATTTCCAAACAGAGGGTATGATCTAGTAAGTAAACTAGATTTCATATATTGATATCCAACACATGTTAAATACCAGCCAATGATATTCTGCTGACAGCATTGCATCACTCACACAGAGGGTTCAGGCTGCCGTCGAGGGGTGACAAACAGCATGCGGGTGGGCCGTGCACTGCTGGCGTCCGGGTGGGCGTTCCAGGGTTTGGCATAGCTGTGGTCGAGGAACACAAGATCCAACTCTCTCTCGTGAACCGACAGCTGGAAGAGCAGAGATGTCCCCATCCTTCTAGCCGACGTCTGGAAATCTCGCTCTCCGCCAGGACGGAGCATGATCTTCTAGTCCCACACAGGAACCCCACAGTTCCCAAAAACAGGGGATTCTTGTACTCCAAACATGAACCCTAGAAAACAACACTCATTTGACATATCATTGTACTAAAAAGCATCATGTAAGACCTCAAAACTTCTTTGTTATTAAAACCAAGTTGCCAAAACACTTTGTATCATATTTAGTGTCAGAATGAAGTCATGGTTCGACACACATGGTAATCTCAATTCAATTTAAATTAGCTTTTCTGGGTTTTATCCCTGGGCATGACACTTACACATCTTATGGTGTCGACAGTAACGTTAAATGAAAGTTAAACCAAAACGAAAACACAACACACATAAATGTTGACGGTGTGGCGTTTGTTGACTTCTCGTTATGTCAACGGTTTGAGTTTACGGTTGACGCACGCGTGCTCCTGACGTGGGGAGCGGCGCGAGCAAGGCGACTCGCGTTTAGGGCCCGAAGTGTATAATACATACTATTCGCGCCAGTTTGTTATATTTTAAGCCTTTAAATCTTTATAAGGTACATAAACTTCACTCATGTCCTAGGTGGTTTGACCTATTAACCAACATATATTAAACAATACAGATTTAGTCTGTGTTGCCTAGCAGCAGGCTCTTAAGTTAGCTTTGACGCTAACTCGCTACTGAATACTTACTGTACACTGTCAGGCGCCTTTCATGTCCCTTCTATCCAGACAGCAATCTTCTGAATATCAAAGCAAAACTAAATATTCAGGTCCACACGATACGTGAAAAAATACTTCATGTAAATAATCCCCACTCTTATAAATGTTGTTGTAGGGCCAACTGTCTCATTGTTTTGCTGGCTGTCGCGCCACTCAGCGGATACTCTAACAAGCTGGACTGGATTTGTGGGGCTGAGAAAAAAACCCGAAATGGAGTTATTTCCTTCTTCTTCTTCTTCTTTTTAATGGCGGCTGGCAATCAACATACTTAGGAGCATTACCGCCACCTTCTGCTCCGGAGTATTATATTTATTAAACCCGTCATTTTAAGAAATTTAAAGAAAACTTTACTATTTATTTTACTTGCCCAGCCCCATTCTATTACAGATTTAAAATGTACCACCTGAATTCCATTCTTCTTGATTTCCATTATCATACAATTTCTTTCTTCTTCATATTTCTAACATTCAAGAATTGCATTAGTTTATTTGCATTGGACCATTTGGATGCTTCCCTAATATTCTGAGTGTGGAATGTCCCAACAATTTCTGTTATATACAACCTCTTCTTTACTTTTATTACCAACATGTCTTATTTTTGACTTACTTTGTTAATTAAAATGTAAAGGAATATTTCCTTTTGTTGTTGTCCCATTTTATTTGCAATCAACTTCTCCATATTAAAACTTTAATTTCAGACTTGCTTAGAGAAATTTGTAATTCTATTTCTTCTCTCTACAAAGCTTGTTTTGCAAATTTATCCACATTCTCATTTCCCTTTATACCTACATGGAAGCCAAATAAAACTGATTAAAATATAATTCTGAACCAATCTTGAATATATCTGTAAGATACTAAAAAGAATATCTTGATGACTGGATTTAAAAGACCTTAAACTCTTTAAAGCTGAGAGTGAATCAGAACCAAGCTTGCCGCACAAGCCCTGAAAAATGAAGCCAAAACGTCTCGATCGCCCCCCCAGTGACTGGTCCCAGTATAGGTCATAAACCCCGCCTCCCCATGTTATTCAATGGGACTTGTTGAGACCAACTAAAAAAATTAATTACACTTCAGTTATCTTGTTTCCGAAGCTGGTTTCTGTCATTTACTGTAGTTTTTATCACGCTGATGTAAATTCAAGTGTTTGTTTTTAAAATAAGTTTGTTTTTAGTTAGTTATTTAATGCTATAAAAACAGTGGTGTCACGTCATGATTGACAGCTGTGATATCGTGTGATATGCGCATTCTACGAGAGCGAGGGCGGGGTTTTGATTTCGCGGCTTCACTTCGTGCTCACTACTGCGCATGACTGGTCCCGAAATCGCTACTGTGCAGACTCAAGACCCTATAGCTGTGTCCCAATTCAGGGGCTGCGACTTTCTAAGCATGCGACCTTAAATATGAGCACTCGGTCTTTCAAGGTGGCAGCCTCAGAAGTCCGCGAAGAGAACGTAAGTTATGACTATAACTATGGATCTATGAGACCGAACGATGACCGTCACCACGGTCTTACCTTGAATGATGCAATCCTTCAACCTATCCTCGAGACATTATATCAACAAAGTCATGTGACCTCGGGAGGCCTGGCCGCCGTCTATAAACCCCCCCCCGGTGGCCACGCCTCTTCCTCTTGCCTGGAACGCCTCAGCCGTTCTGAGCGACAAGAGATGGTGACGGTCATCGTTCGGTCTCATAGATCCATAGTTATAGTCATAACTTACGATCTATTTCGACCTCACTCAGACCGTCACCACGGTCTTACCTTGGATGACAAGTACCATCAGGGTCGCGAGGAACAGGGGGCTCTGCCCCGTCACAAACGCGCCCCGAGGCCGAGAGGAGAACAGCTGAACCCAATGGTGTAGGGGATGCTACATTCACTCTGTAGAACCTGGAGAAAGTACAGGGAGCAGACCATGTTGCTGCAGCACAAATTTCTGAAAGAGGAACTCCTTTAAGAGCAGCCCAGGAAGCGGCCACGCCCCTGGTCGAGTGGGCCACCAGATTAGCTGGAACTGGGAGATCTTGTCCAGAATAGGTTGCAGAGACGTGTCCACAATCCAGTGGGATAAGGTCTGTTTAGACACAGGGTGCCCCAACTTCCTGTCACCAAAACAAACAAAAAGTTGGGTATGAGAGCGTCTCAGAGCCTGAGTGCGGGCAAGATAAGCCTGCAGCGCCCTCACTGGACATAAAGTAAGCAAGCTTGCATCCTCCGGTGGAAGAGCCGGGTCAAGCTGAAAGGAGCTTATCTCAATCACCTGGTTAAGAGTCTGATGGTTGACCACCTTAGGCAGAAAAGAGGGGTTCGGCCAGAGAGACACACCAGTGTTTTCGGCCTTCCATCTTAAACGGTCCTCACTAACGGAGAGAGCATGCAGTTCGCCAACCCTCTTAGCAGAACATATAGCCAAGAGAAAGGCTGTTTTGTGAGACAGAAACCTAAGTGTAGCCTGTTCTAGGGGTTCATAAGGAGCTTGAGTCAAGGCCTTCAGCACCAAGGGAAGCTCCCATGAAGGAGATCTAGGGGACCTGTATGGGCGTAGTCTACACACACCTTTAATGAACTGGGACACCAAGGGATGTCTCCCTAAAGTAACACCCTCTACAGTTTTATGGAAAAGGGATATTGCAGAAGAATACACCTTAATGGTGCTAGACGCCCTCCCTGAGTCCAGAAGCGACTGAAGGAAACGAAGAACATGTTGGACAGAGCAAGTTGCTGGATCCTTCTGCCTACTGCGACACCATCTTGAGAACACCCTCCACTTCTGGGCATAGTTAGAACGAGTGGAGGGAGCCCTGGCATTATCTATGGTGTGCAAAACCCCTTTATCTAGTCCCTGAGAGAGGGGCTGAGAAGGGGCCAAGCCCAGAGCTGCAAGATGGCTGGCTTTGGGTGCCATATTTGCCCCTCCGCCTGAGAAAGCAGGTCCGCCCTGACTGGCAGGGCCCAAGGCTCCCCATACACCAAGCGAAGGAGTGCAGGGAACCAATGCCTTCTTGGCCACCGAGGAGCTATCAGTAGCACCTTGTAATGGCCGATGGCGACCCTGTGGAGAACCTTGGAAAGCAGAGGGAACGGAGGAAAAGCATACAATAATCCTTCCGGCCACTCTCGGACACTCTCAGGGGACCTCCTTGACCCAGCATGGAGAACCACATCTTGCAGTGGGTAGTCGCTGTTGATGCAAACAGGTCGGTCCGTGCCCTGCCAAACCGAGTCCACAGGAGGGCCACTACCTCCGGATGGAGTCTCCACTCTCCTGGGGGAGGGCCAGACCTGGACAGAAGGTCCGCTGCCTGGTTCAGAACTCCCAGAATGTAAATCGCCCTGAGCGAAGCCAGGTGTTGAATGGCCCAAAACAGGAGTTCCTGTGTGACCTGGAGGCACTGTAGAGAGCTGGTGCCTCCCTGGTGATTTATGTGATACACAGTGCAGGAACTGTCTGTTCTCACTAGGACATGTTTGTCCAGAATAAAAGGGAGGAGAGCCTTCAGAGAAAGGTGAACCGCCCTCAACTCCAAAACATTGATGTGTGCTTCCGTCCAAGGTGGTTCCCACACACCTCGCACCATCCTGCCTTCCCAGACTCCTCCCCAACCGGTCAGGGAGGCATCTGTTGTCACCACCGTTCGGCGTGAAGGAATGAGCCCCAGAGGGACTCCTTGGACCAAAAGTGCTTGGTCCCGCCACGGACACAGAGCTTGGAGGCATTTACGTGCCTGTCCACCTTCGGGTGGAGTTTGAGGGCATTCAGCCATCTCTGCAGCGGCCGAGCCCTGAGAAGGCCTAAGGGAACGACAGCCACAGCAACCGAAATCATGCCCAAGCAGCCGCTGAAACTGAACCAGTTTCACCCGCCTGCCCAGCTGAAATTGGTCCAAGAGGGGCAGAATCGATTGCACCCTCTGCATAGTGAGAGACGCTGACATTGTGACAGAATTCAGACAGAGACCCAAAAAGACTGCCTGCTGCCTTGGCTCGAGGTTGCTTTTCTTCACATTCACTGTGAAGCCCAGGGACTGGATGTGTGAGAGAAGTGACCTCGTGTCCTCTGAGACTTGGCTGGGAGATGGGGCGCAAACCAGCCAATCGTCCAAGTAGGGAAGGATTTTCATCCCTGAGAGTAGGAGTGAAGACAAGGCAGCTCCTACCACCCGGGTAAACACTCTCGGGGAGAGGGACAGGCCAAATGGCAGGACCTTGAACTGGTATGCTTGTCCCTGGAAGGCAAACCGAAGAAAAGGCCAGTGGGCTGGGAAGATGGGCACGTGAAAGTATGCATCTCTTAGATCGATGGAGGTGAACCACTCTCCTCTCTCTAGAGATTCCAATGCCTGATTTGTGGTCAGCATCTTGAAAGGCAAAACCTTCATGAAGGTGTTTAACCGCCTTAGGTCTAAGATGGGGCGCAACCCACCATCTTTTTTTGGAACGAGGAAATACGTGGAATAAAAGCCAGCAAGCTGTTCGCTGGGATCGACTTTCATGATTGCATCCTTCTGTAGAAGGGTTAAAATTTCCTGTTTTAAAAACTGAGCCTGGACCAGATCCCTGACGAGAGTCATGCGGACCTGCGAGAAAGGAGGGGGACGGCGCCGAAACTGTAGTCGGTACCCGTTTGATACCGTAGCCAGTACCCACGGGTCTGAAATCTTTCTCACCCAGCTGTCCAGGCACAGCTGGGGATGAGTTTCGGCGGCTACCCCCATAAGGCCCTGAGCCTCTGGGGGGGCGCTTTCTCTGAGGAGTACCTCTGGCCGGAGGGTAGGGCCGAAAACCTTGCCTGCGTTGGGGTGGTTGTCCATAACCACCATTGGGGGGAGAGAACGCCACAGTCTACTGCCTGCCATGCCCCCAATTGGGTTGGTGCGGAGGCCGGGAGCCCCTGGGCATATACCTGGCAACAGCAGCCCTGCTGAAAGTGCGTTGAACGCAATCTCTAGTTCGCCGAGACTGCTCAGCCTTATCCAACAATCCTTGGGAGTCAGGATGAAAAACCTGTCCTGGGACAACCGGCATTTGCACAAGCTCTTTCCGGATATTTTCCGGTAGAGACGTTTGCGCCAACCAAACCTGCCGTCGTGACATCACAGCTGACGCCATAGTAGACCCAATATCTCTAGTATGCTGAGAATGGGTAACAAGGGCGGAGTCTATGAGACTCATAGTATCCTTGTCATTAGGATTGGCAGTCTTCCTAAGGGCCGCCAACAAAATGGCAAGCGCGTTACCAGAGCGAGCCGCCCTTGTGGCGGCATTGTAGGTGCGACACACCAGACTGTCAGTCTTATCGCCTTCTTTAACCGGACAGCGTGGAGTAGCCGTCACAAGCTCCGGGCCCAGAGATGTCAAGGCTGTCATTTCCCGTTCAACCGGAGGCATATCTCCCATACCAGTGTCGGGAGCATATGGTATTTTAGCCAATCTCCGGCAGCCTGCATTGAACTGAGGGGCCCCACTAGGGGCGCTCCATGCCTTTCTTAGCATCTGCAAATAATCCCCAGCCACAGGGACCGAAACCGATTGCTGAGACTGGGAGATACCTGCCCACACTCCCTCCACCGGAGCCGGGGGCACAGTCGGAACATCAAGACCCACAATCTTTGCCGCACTCAACACCTTGGAGATAATATCCATGGTTGAGGGCTCATTGTCACCTGGGTCGGACAAAGCAGACAGTCCATCTAAAAAATGGTCAGACTCAGCGGCCTCTTCAGCCAGCCCACCACTTCCAAAAGGGGAGGCTGGGGCATAAAGAGAGAGGGCGTCAGGGTGATCCTCATCTCCCTGTTGATAGGAGGTCTACCTGTCAGGGGAGGAAACCCTTGAGGGTCCCGCCTCTGAAGTGGGCCTCGCCACAGAATGTTGAGCCTCAATCTTTCCCAAGCGATCAGACAAACCACGTATGGCAGCTAAGATCTGGGACTGAGGGTCCGGTTGTGAATCTGAGCCTTGTCCCTTTCTGTGTTCAGGGGGGTCCTCACGTTTACGTTTCTTGGAGTGTTTTTTAGAAACACGTCCTGTGTCACCCAGTGAAGGCTGTACCGCTGAAGCCTGAACAGACTTCTCCGCCCTTTGGGCTCTCAGGGCACGCTCCTCAGCAGACAGCTCTAGCGCAGCTGTACAGGGATTCTCAATGTCCTCTAATAAGTGCGCCATGCCTAAGCAAGAGGGGCATTCACGATGGGCATCACGGGCATCCAGTGCCACCCAACAAAAACGGCACAAGTGTGACGACATCACTATGATAAGTTTTAGTTTTTTTTTTTTTTTTGCGAACAAAAAACCACAATAGTCAGGGCCCAACAGCTACGTATAGCTGGAAAAAGGGTAACAAAAGACAAACAGCAAAGACAAACACACTATGTGTCCAATTACCTAATTAATTTAATAATTAATAATTAATTAGTCTAACTGCTGGGGAGCTTCAATAAGTGAAAAAACACAAATTGCCAATGTTCTACAAACAGAAAAAGGCCAAACAAAAACTTTTTTTTTTAAAATCATTTTACTTTATATTTTATATTAACAAAAAACACACCTCCCCCATATAAGGTGCGCGAACGCACGCTGGGGGGAGGGAGTTAACAAACCCAACTTACTGCGGACAGCAAGCAAACGGGAATGAACTCAAAATAGTAATAGTAAAGGGTTTTTACTCCTGTAGAGAAAAAACAACTCTCTGTCAATGGGAACACCACACACAATCCTCAGGGACACAAGGCACCTGCACAAAAAAGTGACGGATTAAGAACAGCGGAGTCCCAAAATAGTTTTGTGTCTCAAAATACACCACTTACCTGTCTCGGATGAGGCGAGTAAAGCAAAGAGGAAGAGGTGTTGCCACCGGGGGGGTTTTTATAGACGGCGGCCAGGCCTCCGGAGGTCACATGACTTTGTTGATATAATGTCTCGAGGATAGGTTGAAGGATTGCATCATTCAAGGTAAGACCGTGGTGACGGTCTGAGTGAGGTCGAAATAGATCTGAAATGAGACGGTCTAACCTTCGGACGACCCATAATTGGCGTCACCTGCTGCGCCTGTCAGCAGGACATAGCGGAAACGTTTCTGACTTATTAAAATAAATATGAAATCAAAAAAATATGAATTTAGTTTAGAAAATATGACACGTTGATGTAGATTAAACTATTCAACAGTATATTAAATTAAATTAATCAACCTTAGAAATATATGCGTCATAAAAATAATAATATTAACACAAAACATAACTTGTAATACTAAAACAGTGACAAACTTTTTTTTGATAAATACACACTTTTATTTAATTAAGGTTTTAATTGTTTATTTTAGAATATCCAGCCGCCGTTGCAGGCGCGCAATGAATCTTGGGATATCCTCGGCAGCGCGGAGAAATGAGGACGCATTTTGAGGCTTCATTCTAAGCATCCTTCGAATTGGGACGGCCTTGCCAGCCTGAAGTCGCGCTGCTGTGACGCAATCGGTCTTAAAATATGTCCTTAGAAGGTCGCAGCCCCTGAATTGGGACACAGCTAATATGTCAGCCCCATATCGGGACACTGGCGGCTTCACTTTTCACCAATGGAAGAGAGCGAACAGGCGTCGTCCATCTTTTTTTACAGTCTATGATCAGAACAAATTAAAGCCGCTCTATGCATTTTCGGCGTTTTTGTCAAACAGCGACCCCTAGAGTCGCTGGAGAATACTTGCAACTGTCGTAATTTCCCACTCTAGTACACCTCCGAAGATAATGATGACCAGGTAATGTTTCACAATTTCATACAAATATTAGGCTACTGCATAGTCTACTAAACTACAGATAGGATAATAAGAAGTTTATTCCAAGTGTAGAGTGCATATAATAATAAAGTACCGTGTTTGCTAGCTTATAACGTTTTTACATGATTGCAGCTAAATCACAAGTAAACAATGTATAGTCGATGTCTACTGTATCATTTCATTTGTGTTCTTTTATTGTAATGTAAACATTACAAAATGCCATTACAAAGTTAATTTTGTACTTTGCATTATTTCATAACATTGGTCATTATAATGTCACTATAAATGATTATTGCTGTTTATCATAATAGTTAGCAAATTGTGCATGTTTACACTATTTACAACCTCTAGGCTTATTTATGTCCTGATAATTATGTGAGATATTGACAACTGTTGTCATGATAATCGCATGACATACTACAAGCAAGCGCAACAACATACAACACAGACCGCAAACAAGTTTACAAATAAGAGATTTACTTACTAGTACATCAACAAGATCGCCAGATCAGCATCCCTCCAGTGCTGTCTTTTAGCTCACGCCAATGAGTAAAAACCTGACCGAGTGGGACTCTTGTCTGGTTCCTAACGCGGTCAAATTCTCTTTTCCTACTCTCTTATGAACGCGCTTTCTTAACTTTTAAATCGTTTAGCATCACGTCTCAAATTCACGCGTGCAGTTGTTGTTATAGGCTTGATCGATGCCGTAAAGCAAGTCATGATTCTGGCGAGATTTGTCAGGGGCGGTTCTCTCAAGCTTGCATTGGTGGTTTTGCTAGCGGCGTCCTCCCCGAGCTTCAACAGGAGGATGATTCGCCCTACTATGACTTTGTTTACCACTGAAATAACTTTGAAGCTGTTATATTAAGGTAAAATAACTGCATAGTGTGTCTTTACAACTTTTCCAGGTTTATAATCTTCAACCCACTGCAAGGACAAAAGTATTGCTATCAACCCAATAACTTAGTTTTGGTTAACCATTCTCTGCAAGCATGTGAAAACATAGGTCATGGTAATGGCTCCCCTTGTGATGTGAGATGGGGATAATACTGCCCCTTAATCTGCACTATCCAACCACGGCACTGACATTTAGTGCAGAGATCAGCTCATTTGCATTTAAAAGGAAACACACAAAAATGGCACATTTTTGCTCTCACCTACTAAGTGGCAATTTTAACATGCTATACCCTGCTGAAAAACCAGCATCACACCAGCATGGGAATTATGCTGATTTAGCTGGTGCTCACCAGCATCAAAAAACAACAAATGCTGGTATGACCAGCATGGGATGCTGGTGCTAATGCTGGTTTGGTGCTGGTTTAGCTGGTGCTAATGCTGGTGCTGATGCTGGTTTGATGCTGGTTTAGCTGGTGTTGACTAGCAAACCAGCACCAAAACACAACATATGCTGGTCTTGCTGGTATGCTGTTTTTTTAGCAGGGCAATACCTTCCCGATTAAAACATTGCAAATAACATCAGAAGAAACAATAACTTATCTTGTGTGACTGATACGCTCAATTTAAGATACATTTTTTGAGGCTGTTTGTCGTTTCAGGTATTCCCAAATAAAACAAGCTGACAAGCTGGGCCGCATACATATATCGCATACACATCGCAGGAGATACGTCCGCGATAATTAATGTGAAATTGCCCCGATTGTCAGTGAACTACGGCTCTGTGCAGTTAATGTCGCGCCATCTGAAAGCAGCTGTTGGCGATTTAATACTAATCAAGGAACTGGCATTACTGACGTGATGCACGTGACGTGACACATGCGATTTATCGTGCACCCCTACTTTCAATAATACGTAACAATATTTAGGTTTAATGTTTCTGATACAGGTATTGTGATGTTCTTCATTTAGAAGTTATTAAGACATTTGTCTTGTTAAAATGGTCAGTAAACAAGGTACATCTTATTTTTTCTTTGGGCAAACGTCTTTAGACATCAAAACAAGAAGTATCGGTTCTCTACATTTTTAATGCTACTAAGTGTGAAAACAGAAAATAGTTCAGATTGCTCTGTACATGTAAAAATATAATATTGATTACCCCTAAAATTGGTCATACTGTCCCAGCCAACATTGATATGTGGGCCCCATCTGGGCAGCATGGGTTACATGTGGGCATGGGCTTCACGTGGGCAATATATGTGGGTCCCATGTGGGTCTCCCTATGTGGGACCCAGGTTTGCCCATGTGGGATAATAATGTGGGCCCCTCATGGCACCTATGTTGGCAAAACATTTTTATGCTTGAAATACATCTTTATATATTTACAATCTTAAAATAATAACTTTTGGTTGATCATCACTTTTAAACAAAGAGCAAATAATATAACAGATATGATTTGATCAGTATAAAACATTTTAAATAAAAAAAATCATTATTTATTAGATTTAATTAACATTGATATGTAGGCCCCACGTGGGTCCCATATGGGCAACATGGATTTTATGTGGCCATGGGCTTAACATGGGCAATATATATGGGTCCCATGTGGGTTGTCTATGTGGGTCCAGTGGCGGAGCCAGAGGGGTGTCCAGGGTGGCACTGGACACCCTTGACATGTCACTGGCCACCCCGTGTGCCACCCCAAATTTAATGCGCTACTTTCACTTAATCACTGTTTATTTTCGACTTGTGGCAGCGCAGCACATTGTTAAAAACATTATGAATAACCCTCCCTGCGGTGGCGGCGCAAACTCTTTATTTTTCAATCACTGCGCAAAGAGACTTGGATTACTCTGTTGATTTTGGACATACAGATATGATTTATACATCATTTAAAACGTTAAAGTGTCATTTTTTGTGTGTCTATAAAAACTTAATGTTGTGCTTTTCACAAAATTAAGAAAATATACATAATGCGCGTTCTGTTATCTCTCCATCAGTGACGTCTTTTCAAAAACGCGTCAGAAAAATGACTGTAATTTAACGAATACTTTTTATACCATCAGAAGATAAATGTCATGTCTACATAATGCTGATGTAAGTGAAGTCGTAAATTGCTAATATTACATGATTTCACCGTATATGCTGGAAGTGTGGTAATTTTCTTGTGAACTGAATACAATCTAAGATTGTTAATTTTTTTTACAACAAAACCCAGCACCATGTTTTCATTCTTGACGTGATCTTTATAGGCTACTGTATGATTGTTAATTCGACTGGATTGCCACATTGAACTTGAAAGCGCATATCCGATAGTGCGCGTGCACCAGAGCTTAAACGACTTCATGTTCGCGTCTTTTCGGCTTAAACGGACAAATGCTCATATGTCAAAATAGCTGTCTTTGTGATTTTTATACTAAACATTTGGTTACTGTACGTCTTAAACGAATAAACATTTTATTGCATTCGGTCTTAGCCTAACCTGTTGAAGTCTCTGTCATTAAAGTTAGTTAAATATCAAAAGAAAAAAGAAAACGTTTGCATCTTCTGTATCTTCCTAAAAAAAGATTAATCCAAACATCCTTTGTTTTGAGCTCTGCTATATTTGAAGTAAGGTTAAGGTTTATCATGGAGTTTAGATTTCCTGATCTTTTGCATTAAAGGGATAGTTCACAAAATGAAAATTCTGTCATCATTTCTACATCCCTATGTTGTTCCAAACCTGTACGTATTTCTTTTTTTCTGATGAACACAAAAGAAGATATTTTGATAAATGATGGTAAGCACACAGCTGTACCATTGACTTCCATAGTAGGAATAAAAACAACATGATGGAATTCAATGGATATACCATTAATTGTGTGCTTACCATTATTTATCAAAATATCTTCTTCTGTGTTTATTAAAATAAAATACAGGTTTAGAAAAACATAAGGGTGAGTAAATGATGACAGCATTTTCATTTTTGGGTGAATCCCTTTAACAGACAGTAAATCAGATGTAAGAAATACAGTAGAACGATTTAAAATTCACCCTTACATTTAATGCGATCAAAAGATTCATTTATGCTTTCTTGATACATGGTTACACGTCATTTTCTTTTATGGACTATGGACCCCCTAAAGTAGCTTTGGCCACCCCCTGGCCACCCCATTAAAAAAATTCTAGTTCCGCCACTGTGTGGGTCTCATGTGGGTTTCCCTATGTGGGCCCCATATAGGTTTGCCCATGTGGGATAATAATGTGGGGCCCTCATGGCACCTATGTGGGCAAAACATTTTTATGCTTGAAATACATCTTTATACATTTACAATCTTAAAATAACTACTTTTGGTTGATTGTCACTTTTAAACAAATAGCAAATAATATAACAGATATGATTTGATCAGTATAAAACATTTGAAATAAAAATGCATTATTTTTTACATTTAATTAACATTGATATGTGGGCCCCACGTGGCATGGGCAATATATATGGGTCCCATGTGGGTTGGCTATGTTGGATGATAATATGGGACCTATGTGGGTAAAATAATTTCATGCTTAAAATACATTTTATATACATTTACTCTTAAAATTATTACTTTTGGTTGATAGTCACTTTTATACAAAGATCAAATAATATCACAGATAGGATATGATCAGTATTAAACATTTTAAATAAAAATGCATTATTGTTTACATTTAATTGTGATATTTGTAATGTTTACCTGCCAATTATTAATTTTAATTTGCACAGCTAAGCATGAGTGAAAATAAGAAATGTCAAAAAGTTCATCAGTTTGTTAGTGTGTTAATTAAAGAAATGTTGTAGCCTCTTATGGAACGGCTGAAATTCCACAAGGGGGCGTATTTGTTCCTCAGATGTTGCACAATAAACGTGACATCCGAATATATTCATTATAAATCGTGAATGAAAAGTGAGATTCGAACGAATGTCCATTAGTGAACTAATTGTATACACTATTTATATCGTAATTCGGTCAGAAACGTCAAGACTGTGAGATGAACAAATTGTTTTGGATTAAAAGGCTTGGATATTCCATTTCCTTGGACTTTTGGGGATTTATGAACAATTTGTTTTGGACAATTTCACCGAAGCGGATAAAGGGAAGATTTTGAAGGTAAGTAAATATCCTAAATCTGCACTGCCCGGTTCAGGTAACTAACAACTAGATTACAGTTTTATGACTGCTAAAAAACATTTTATGCTTTGTGTGCGCTAAATGGAATCCCTAAAGTCTAAGCTTAATGCGATGTGCTGCATGACCGTATATTTTGAAGATTTAAAGGTAGGGTAACAGATTTGATCCTGAAACATTTTTTGTTATGCTGGTTAAAAGTCTCCTCACATCCTGATAGCAATCACTGTGTTAAGTTGTTTAAATGTATTTGTAGAAATTTATGTTATCTGTGAAAGGCGTAGGACCAAAAAATGTTCAACAAATCATAGATTTCGGTCCGAACCGACGTTTCCATTTTTGTCCCTCATACGTAAGCATAATTTGAATGCCAACCGCGCAGCGAGTCCACGCAGACACCATACGTCATCGGCGCGTTCACGTGCGCTCACCTCCCGTCTGTAAACAGTGAGAACAGCAAACTTTTCTGCTGATTTGACAACCTACAAAGGAGGCACAAAACTAAAGGCATTTTTTATAACAACAACAGCAAAAACTGCCTGGATCAGCAAGAGCAAAAACCCAAATGAACATCGGTAACTTTACTGCTTTACCACGAGATGAAACAGCTGCAGGAGCTGCAAAGGGTCTGAAAGAGTCGTTACACTGTTTATTTTGGTAAGGTAGGTACACGATATGTTTGTATTGAGATGGATTCAGATATTCTACTTTGATGAAACATTGTGTTGCTTATGAAATTTGTGTTCGTTTACGGATTAGCGTAATGATATAGTTACTACGTCTACACAACCGAACGTGTGCTTAAACTAATTCTGATGTAAACCAGTTGTTTGGTTATTTTGGAAGTGTTATTCGACTTTGTACTGCAAAGTTTTCTCACTGCTGAATGAGACATGAGATGCGACCGTCTGATGTGTGCGTGTTCATGTGTTTTGAAAGAGGCGTGACTTTGGATGGCGATTTGACTTGAGGGTGGGATCGGGATTTCATTGCTAGGCGGCTACCGTTAGCATTTTTCAAAATGTGTTACCCTACCTTTAATGCTTCAAAGTTACAATGACGTAATGCAGCCTCACGTGCAAGGGAGGGGGTGTACCGTGTACGGCACAGTGTTCCTTATCAGGTTAAACATTCTGAAAGGAGTCTGATTAGTGGAGTCAGGTGTTTCATATAAGGAGACCTCATTACAATCTGCTCACTGCTACGACACATTACGCTTGACAAAGTAGTCCTGCTTCAAATGTTTATAATTGGGATTTTTTTCACATAATGTAAACTCATATTTTAAATAATCTTTGCTAAAGTAGGCAGACTTTTAAAATTACAACTATAAAGATGATAAACATTTAAACTACAAGAATTTCCGCTCAGGCGCAAGGATACGGTTTCTATCGGAGCAGCAGGAGTCTCTCACAACTGTTACACTTGTAATTTATCCTGAGTTGTGTTTTTAGAAAATGTAATACTACGGTGCAAGTTCACGGACTGCACAGGGATGAATCAAAGCAAACGTGCAAGGACATTTAATGAGTTTGGCTGTGGATGTTCTTCATAAAACGTTTGAGCAAAGATTATTGATGATCAGAATTAAGACCATGTCCAGAAGAGTGAGCAATGTTTGTGTTGTTTTTGAGTTCAAAGTATTTCAATGCTTATTTTAAGTGTTATGTTAAATTTTTAGTCATTACCTGCATTAGCAGTTTTGAAATGTTGATGATTACTTTAGCATTGAAAGTGTTATAAATTGACAAAGTATTTTGATTTATTGAACCTTTTCAGTTTTTTATTTGATTTTTTTATATTGAACCTCCTTCATGTTTTGTGATGTTATAGATGAATGAAATGTTGAATATTTATGCTGAAAACTGAAATTTACCAAACTGAAATTATTTTGCTTTTATCGGTTTTCAATTTAAAACAAATATATTATTTAAGTAAATTACAATTAAGCATTAAAAGTGTAATTATTACATAATAAGGGACCAGTCCAGTACCCATTAAAAACCCATACTGGGCCCTGGTAAATAATGTGGGCTTCATTAGGTGGGGCCAAAATGGGCCCCATGTGTGTTGCCCAGCTGGGCCCCACATTAGCCCCACTTTGTTTCCATATCAAATTCATGTGGGCAACCAAGGTGGGGGCCATAGTGGAACCCTTGGACAAACCCATATGTGGGCGGAGCGAGGGGGTGGCTTATGGGACTCAAGCCCCGAATGTTTTGTCAATAGCCCCGAATCTTTTCAGATCTGTAAAATAAATTCATCCAGGACGCTAGGTGGCGGCACTCAGCTTTAACTCTCCGGTCCCCCACTCAACTGAAAATCAATAAGAGATGCGTGTTGAAGGCAAAATAATATGCTGAATCTCCCCACAGTAAACACACTTTCAAAGTGTCTTTATTATTATAGTGCCTTCGTCATTACTGTAAGTGTATATTTATAGTTATGTGATGTAAATACTGTTAAATAGCGTCAACTGATATATTATCTGCATGGCTAACGTCTAACTTACTGTGGTGCTCTGGTCTAGTCTGCCTCATTGGTCATTGGTAACGTTGTATTTAAAGTACATTTAATAACAGTGAATTAAAACTTTGAAAAAACTTGCTCATTGTTGCATATATACTTTTTTATAGATGGATATACGATTTATATTTTTAAAGACGTCAGAAGTAAGAAGGTGAGAAAGTATATAGTTAGTTGGGTAGCTTATGTTTTGTCCATATGCATTTCACTGAAATTTGCAATGATTTTACCTCAGAAATACATTGATAGACAGTTATAAAATGTGAATCCCCAATCTCTTACATTAAAATATCCTTATGTGTGATAACTGTCAGTGCAAATAGGAAGAGAGGAGGGTGGAGAGAGATCACAAACAGACAGATAGACAGAAAGAGAGAGAAACGCTTCCATAAGCAGGTGAGAAATTGTTCTGTCAATGAAGTCAAAAATTGTTATTCTTATGTAGCTTTATAGTTACTGGATTAGCCTTCAGCAAACATGTTTGCCTATTTTTGGATAAGAGAAGTTAAAGTATCATTGTCAAAATTTGTTAAGTTGCAGTTTCAAAATGACAATACCAGTGTTGGGTAAGTTACTCAAAAAAGTAATTAATTACTAGTTACTAATTACATCTTCAATCATGTAATTAAATTACTTCACAAATTACTCTCTCCAAAAAGTATTTAATTATTACTAATTACTTTCTAAATCCTACATGATACAAGGATAGGCTTGAAATGGCTCGAAGAAACAATATAAAAGTACATCAATTATTCTGGTCCCACTTTAGGGTTCATTTCTCTCTATTAATTAACTATTAACTATTTTTGCCTCAATATACTCCAACTACTGCTTATTAACACTAAAGTAGTATTAATAGTTTATTTGAAGTATTTGTAGAAATGGGGAGGGTTAAGGATGTAGAATAAGGTTTTGCAGAATCAGGCATTAATATGTGCTATTTAAGTAGGCCTACTAAAAAACAGTCAACATCTCAGTAATATTAATGCTGATAATCAACCAGTTAATAGTGAGAATTGTAAACTAAAACCATGTTAAATCCACTATTTATACATAATTGTTCTACAGTCCATACACAGTATTTAGTTACATCAGAAGTAACTGTAATTCGATTACAAGAAAAATAAGAGTAATCCCTTACATTACTTTTTCAAGTAATTAAATTACAGTAACAAATTACTTAGTAACTAGTTACACCCAACACTGGACAATACAGAGAACATTTAAATTAAAAAATAGTTTATAAAGCTGCCGTAAATGGAGAAAAAATATCAACACGGGACCAAGCTTTGAAACCCCTAGATTTGGGCTAAGCCCCCAATAGCCGTGTTTGCACTATCGGGCTTCAAGCGGGCGTGCCAGTGCCTGCCGAGGCCTGTCGCGTTTGCATTGTCACTTCCGGGGCATGATCGTGCTTCACTGGTGCTTCGTTGGGGCTTAAGGCCCGGCTTTTCTGGCCCGCCGAATTCCTTGGGCCACATCGGGCTTCTCGGGGCTAGGGGAGTGGTAAAGGTCGAAGGCGGGGTTTATCTGAGTCTCTGGCAAGGTGTGCATCCATCTGTCTGCAGATTTAAAACTTTAAAAATAATCGGAATCACCAGTAATTTACTGTTTAACGGAAGATGCCTGCTATGTTTGTACTTCGGACTGTAGAAAATGATCTGCATATGTAAAAACAAAGACGCGTTACAACGCCGAACTCGCCATGCTAAGGATCCGGCGCACACCGCTAACTTACCGGTTCGGGAGAAGTTTATAAAGTTTCGGGCACAGAACAAAGTGTTTAAAGTGCAACAGTGCTGAGAAATTAAAGATGTGTGTTGGATTATCATTTCATCGTCTATGTATTAAAGAAGCGATCACTCGAGTCACGATGGTATCTACAGATGGTGAGTTAACATGCTACATAACGTTTGCATACAAAACACTTAAAATACAATACAAATAACGATTGCTTATTTGCTTATGAAGTGTCTTACATGGGTGTTTATTGTGTTTTTTGTGCTATATTGTCATCTGTGTTGAATTTTTTAGTCAGCCCTTAGAAAAAGTAACCATGGTTTTATTATATTAGTCATAGCCATGCTTTCTGGTATTTTGGAGATTAATTTAACTCTTATATGAATGTAGCAAACTTTATATGTGAGTATACTGTATGTGTATGTACAAACCCTTTATACAAAACATCACATGTGCTGCTTAATTCTTTTGTGTCCGTTTGACAGAAAAAATGCCAACGTAAAGCTTTCAGTTTGTCATCCAGGAGTTTTTATTTTGTATATGAGAGATGACACAGCAACAGATGCAAGAGCAGGAGATGAAACGAACAGATGATGATGAGACGAGAGGAGCCATGGATGTTGAAATCCGTCCGAAGGAGATGTCTTTAAATACACCTGTTTGTGCACTGATATAAACTTCATATGTAAATAAAGTACCGCGTTATTATTACTACGACTGCTTGTCAGTTTGTTGAAAATGATTGCTTAATAAGGATCACATCTGAAACACAGAAATAGTAAGATGCCACAAAATGGTAAATATAACCATCATTAACTTAACCACTGTAACATAGCTTTTTAAATACATGTGTATATTCAGAGTTGATTCTTAACGAGTACATTTTCTAATGATTTCTCAAACGTTTTGATTTTTGAGATGCAAGTAAAGTGATTTTCAGTCCTATTCAGCTATTCGAGGCAGTTCTTTATAGACAAAAGTATTGATTGATTGACACATTATTGAAATAGCTATTAGACAGTTACCTTGTGTTTCATGTGATGCTCAACTATTAACGTTTTCATGATTAAAGATATCACACCTCTTATAATGTGTAAGTATGTTTACATCGCCATTGAACTATACACTTAACGTTACATATTTAGACACACGTGCACACCTGTATTTTAAAATAAGACTATTTTACATAAATGTAAAACTAGGACTCGTTATATTCTTTAAAATATTGTGTATATAGTATAATGGCACATTAGGTAGATGAACGCTTTATTTGTAATGATCCTACTTCATAAAGTTTACTATTGCTTCTGATTTTGTCTTGTCGTGAGATCGCTCGTGTGCAGCCAACATAAACTTCCAAGAGTAACAGCGCGGATGGAGCAAACATCTCTATCTTCTCATCTTGGCTTTCACCGTGCAAACAGCCGCCTCAGTTATGTTCTTTATGTTTGTTGTATAATGATGCGATCTCACTCCCGTCTCCTGTCAGATTGAAGTGACATCCTCACGGTAAAACAGGCGGAGTTGTGTGACGTTACATCCAGGTAGGCGTATTAAGGGCGGGGTTTTCTGAAGCGCAGCGGCGCTATTGGCTTGACAATGCAAACGCGTCGTGATTTTGGCTACACAGCTGGAGGTCTGAGGCTATTGGCTCCGTGAGGCCCGTTTGAAGCCCTGGCTCGCACAGGCCCGATAGTGCAAAAGCGGCTAATGTCTACAATGTATGGCTCCGCCCCTGACCCCAATATTAACTGTGAACACTCTGCCTCTCGTAGTACAGAGCACAGTAAATCAGGTTCCCTTGGTAAAAATTATAATAGCATGGAAAAACATTCCAAACATATCTCAATGGATGTTATGCACAGAAAATTAGGCTATCCCTAATTTTAGAGCAGGAATTGGAATTCCTTTTATTCAAAGGCTACACGAAACTGTCACAAAATTATGGTTCATGATGTTGACAGTCACTCACATTAATCTCAAATCAGATCCGAGGACTGGCTTTTGTTAATGGATTTTTCCTGCTCACAGAATCTCAGGTTTGCCTTTGGGGGAATGGCATACCAATATCAGCCTTCTCTTCGGCCTAGATCTATCCCTTCACACATTTAGAAAATTTGTAAATGCTGCTCTGGTGTCGTTGCATCTTTAGGGCATTTGCATACTATTTATATTGATGATTGGCTAATATTAGCACTGTCACGGTTGGTCAAAACCGGATAATGGAAAATTAACAGAAGACGAACCCAAACGCAAGATGTACAAAAATAAACTATTTATTTAAACTGAAACTGAAAACACCCACGAGGGGGTAAAAACAGAAGGAAACATAAACACTGTGTAGGAACACAAAATAAACAGAATACGAGAAACACTCGGATGAAAACTGAAGACATGAACACTGTATCAACAAACATCAAACAACGCACGCACACCACACAGAGAACACAAGGGCAATATAAAGACACCACGTCAATGGGGAACAGGTGAACATAATTAATCACTTAAGACATGATTACATAAGGGAGTAGGGTAAAAGTGACAAGACACTGGGAATACGTGTTACACATACATGATGTGAATACACACGTATTCCCACATAAAACAATGCTGCCCTGGTCCTGCCCTCTGGATGATAACCAAGGTCAGGCAAGACCATGACAGCCACAAAACACTGGGAACACGTGTCACACAGATATGATGTGAACACACGTGTTCCCACATACACACACTGCTGCCCTGACCTTGCCCACAGAACATAGACCTGATCTACACTAAGGTCTGGCAAGATCACGACAGCAACAAGACACCGGGAACATGTGGCAGCCACACACAGAATGTGATCCCACATGTCCCCACACAGAACATGATACTGCCACGGTCCTGTCAGATGCACTCAGACCTACATCTAGCACGGATGTCTGACAGGACCATGACAAGCACAGTCAGCACAGATGGCAGCACAGCATCGCGATGTTGTGTTTGCACATCTAGATACCTAGCGTTGAGACTGAACACCAAGGAAAGTATGTTAGTCCTAACACAGGTGATCAAATTTTAGGGATAATATGGAACTCTACGATGATGCAGGCACAGATGTCTCCTGCTCGTGTCATGTCCATTTTTCACATAAGTGAATGAGTTGAAGCTAGGTCAATCGCACACTAAGTGATGGTTTTAAAATCAGGGTTTTCCTCAGGGGCAACCCTTTTTGCATGTTCAGGGTTACGCGCACATGTCTTCGTACTCTAGAATATGTAAAGATTTCGGGTTTCTGTCTCAAAGCCCGAGGTGAGGTGTGGTCTGTCGCTGCATGACATTAAGGACAGATGCATCTCTCTTAAGCTGCAGATCAGCTATGGAAGGCCAATAGGAAAAAATGTCCAATCAGCTAAAACGCCAGGAAAGTGCGTTTCTCCAGCACAGAGGACCTCTTTTCTGGGTGTAGTATGGATTTCTACGATAGCAGGCACTGTTGTCCCCTGCTCGTATAGAATCCATCCTTTAACCATGGGGTTCCTTAAGGGGCAACCCGTTTCTCATGATCAAGGTCACACGCAGATGCTTTGTGCTTTAGTATTATGGAAGAAACAATGGTTCCTTTCGGCCAGTGTTGGCCGTTTCACCATGTTCAGGGTTACGCGCGCATGTCTTCGTGCCCTAAGAATATGGAAAAATGCTGGGTTTCTGTCTAAGGCCTGGGGTGAGGTGCGGACTGTTGTCGCATGACATTAATGACAGATGCATTTCTGTTAAGCTGAGGATCGGCTATGGAAAGCCAAAAGGACAAAAATGTCCAATCAGCTAAACGCCAGGAAAATTGTGCTTCTCCAGTACAGAGGACCTCTTTTCTGGGCGTAGTATGGATTTCAACGACTGCAGGCACGGTTGTCTCCTGCTCGTATAGAATCCATCCTTTAACAATGGGGTTCCCTGAGGGGCAACCCGTTTTGCATAATCAAGGTCACACGCGAATACTCTGTGCCTTAGTATTATTGCAGAAACTATGGTTCCTTTCTCAAAAAAGGCCAGTGTTGGCTTTTTCACATGTTCAGGGTTACGTGCATATGTCTTCGTGCCCTAAGAATATGGAAAAAAAATTGGGTATTTGTTTACAGGCCCCAAGTTAGGTGCGGTCTGTCGCCGCAAAACATTAATGACAGACGCATCCCTTTCTAGCTGTGATCAGTTATGGAAAGCCAAAAGGGTCAAAAATGTCCCATCAACTAAACGCCAGGAAAAGTATGTTTCTCCAGCACAGAGGACCTCTTTTCTGGTTGTGGTATGGATTTCAACGACTGCAGGCACAGTTGCCTCCTGCTCGTAAAGAATCCATCCTTTTAACCATGGGGTTCCCTAAGGGGCAACCCGTTTCTCATGATCAAGGTCACACGCAGATGCTTTGTGCCTTAGTATTATGGAAGAAACCATGGTTCCTTTCCCATGAAGGCCAATATCGGGGGCTCAGGGTCGTCACATCAGGCTTACGACGGATGCATCCCTCTAAGGCCGGGAAGTGGCTATGGAAGACCATAAGGTCAAAATCTATGTAAGTCCACATGGAGCAGACGTTCTGCTGAGGCAGGCGTTGAGCTTGGGGAATGAAGACTCCACCCACATGTGGGGGAGCAAATTTGGCTCAGGTTCGGCCAAGCGAAAGCTGACCTGTTTGTAATTCAGGAGAATATCCGGGGCACTGTAGTTCAAGGGGGGTGGGGGGGTGGGGTGTGGGACTCAGGCTCCGGCCTGGTCTTGACTGTCCGTGGCGCCCTCCTTCTTCCTCCTGGAGGCAGAAATCAAAGCAGGATGAGTGTTGGAATTAATGTCCTCTTTGCGTACCTTGGTTCTCCTTATGGGGACTTCTCCACACGTGCTCACACAGTTTCTTGTCGTGTCACTCACTCTTCCTCTCTTTTCCTCCACAGGCAGCAGCTGAGACACAGAGGCACAGTTAATTGGACTGGATTTATTCTCACCTCTCTGCTGACACAGCGGACCGTAAGTACAGGTTTCACTCAGTTCCTTCTCGTGTCATTCACTCTCTCTCTTCCTTCCTCCACAGGCAGTGACTGGGACACAAAAGCGCAGTTAATTCAATTTGAATGGCTCTCACCTCTCTACTGGACACAGCGTACCGTAAGTACAGGTTTCACTCAATTCCTTCTCGTGTCATTCACTCTCTTTCTTTCTCCACAGGCAGCAGCTGAGACAGTTAATTGGACTGGATTTGTTCTCACCTCTCTGCTGACACAGCGTACCGTTATTACAGGCTTCACTTAGTTTCTCCTCGTGGTGCTCCTCACGCGCTGATCGGGTACAGTGCGTTCTCCGTCTCTGTCAATTAACGGGCTTAAAGAGGTTGGTATTTAATTATAGCAAGGTGGCGGACTTACGACAATTGGTCTTTGCGATGTGTCAGATGGGGTAAGCAGTTCCTAGGTGGCGTCAGGGGCGAACCCTCTCGACAAGCTCGATGGTTACAGAGGGGTGAAACGTCACGCCGTCTCACCGGGCCGAGCGCTGCCCTCTCCTCGCTACCATTAGGCGATCGAACACTGGACAGGGGCGCCCCTTTGTAGAGGCCTCGGGACGGTGGAATTCCTACACCTCTCTCTCTCTAACAGCAATTACACAGTGGAAAGCATCAACAATGACAGCCCCTGGTCGTACTCACACATCTGCCAATTCTTCTGCTCTTCACCGCCACTCTCACATCCGCCCAATGTCTAGATGGGGGAAATCGTTCCGGGGCACCGCACCGTTTCTTTAGACCTGTAGCACGCTCACAACATATGCTGTACTGAATTATTCTAGGACCGGCAGCCTCTTCGTCCTCCCTCGACGAAATGTGTGAAGGCGGGGGTTTATCTGACAAGACACACAGCACTACACAGCAATATACAGCACCACGTCAAAATAAAAGTTTCCACAGCACAAGGACTCACCCACCACACTCAAGTGTACACAAAGGACGCCCGTCTTCCTCCACTTCGCTTTGATCGGACCGGGCGATGAATACTACTGCCTAGTTGGTAGTGATGTTGTTGTGACCGCTTCAGTCTCTGTGTTCCTTCGGCTCACCCACCATGCTATCTTGGGGGTAGGGCCGCCCTCCTTCTCCTGGAGGTATCTAACATAAAGGCAGGTCAATATACAATACGTTTCCAATTTAATCTTGGTACTCACATCAACTCCGTTCTCAATTCCTTTTCGCTTTGTCTCAGTTTTCAATGTAT
This sequence comes from Misgurnus anguillicaudatus, assembly GCF_027580225.2. Lineage (NCBI taxonomy): Eukaryota > Metazoa > Chordata > Actinopteri > Cypriniformes > Cobitidae > Misgurnus > Misgurnus anguillicaudatus. The sequence goes on from NC_073341.2 coordinate 10,068,074, forward strand.
TCCGTTCACTTTTCAACCTTTAAGGTTCACGATGTCTTCACAATACTGCAACTTCAGCCTGAGAGAGAGAGAGTTTAGACAGCCCCCAGCAACGCACCAGACGAGCACAACACAGCGCTTCAACACACCAAAAAGATTCAACCGCTCGGGGTGCTCCTTTAAAAGATCCACAGCTTGCCTTTCTTTCGCCTCCTGTGGCTCTGTCCTCTTTCCGCTCGCTTCCAGCGATCCCCGGATCAACAGAGCCTTCGGGCTCTTCAAAAGGTGAGTGTCTTCAATCTGCCCTTGGCAAAGGAGCTTTCCCCGTGTCAGTCGCCCCTTCTTTGTGTTCCTGCAGAGCTATTTAAGTGCTTCATCCTCCCACAGCCTCCAATCACACTTTTGCTTGACTAATTCGTTGCACCTGTAGCGAATTTGGCTTCATTTGTTTCTATGGAGAACCAGGAAGTAAACCAGTGTTTTTAAAAATTCTGTCCGGGCGGAACCTCTCCTCTCCATTTTTGGTTCCGCCCTAAGTCACCCTGTGACAGCAGCATCTAAAGCCCTGTGGGCAGGTGCCTCTGTCCAGGATGTCTGTGATGCGGCAGGCTGGTCCTCACCGCTCACTTTTGTACAGTTTTATGAGTTAGATCTCACTCCTACTCCTGGATCTTTGGTGCTTAGGTCTTAGTTGTGCTTTTTACACACAGACAGGCACTCGTAGTCTGGCGGATTGGGTATAGCGTTCCCAAAGCGTCTCCATGGCGACACAGCGTCTCGTTCCCTCGAAAGGGAACGTCTCGGGTTACGTATGTAACCCTTGTTCCCTGAGAAGGGAACGAGACGCTGCGTCTCCTTTGCCATACTTCCTGCGTACCTGTAAGCCGTCTTCGGCAATATTTCAGATAGTGGGGGCGTGGTTGTACGTCGCCTTTTATGCTTTCCGGCTCCTGCGTCATACCGCCGGTGACGTCACGCCCCACCAATGGTTGGATTTGATATACACATTCAGACGCACTCACACCTGAAGGCGTCTTTATGGCGACGCAGCGTCTCGTTCCCCGAGACGTTTTTAGGAAGCTTCTAAGGCATTACACACCCAAACAAAAAAAAATGTGTCTACATGTCACAAGGATAAATACCCCGTTCAATCATTCTATGTCACCTTTAAATACTTTTTGCAAAACACAACAAACAATTTTCTATGCATCACACAAAAATCTGACAGGTAGTTTCTTGATTTCCTTTTATAAACACAACAAATCAAAATGCCCCACTAATTCATCAGTGCCTCACACTAACTCCTCATATGTGCAAACACTTATTGCTTTAACTAACAACAAAAAAATCATGACTTTTGGAGTGTCCTATAAATAGGCCAAAGGTCAAGGAATAGCTTTTGGACAATGGATGCCCATGCCATTGTCCATGAATACATTTATGTGGATGAGGTGGGCTTTAATCTCAGTAAAAAAGAAGAAGGGGAAGGAATGTCATTGGACAATGTGGCCCCTGTAACACTGATCACATCATACAATTTCTGGAAACTATTGATGGTCTGGAGAATGAAGACCAGGCAAGATTTGTCAACATCTGGGATAATGTAAGGTTTCATCATGCCCATCAGGTCAAAAACTGGTTTGCTATTCATCCCCATTTTTCTGTTGTCTACCTGCCTCCATATTCACCATTTCTAAATCCTATTGAGGAGTTTTTCTCCACATGGTGCTGGAAAGTTGGATACGCCATACAAGAAGGTTCTTTCCATGGTGTCTGGCAAGAGAGAATATAGCATGTGAAGTGGATGAAGTATTGTGGCTGAACCCAGCCTGGAGGAAAGATGGAGCCTTGATACACACAACCATCCCCACATGCAAGCACACACGTTTGGTTTTACACTACATGCAACAACATTACATTTTCATGTATTTTTTTCTTTTCAAACTGTGTAGACTAATACTACATTTACAACCACAAAGAGCAAAAAATAAAAACATAAAAAGTTTGGCTTCAATTTTGCTTCTGTTTTTACTTTATATATTCTACAGCTCTCTCCTTAATTACATTCAATCATGTACATGGGATTTTAAAAGAAGAGCTTTAGGTTTACAATAACAGTGAGTATATGACATATTCAAAAATATAACACTATGGTAAAGGTGTTTACAATGTAAGACAAATGTTTGCTTTTGAAATATGTTTGTGCTATTTTGACTTTGCCGTTTCATTTTGAAAGAGATGTAAGGCATTTAGCATCTTGTGTGTGCAATTCTTGAATTTGTGTGTTAAGTTTTTAAAAAAAAGAGGAAAACTTTGGTAAATATGTGTAAGCGGTGAAAAAAACTGTAAATGTTCACTAACCAATCACTGCTTTACTTTACAGTAGTATAGATAGGCCTATGAATAGGTCAAAGGTCAAATTATCTGTTTTGGCAATCTGCACCCCACCCCCTGCCAATTCCTGGACCGGGACCCCCCCCACAATTTACTGTATTCTACTGTAAAGAATATACTTCTGGCTTACATGTTTATAGTTTTGTTGTATGCTAATGTATACAACAGTAATGTTTGGACTAAAGTCTTACACCGCTGACGGCCACGCCGCATCTGCTCTCCACACGATGGCAGTGCTGCAGGTCTACCAGGCGAAGCTCCTCTGAGACATGGACGAGACGGGTCCAGACCCGGCATCCTTCAAAGACCTGCGCAGCGCGACTGATCTGATCGCCACTAAGGTCGCTACCCAGGCTGTAGGAAGAGCTATGGCCAGCCTGGTCGTCTTGGAGAGACATCTGTGGCTCACCCTGACTAATATCAAGGAAACGGATCGAGTTGCCTTCCTTGAGTCTCCTGTGTCTCCATCGGGACTCTTCGGCTCTGCGGTGGAAAGCTTCCCCAAGCGCTTCACTGAAGCACAGAAATCGTTGCAAGCCATGCGTCATTTCCTGCCGAAATGAGCTGCCTCAACGCCTGAAACCGGCCGCCCGAAACTGCCACCGGCTCAGCGCTCCAAACCGACTTCAGCACAACCCCAACAGCCGAACCGGAGGTTAAGCTCACATAACCCTTCGGGCGCTGAACACCCCTTCGCTGCAAAAGCGAAAAACACATTTTGAACTTTTCACAAAAAGAGCAAATTTTCTCCTCTATACACACACACACACGGCTCAACGTCCATAACCATGTCGACGTTCGCCGTCAAACCTTTTGCTTGGCAATCCACTCCCGGCATGCCGGATTGGATTCTAAACTGATCCAAAACGGGTATTTGCTACAATTCGCTCACAGACCACCCCATTTTCAAGGGGTTCTATACACCTCTGTCCCAGACGATTGCGCTCAGATCCTCAGGGAAGAGGTGCGTTCTTTATTGTCAAAAGCACAATAGAGACGGTTCTGGCAGCGCAAAGCAAATCATGCTTTTACAGCCATTATTTTCTCGTTCCGAAGAAAGACAGCGGCTTCAGACCGATTTTGGATTTACGATTTTTGAATCGCGCTCTCGCCAGATGGCCATTCAAAATGCTCACAACCAAACAAATAACAACGCTAATTCGCTGTGCAACTGGTTTATACCAGTGGATCTGAAATACTGGATATACTGGATATAGGGCCACATGCAGTGTCTCTCTGGCAAGGCACTTCAGTCAGATGTGTATGCACGGCGTGATGGGATTACGTTCCCCCATAGCGTCAGCAACTGACGCAATTCAAAGTGAACCATATTGAAAGGGAACGATAAGGTTACTCACATAACCCTGGTTCCCTGAAATAACGGGAATGAGCATTGCGTAGCTGGCCATGCTACAAATGCCTACGCAGCGAGCTTCATTCGGCTACGCACTTCAGTTGAATGCAAGTGAGCTCATGGCGCTCTCTCCCGGACTATAAAGGGTGTAGCCTCGCCCCTTTTGCAGGCTCGAACGCCATAGGTCTGTAAATTTTACAGATATTTAACAATAGGCTTCAATCGCGGAGTAAACAGGAGTTCCCCCCCATAGCGTCAGCAACTGACGCAATGCTCGTTCCCGTTATTTCAGGGAACCAGGGTTACATGAGTAACCTTATCGTTTTGTTGTTAATTATACTTTTGTGTCACATTCAGGTGATCAGTGTTTATTGACAATACATTTTATTGTATTATTCTCCACAGTACTCACAATGCATGTCAACTGACAAATAGTCATGAATTTTGTGTTCTTATAAAATGTATAACCTTAAAAGTAATATAATTAAAAAAGAACAACTGAGTGGAGATGTTGGACAAAACAATTTATATTACAAATTATTTCAAGTTAAATGAACTTGAAAAGCAATTCCCGGACACTATCTGCTTGCTGAAAAATTTAATAAATGTTGCAACGTTTCGACCGATTGATCTTCCTCAGGCAACCAGTTGCTTTTCATGTAATCAGACTTTCTGTCTTCTTATCCCATGACCTATCTATTCACTTCAGGTGTGCGACGCTAATTTGTTTAAGTTAAATCAACTTAAAATTAAGTTAAGTGAACTTGTTGAATTATATTGAAATACTAGAAATTTTAAGTTAAATTTACTCTGTCTTAGTTCGCATTACTTAAAGGTTGGGTATCTGATTTTGAAAAATGCTAACTTTAGCCAACTAGCACTGAAATCATGATCCCATCCTCCATTCAAATCGCTATCCAAAGCTACGCCTCCTCCAAAACAAGAGAACACGCACAGATCAAAAGCCCAGTTATGTCTCATTCACCAGTGATAAAACTTTGCAGCACAAAGTTCCCAGAGAGACGGGAATGAGACATTGTGTCCGATGACGTCAGAGCTGTATATTGCTATATATATATACTGGAACGAGGACATGTTGCAGAGGAAATGTGTTTCGTCAATTTCCAGGGCACTGAAATATATTGTGCTGAGTCGGCAGCTCGCTGCCCGTCAGCGACCATTGGACACAACATGTGAGAGCCTAAGTAGAGCCAACACAGATTCCCGTCGTCACCCAAAACAAGGGGTGACGGGGTGCGGTGTATGACGCGGCCCTGCCACTGATCATATGAAGAGCAAAAAATGCAGCCTGGGTCACAGGCTCAAGTATAACTCACTGTATACAACGAAATGCGCCAAGTGTACCTGCGCCCACAGCGGGAGATGTCATGTGGTAGAGCCTGAGGAGAGCATGTGTTATGCTAATGTGGTAGGTTAGGTTCCCTCCCAAGTAATGATTAGCCTATCAGCAGTTAATGCTGGTCTATTTAAAGATTGCGTTTATGCCACCTGGAGATGCGTCACTGGTTACTCCGCCCTTTTGTGTGTGCGCGCGAGTGGTTTTCCGTTAAAGGTATGTTTGGCTAAAGAGGCTAATGTTGCAGTGTTTTTCTGGCATCTTTGTAAATCAGTTGTTTTTATAGCTGGAATAACACGTTGAGGCATCGCGGTGGGTCCAGGCTGTTATTAATCCTCAGGTATGTTGAACTGAATTTGCCACTCTTTATGCCGTTACGTTAAATCGTGCTTTTGTTTTAGCTGTGAGGTATCATTCAGGCGTGTAAGCTGTGGTGGCATATGCTGTGAGCTACGGTACAATGTGTGGTTCTGTGATCATTATCTGGTACGTATAGTTTTCCTGCTTTATTGTAAACATTAAATCAGTTTAGTTAACTGAGTTTCTTTTATTAACAGTCAGTGATTGCTTTGTGTGTGGGTCTTATGGGAACCACTGGACGATTGATTTGCTGAATGAGCGCTCGTAAGACAATACTGCGGTGGCTGGTTGCTGCTTAAATGCCTTGAGACGGCGCTGCTGTCTTGCTGCTTCTCTGCTTCGCTTCTTTGCTTCGCTCCTCTGCTGGTGGCTCTGCTTTGCTGTGCTCTTTGGCTGCATTGCTCTGCTGCATGTGTGCAGATTTTCCTTTTTTTGTTTTGTTTGTTTTGTTGTTTTATACCACAGCTGGTGGCTGGAGTAGGACTGCTTTCAATCTATTCCTCGCCGCATGTGTGACGTGTGCATGGGCCTCTAGTTACCGCCACTGGCTGTTTGTAAGTGTGTGTGAAATTGATTATTGTCTTCAAAAGTTTAATAATTCATACAATTGTATGAATTAATTTGTTTTTTTCATTTTGTTTATGAATATTCTGTTGGTTAAAAACTAATCTCTTTGTTTGAGTTATTCAGTGATTTCTTTGACTGATTACCAACTGTAAGTCCCCCCCCAACATCTTGGAAATCACTTTTATTATAATTTGTTTTGTTTATTCATTCATTAATGGTCCTTTGTTTGTTCCAGGCAGCCAGGCTCCGGGTCGGGAGGCTAGCTTTCTTGCCGTGTGGTGGTGGTCTTTTCGAGCACGGAGTGTGGTTTGCCGCTTGTAACTGCTTACACTTCACTGTGTGTGTGTGTGTGTGGTTTTGCCTAGGATAATTACTCTTTGCTAGCCTGCCCGGCTACGGTAAAGCCTTGGTTGCCTTAAAGTTTGTTTTGTGTGTCTGTGGAAAATTGACGCATTGTGGCTTCTAGAGCAATATTTTATATTTTGATATTGAATGTTTTACCCATTTGTGTGATTAAATAAAATATATTTTTGTACTGCCATCCACGTCTCTTTGCCCTCCATGGTAACGAACCTTTGTGCCCTATTTCTGGGTTGTCATTGTCCCCTGTGAACAGGGGTGGCGTAGTCTGCTTCTATTACATCTTGAGATTGAGTATTAAGAGTTTTAATTATTCAGTTTCTCCCCACTGCCCCGCCACAAACTGGCGTAGTCGGCAGGGTTCCGTGTTCGGCAGAGACGTGGATAACGGTGTTTTGTTTTTGTGTTTTTTTTGTGTGTGTTTGTTTTTGTATATTTTTGCAGGAGAGGTAGCAGCAGGACAGCAGCGTGCGTCTTGTGGATTGATCCTGGGCTTCATTGTGGGCCTACTTATCGGTAAGTGTTATCAGGGTTAACGTAATGGAGGAGGAGCTAAAGGAACTGCGGGAAATGGTGGCTCAACTGCGGGCCGATAATGAGAGGCTGCGTCAGGAGCGCGTACCTGCACTACCTAGCTCTAGTGATGCGTCTCCTGCTGGGCCTGGGCCTTCTGTGGCTACCCTCAATTAAATAGTGAGAGTGCTGCCCTGCCAGAAAGATTTGTTTTTGTACCACGAGATCGAAAGTGCCCAAAGTTTGGTGGCAGGGTTGGCATTGGTATTGAGGAGTGGGTGGAGGAGGTCCAGGCTTGTATGCAGGCTCGTCACATGTCCATTTCCGATAAGGCTTTCTTTTTGTTTGATCAATTAGAAGGCGAAGCGCGTGATGAGATTAAGTACCGCTTAGATGATGAACGTAATGATCCAGATAAAATTATTGCTGTGTTAAAGGAATTGTATGGTTGCTCACAGTCATATTTCTCTCTTCAGGAGGCTTTCTTTTCTAGGCGACAACAGGAGGGTGAATCGCTGTTGGAGTTCTCCCTCGCTTTGATGGGCCTGCTTGATAGAGTAAAGCAGCAATCGCCTTATGCAATGCTGAATTCACAAGTTTTGTTACGCGATCAGTTTATAGAGCATGTTTCTGATGCCGCTCTTCGTCGCAACTAAAGCAGTTGATACGTCGTCAACCTATGTTAACCCTTTTAGACGTCCGAAGCGAAGCCCTTAGATGGGAAAGAGAGGGTATGCCAGGGAGTATGAGGGCCCGTAGTCATTCCGTTCCATCTGCTTATGGAATTCAGTATGGGGTGCACAGTGAATCCTCCTTAGAGGATGGAAGGCCCTTACAAAAGACTGAATTGGGTGAGTTGAGGGAAATGTTGAAATTACAGCAGGAACAGCTAAATAAGCTAACCCAAAGTGTTGCCCTTTTGCAGGCCCCTCCGCCACGCAGTCACCTCTCTTATAGAGGTCCTAATATATGTAGGAGATGTCAAAAACCTGGCCACTTTGCTAGAGAATGTGAAGGGGACCGTGTCTCCCCTCGCCCTCAACCACCTTCACGTAGTTCGTCATTAGCTGGGGGTGGGTAACTAATCCCCACCGCGCCGCCGAGCCAAAGCGCGGTTGGGCAAGTGACCGGCTCTAATTACTTAAGTAACCAGTCAAGTATGTCTCATTTAATGTCGTCTTGTCCACATCTGATTGTACAAGTGGGTGGGGTTCCAGTGCCATGTTTGGTCGATACTGGCTCCATGGTATCTACAATTACTGAAAGTTGTTTTCGTCAACATTTTGAACCATGGGGCCAGGACCGACTTAAGTCATGCCAGTGGTTGCAGCTGCGGGCTGCTAACGGCCTTTCAATTCCATATATAGGTTATATGGAATTGGACGTGGAATTATGTGGCCGTGTCGTTTCAAAATGTGGAGTGCTTGTTGTCAGGGATCCTCCCGGTGGCATTCGTACCCAAGTTCCAGGGGTGCTGGGAATGAATGTCCTTAGTCGGTGTTACCGGGAGCTCTTTGGACAACATGGTCAGGCCCTTTTCGACCCCTCCTTAAATACTGAGGTCCCTAGTTTCGTGATACAGGCACTGCAACATTGTCATCGCATAGATGACGGAGCTGTGGGGAGTCAAGTAGGCAGTGTTAAGTTGCGAGGCCGCCAGCCATGCCGCATTCCAGGTGGCATGATGAAGTTTGTTGCGGCAACTTGTTCAGGGCGGTATGCAGGGAGTGTAGTACTATTTGAACCTCCAGAGTCTGGGTTACCAGCTGGGTTGCTGGCTTCTCCCGCATTAGTGCAGGCCATACGAGGTACTGTTTATTTACCTGTGGTTAATGTAGGCACCGTGGATGTTATGCTTTACGCTAATACTGTTCTTGGAACCCTTAATGATGTCTGTGTTGTAAGTTTGCCTGCTGGGATCACTGAGGTTAAATCTGCAACTGCTACAGTGAACTCCCATGCCGTGGAGGTGTCCCCTTCCCTTCAAGAACAGATTGAAGCCATTGATTTGTCTGTTCTTTCTGAGACTGAACAGGGTCAAGTCAGGGCTCTGCTCCACAAGTACCAGACAGTATTTTCATCTCACGAGGGCGATCTAGGATGCACAAATTTGATATCTCATGATATTCCCCTTTTAGACTCTGCTCCTGTTAGGCAACGATACAGGAGGATTCCTCCATCAGAGTATGAGGTTGTCAAGTCTCACATAAATCAGTTGTTGGAGACAAACATTATTAAGGAGAGTTGCAGCCCCTATGCTTCCCCTCTTGTTCTTGTTAAAAAGAAGGACGGTGGTCTACGCATGTGCGTAGACTACCGTCAGTTAAATGCAAAGACGAGAAAGGACGCCTTCCCGGTGCCACGCATTGAGGAGTCCTTAGACTTCTTGACGGGGGCCTGTTGGTTTTCCACTATGGATTTGGCTAGCGGATACAATCAGGTCCCCGTCACTGAAGGAGATCGGCCCAAGACTGCTTTTTGCACCCCTTTTGGTTTATTCGAATGGAATCGGATGCCATTTGGGCTCTGCAATGCCCCAAGCACCTTCCAGCGTTTAATGGAACGGATGTTTGGGGACCAGCAAGGCAGGTCTCTTCTCCTCTACTTGGATGACATCGTAGTTTTCTCGTCCTCTGTGTCTCAACATGTAGAACGGCTGGGGGTTGTGTTGGATCGCCTGGGGCGTGAGGGCTTAAAAGCCAAATTGAGCAAATGCGCTTTCTTTAAGCCACAGGTAAGATATCTCGGACATGTGATTTCAGCACAGGGAGTGTCTACAGATCCTAGTAAAATCGAAGCTGTAGCTGAATGGAGATGCCCCACTAGTGTGTCAGAGTTGCGCTCATTCTTGGGCTTTGCCAGCTACTATCGTCGCTTTGTGGAGGGGTTCGCAAAAATGGCGGCTCCCCTCCACAGGGTGGTGGCTGAGTGTGCAGCTGCTGGGCCCAAGGTAAGAGCAAGGCAGGAGTTTTCTAATGTTTGGACTGAGGAGTGTCAAAGGAGTTTTGACAAGTTAAAAGGTAGGCTTATTACATCTCCAGTGCTTGCTTACGCTGATTTCTCCCTCCCCTTTGTCCTGGAAGTAGATGCCAGTCATGGTGGTTTAGGAGCAGTTTTATCCCAGGAACAAGGGGGTAGGGTGCGGCCTATTGCTTACGCCAGCCGCAGTCTTCGGCCCACTGAGCGCAATATGTCTAACTATAGCTCCATGAAGTTGGAGTTTCTTGCGCTCAAGTGGGCCATGACGGAGAAATTCAGAGAATATCTATTGGGCCATCGATGTGTTGTCTTTACAGACAACAACCCTCTCAGTCATTTAAATACTGCCAAGCTAGGGGCCACTGAGCAGCGTTGGGCTGCTCAGCTTGCAGTCTTTGATTTTGAGATCAGGTATCGATCCGGTCGGAGTAACAAAAATGCGGATGCTCTCCATGGCCGTAGTTTTGAGTCCTCTTTGGTTCAGCAGCTTTGTAATCTTTATCAGATTAGCAAGTCTCATACTACACCATACCACCCTGCAGGCAACGGACAATGCGAGCGGTTTAACAGAACCTTGCACAATCTCCTCCGCACTCTGCCGAACTCTCGGAAAGTAGATTGGCCTTCTGCACTCCCACAAATGCTTTTTTGCTACAATACTACCCCTCATCAAACAACTGGTGAATCTCCTTATTTTTTAATGTTTGGCCAAGAGCCAAGACTCCCTATTGACTTTCTGTTGGGTGGAGGTCAGGAGATGGGGCATGGTAGCATAAACGAGTGGGTTTTGGAGCACCAAACCAGGTTGCAGGTGGCTTTCGAAGGGGCCCGAGAGCACGTAAAGGCAGCTGCAGATCGGCGTAAGGCGCATTATGATTTGCATGTGCGTGATACACCACTGGGGGAGGGCCAGCTGGTCTACCTCCGCAATTACGGCGTGAGAGGTCGACATAAGATCCAGGATCTTTGGAGCCCGGTGGTGTATCAGGTGGTAAAGGCACCTAAGATGGGTGGTTCTGTTTACACAATCGCACCGGTAGACGATTTGAATAAGGTGAAGCATGTCCATCGCTCCTTGCAGAAGATCAGAGCTCAGGTAGAGTCCCCTGCCTTGCCTTCTGACAGGGTGCCTGAGGTGGTGGAGGCATCACCATTGGAGGAGTTCACATGTATGGAAGAGGTGGACTTGTGGATTTCGGTACCTGAAGCTCAACTGATGGGGGATCGGATGATTGCCCAGGGCCCTGTGTTGGGGGTTCCCTCTGTGTCAGAGTGTGTAGAGCATAGTGAAGGGGTAGCACCTGTGTCTTTTGAACCACCAGGTGTGATGCCAGTAATGGAGCCTGTGGTTGCAGAACCCTTGTTGGAAAGTCAGTCCAGCGTTGGGGATGCCATGGTGTGACGTACTGGGAGAGCTAATACTGGCCAGCATTCTAACCGTTACCATCTCCCTCGGGCAGCTGGGGAGATGGCAAGGGAAGGGACTATGTCAAACTCTGTTTCTGCCTTATTTAGGCCTTGGCATTAAGTCTGCTAGGGTTTGAGTCATTCATCGTCGGGGCGACGATGCAAAAGATGGGGGAAGATTGTGGTAGGTTAGGTTCCCTCCCAAGTAATGATTAGCCTATCAGCAGTTAATGCTGGTCTATTTAAAGATTGCGTTTATGCCACCTGGAGATGCGTCACTGGTTACTCCGCCCTTTTGTGTGTGCGCGAGTGGTTTTCCGTCAAAGGTATGTTTGGCTAAAGAGGCTAATGTTGCAGTGTTTTTCTGGCATCTTTGTAAATTAGTTGTTTTTATAGCTGGAATAACACGTTGAGGCATTATTATATTACATAATTATTCAGTTTCTCCCCACTGCCCCGCCACACTAAGCCAGGCACTGTGCTGAGTAGCTGAAATGTTTGAGAGACAGCCAAAGGCAGCGCACTGTTTCACACTAGGTAGACGCAAAAGAAACTAATGCTAGGGCGGGCGTACTGTGGAAGCACTCAGTTTGGCAGCACTCCCACCAGCTGGCGGCAGTGGTGGTTCGGTTTCGAGAACGCAGTATTCGATATTCCTCAGGGTCCATACACGACCCTTCCCTCAAGTAGCGAAACTCTAAATACTTGTAAAATTCTGCTGGAACGTGTGAAAGTGACGTGGTCCTTGGAGTTTCAAGGTGAAGTGAAAGAATCAGAGTATTTTGCCAACAGGCTATACTAGCGGATAGGGTTGGGTACCGTTCACATTTTTACCGGTACCGGTTCCGATACCGGTACCTGGAATTCGATACCGGTACCCAGCGTGTGTACATTTTAGCGGTATCTAGTGGTGAGGTTGCGAAATGCAACCAACGGCTTAGTCCATGTCTCACCCCTCGCTTTTGAAACACATAAAAAAGCTACGGTAGCAGCCACCGGACAAACATTTCATTGTTGGAGACAACTTAGTAAAAGAAATTGTCCTTTAAGGGCTTCTGTAGAAAACTGGCAGCACAAAATGGTGACTTCATGTAAGGGGACCCTCAGAATATGTAGATAAAAAGGTCTCGTTTTAAGGTAATAAACACATAACGGTTCATTATGTAAGGTCTTTATACACCCCTGATTATATAGTTTTGTAAATTATTTTGCATTTCTGTCAAAAGATCCTTCTAAAAATGACACACTGCACCTTTAAGTGACTTTCGGTGGACATAATAAGCCCAAACCTCTCATTTTCAACATTTTGTTATTTATTTCAAAATGTTTAATAATACACACAATCTTTACAAAAAAAAATCCCTATAACATCCAGGGCATATGTCTTACATATAAATAAATAAAACATATAAGTAAGATAAATGATCAATGAACATAAACGTCATAAAAGCACCATAAAAGTAAACTTTTATGTAGAAAACAATACAGAGCGAGTGTTCTCTACAGCAAGGGACACAGTGAGGATGTAGAAAAGAACTGGACACAGATACTTTTTTTGCCAAGCTGGCCAGCATTGGCATTTGGTCCGCATGTGGTTGAATGTGTTCTCGAACAGCCACACGGACCGCCTTCTCTCCGTCCATTTATCTAATCTGAGGTATTGAGCACAAAGTTTTACGTCATTTCTTACTTTAAGCGTGAACACACAGTCTTTAGGCTTTCATTGATAAAACTAAAAGCGGCTGATCTCCGCAGTTTCATTTTGCGAGCGCATGAAAGTTGCGCGATCTTATTTCATTAATTGCGCTGAAAAATCGGAGAAAGCGCCAACATATTCATGTACAAAACACTGTTCAGCATGTTTACTTAAACACAAGCAGCGCCATATTAGTTTGCGTCCATTTAAACAGCAGCTCCAGCTCGCGTTAAAACGAAAGCAGAGGGACTTCCCCGCAGTCTCCACGGACCACCACTCAAAGTAATCAGGACAGAAGCGGTCGAAAGTGGACAAAAGAGACGGACTGGTGTTGATAAATACCAGGTGTTTAAAGAATTTGTCTCTCTCGTCTACTTGTGATCCGATCGACGAAAACGCATCTTAATAAGCCCTCTTGTGCTTTTAAATACACATTGTGTAAGTGCTTCCTCAGGTTGGATGTATTACTGCCTGCCTTGCACTTACTGCACTTATATTGCAGGTAGCATTGTCTGCACCTTCTTTTGTGAAATTTAACCACACGTTAGATTGCTTTTTGTTAGCCATTAAGCAAGTTGCAAAGGGGTGTCACCAAGTTCCCACACTGTCTCTCTCTCTCTCTCGCGCGCGCGCGTACCAGACGCGGCACGCGGACATGTTCTCTCAGGTACCGAAATTGAGCACCGATTGATTTTATGTGAATCGATACTGGGTAGTACCGACGCAATTCGGTCGGTGCCTATACAAGTACCGAGTTCGGTGCCCATCCCTACTAGCGGAAGCCCTGTCCCTATATGCCATCATGGGCGACATTGGCCAGTACATTGACATTATTCAATAAAAGCTTCAGAGAAACCGGAAGAGGAGTTCCCATAGCGTCAGCAGACACAATGTTGAGTGACCTATCTCGATAGGGAACGTAAATATCGCTATGCTAATTTGTAAAGGTATACAAACTTCATAGGCAACACAATATTCCATCAAAGTAGACTAACTAAATACAGTGGTGTAGTCTACGTGATACGCAGGACTACGCCATATACCCACTAGAAATTGTCAAGGATTTCCGTATACACACTAAAAATAACGTGAGGATGCGTAACAGCATGGTTTCGTGACATTTCAAACTTTTAGTCATAACTTAGATGTGAAGCACTAACCATTAACATGCTACACTTGCTACTTTAGCAGGTTTAAATGGATATACATAAGCTATATATTTGATGACTTCCTGCCGAACTGCGCGATCCGATCGGCGTATGAAATCAAATTAATACTATAGCGGCGCTAGAGTGACTGGCAGTGGCGGAGCCAGAGGGGTGTCCAGGGTGGCACTGGACACCCTTGACATGTCACTGGCCACCCCGTGTGCCACCCCAAATTTAATGCGCTACTTTGACTTAATCGCTATGTTTTTTTCGACGTGTGGCAGCGCAGCACATTGTTAAAAACAAACATTATGAATATTAACCCTCCCTGCGGTCGTGGCGCAAACTCTTTATTTTTCAATCACTGCGCAAAGAGACTTGGATTACTCTGCTGATTTTGGACATACAGATATAATTTATACATCATTTAAAACGTTCAAATGTCATTTTTTTGTGTGTCTATAAAACTGAATGTTGTGCTTTTCACAAAATTAAGAAAATATACATAATGCGCATTCTGTTATCTCTCCATAAGTGACGTCTTTTCAAAAACGCGTCAGAAAAATTACTGTAACTTAACGAATACTTTTCATACCATCAGAAGATAAATGTCATGTCTTGCTTGGAATCTCTTTAAAATGATGTAAGTGAAGTCGTACATTTTGCTAATACTATATGATTTATTTTCACCGTATATGCTGGAAGTGTGGTAATTGTCTTGTGGACTGAATCTAAGATTGCCAATTCTTTTTAAAACAAAACCCAGCACCATGTTTTCATTCTTGACATGATCTTTGTATGATTGTTAATTCGACTGGATTGCCACATTGAACTTGAAAGCGCGACGCGCATATCCGATAGTGCGCGTGCACAGCCAGAGCTTAAACGACTTCATATTCGCGTCTTTTTGGCTTAAATGGACAAATGCTCATATGTCAAAATAGCTGTCTTGGTGATTTTCATACTAAACATTTGGTTACTGTACGTCTTAAACGAATAAACATTTTATTGCATTCGGTCTTAGCCTAACCTGTTGAAGTCTCTCTGTCATTAAAGTTAATTAAAATATCAAAAGAAAACTTTTGCATCTTCTGTATCTTCGTAAATAAAGATAATTGAAACATCCTTTGTGTTGAGCTCTGCTATATTTGAAGTAAGTTTAAGGTTTATCATGGAGTTTAGATTTCCTGATCTTTTGCTACATTAAAGGGATAGTTCACAAAATGAAAATTCTGTCATCATTTTTACATCCTTATGTTGTTCTAAACCTGTACAAATTTCTTTTTTCTTATGAACACAAAAGAAGATATTTTGATAAATGATGGTATGCACACAGCTGTTAACCATTGACTTCCATAGTAGGAATAAAAACAACATAATGGAATTCAATGGATATACCATTAATTGTGTGCTTACCATCATTTATCAAAATATCTTCTTTTGTGTTTATTAAAATAAAATACAGGTTTAGAAAAACATAAGGGTGAGTAAATGATGACATATTTTTCATTTTTGGGTGAATCCCTTTAACAGACAGTAAATCAGATGTAAGAAATACAGTAGAAAGATTTAAAATTCACCCTCATTATGTTTACATCTAATGCGATCAAAAGATTCATTTGTGCTTTCTTGATACATGGTTACATGTCATTTTCTTTTATGGACTATGGACCCCCTAAAGTAGCTTTGGCCACCCCCTGGCCACCCCATTAAAAAAATTCTAGCTCCGCCACTGGTGACTGGGGAGCAGACTGCTGTGGCGCGGCGCCACAAGAACCCACAGGCGAGTGACAACAAAGTAGTACGAGAGCAATTACAGTTATCACATGGAGAAATCTGCTTTGAATCGCTCTTGCGGTACTTTGACATCACCAAGAGGTCTGCTTAGCGCCAAATGAATTAGAGTTATTAGAGTTAATTCATGGTCATCTTAAATGTGTATTAATTAAAAACATTTACACCATTAAATTACACATGGTAATGTCATCAATAGTTATGCATGTGTTAGCCATGGATTGAAGATTGTAAACAGTTTATTTAATTTTAATTAACAGTTGAGTAAGTTTTGGCCCCGAGTTAGATGTTGATTAACACTAAACCAGTCTAAAATTCAGTTCAGTTTCCCCAGCTGTAAACCCATTGGCTGTTACAGTTTTTCTCAATTGCTAAAACACAATTTCTGAAACCTTGCTCCTTTTTTTGAAAACATTAAACACAAAACCTCATCTTCAAGCACTAGTTGCAAAACCTCTGACTTCTCTTGCAAAATAAAACTTTCGCCCCAAAACAGTTTTACCTGTGTTCAAAATTAAACACTGTTCTCAAAACAGTTTTACCTGTGTTCAAAATTAAACACTGTTCTCAAAACAGTTTTACCTGTTTTCAAAATCAAACACTGCTCTCAATTCATAAACAAAGTGATCAAAATGATATACACTATCAAACAGTGAGTAAACACTACACCAAAAAATAGAAAACACATGGTTCAAAACATATAGTTCTCAGGGAGTAAATTTTTACATTTTTACAGTGTAACTCTCATTGGACTAATTTGATACAATCAAGCAGATGATTATGTACAAATGTCTGCTGTTTGCATTTTCAATTTAATTTTCATGAAAATACATAATTCTGGTTTCTGTTGAATAGTCTTACACCAAAAAACATTTAGGAATTACAGTTTTTTACAATTGCTATGACACTTTTTTCAATACTTTTAACAAATTTTCTAAACTCTTAATGCACCAACACACCTAAAACACACAACTGGCAAAACAATTAATTTTATCCTGAAAATCACACATTTTAAACTAAACTCTGTTTACAAAAACACTGTAAACATGTTTCAGAATCAACTAGTTATACCAGATCACCAACACATGTTCTCTTCCAACAGAAACATTTAGTCAATCATAACACAATGTCATGAAAAACACAAACATAAGATGAAAAAACAAAAACTGCATAAGTTTATGTGTAAGTCTGTCCTTATACAATAGACAGTAGATTGTATTGATTATAGACTGAGTTTTGCACTGCAGTTTCTTTTGAAAACTTGGTTATATTTTTGTTTAGTTGGGTTTAGTAAATGCATTCATTATGTTTGTTTTGCTGCAGCAATTCAAGACAAAAATGAATCATTCATCTTAGAGTACAGTTTATGAAAAAAAGTAGAATTGTTGCAGTAAAGACTTTACAGTATTTACAACCGGACATTACTGCAAGATAACAAACATATTCAATATAACTTCCTTTTACAGTAAAAAGTAAAAAAAAAATACAAACAGAAAAAGCCACTGTAAAATAAAGTAAAAGGAAAATCTCATAATCTAATCTATTACATTTCTATTTGGCCATATGTTCTCATTCACATTACACCTGATATCTATTAAGAATCTTTTGCCATGTCTTATCCATCCCTGACAGTGTTCAGGTGTAATGTCTGGGAATGCACCATCTATTGCATCCAGGTGGGACTTGAGGAAAACTGTCCTGGTGGTCTTCCGTTGACTTGTGCAGACATATATCTTTTTTTTGTGTGCTGCTCAAATTGTTCCTTTAACAAACAAGATCAACCTAAAGAGGCCCTCCTTTACACTATTGTATACTATATAGTCATGCAATTGAAAGAACCTGAGTGTGTTTCCTAGGTGGGAATCAGCTGTGATTTACAGTTTTTTACCATCACTTTGCTACTATTTTCAGAACATTGATGTCATTTTTCACAACTCTAGACACAAAACTCACAGCCAAAGATCAAAATGCACATTTTTCAAAACTCTTAACTCTTTTCTCAATTGCTTGGATACAATACACATAAAACTTGGATCATTTGTTCATTCAACCAAAATCACATGTTCAATATGACACAACTTAACATCAAAGTACTACTGTTTCAAAAGGCTATTCACACATCACATTTCAAATAAGTGTCTATTCATTTTCTTACAATGATCTAACTATCAATCAATACAACTGCCCAAACTGATAAGTAACTGTTGCATTATTCGTAATAGTTGTATGGAAACAGACAAAGAATCTTCCATGTTTACTGAAAATCATGAAAGTTTCAAGATAATGAGGTTCATTGTAACCAATAAGCATGGAGCATGAACCAATTATCACTGTACTGTATAGATGCAGGCCCTTGTAATTGCTTGTCCAATTCTGCCAACTTGTTACTGATGATTGAGTGCAGATTGTGAAATGATGTGACCTATGTTGTGATTGTACTGTAGTGTTTTCATCAATACATTACAAACTTTGTTCAATGATTCCAATGTGTCTGTCGTATTCTCTCTACTACTGCAGAACTTTAACAGATATGTATTTGCTCTACATGTACCATAATGAAATCTGTATCACCAATTTTGTTCTACAATATTTAATGATTGTACAAACAATGACTTAGTGAAACTATCAGTTGCTTGTGTGTGGGTGATCTATAGTTATGTTTCCATGGTATTTCACAGTAAATGTGTGTTTTGAAACAATGATTGTGCAAGTGCAAGATGTCTTTAAAGATGTGAATGCACAATGCAATGTTTTGAACACTAGACAGCCTGTGTTACAAGTGATTACCGTTTTGAGTTTTGTATCTAGAGTTGTGAAAAATGACATCAAGGTTCTGAAAATAGTAGCAAAGTGATTGTAAAAAACTGTATATATTTGCATTGGTACAATAAGTTGTTTTTCAATCCCAATGGAATAAAATACAGGGGATATATAAACAGCTGTTTACTTTGACTATAAGTGAGGTTCAGCACATGATGTTATCTGTCAAGACATGCTGTGTGAAAGCATTTGTAAATTTGACTTTAAAAATCTATTGTTTTGGTCTTGTTTGAGCTTGTTTGTAAAAGAAGTTCAAGCATTTTAAATTTGTGTTAATTATATGCCTTTTGTGTTAAACCAACAAGAAATGTGTTAATAGTATAGCTTACACAGGTGGATGTAGTGCTAACTGTGTTAAGAGTTTGGAAAATTTGTTAAAAGTATTGAAAAAGTGTCATAGCAATTGTAAAAAACTGTAGTTCATTGTGCATAGCATGAAATTGTTGACCATATGTGTCATAATCTGTTACTGTAAGCATGAAGCATGTTTTCTATAGGATTTTTGTAAATGTGAACTGAATCGATAAATTCCTGTCAAGTGAATCCTGAAATTTTGAGTCATTTTTTGAAATTGTTTATTTTTACTGTTTTTTTTTCAAAATCACAATTTGTGTTATTTGTTTACAGAAAAAAAGGTGAACATGTAAATTCATCCACAGTTTACATAAAAAAATACTGATACATATAATTGTGTACACTTGGTATATTGACAACATGGCAACATTTTGACTGTCTTGCCATTTTGATGGAACTGACATGTTCACTAATGTAAAAATGTACTTTTGAGAGATGAACTCAGACTTTTCACCCCTAGTTTTACCTTACTGTACCCTTCATTTCACAAACTTGTCCTTTGTTTCTGTGATACTGTAAAACAATACAGTCAGTACTGTTAACAAAAGGAAAGCACAATGTTCAGGGCCATACAATTTGTTCATTGTACAGTATACAGTCTAAAATGAACTGTACTTCTGTATACAACAGTGAACTGGCTGAAGAGTGGTTGTGTTTAATCAATGACATGTGTGATGACATTTGTATTTGATTGTTGCTGCTTGTGTTTAGCAATATGCATGTTCCCTTTCAGTCGGTCACTACGACGTCACGTCGTGACCGACGAATTGGGAGCTCGCTTAGAGAGACCAATCTGCTTCGAATACTACTAAAACGCCAATGAACTTGGCATTGAGATATTTGCATAATGCTGGCGCCGCCCCGCCAGGTGCGTATATAAGGCGCACGTGCAAATAGGGAAATCAGCTTTTTATCGCTTCGAAAGCCGGCAGTATCTGCTACTGAGAAGCTACTTCACTCTGTTGGGATCGATTGCGGAAGTTGGTTGGACTGGCAGTACCACAGCGGACGCTTCGCAGTATTCCACAGGCTCTGCATCTTTTTTGTTTTGAGTTTAGTGTGTGCGTTGCCTTCCCTGTGCGCATCATCAACTGAGCATCTGAGTGAATTTCCCTAAAAGAGTGATACGAGAGAGCTTTGTGCCTTGTTAAAGGCAGCCACTCTCTCGTATATCCGGAGATTAGCGTCCTTTTCAGGATGGCTTTTCGTCCGTGCGATCTTGGATGCGGGAAGTATATGGGTCCGAAGGACGGTCACGAGCGTTGTCTTTCGTGCTTGGGCATCGAGCACGCTGAGGCAGCGTTCGCTGGGGGTAAGTGTTCTCACTGCGAGAACATGTCCCTTGTGGATTTGCGGAGACGGTTGTCTTTCCTCCGGGAAAAACGCAACCCACGTCCGACGAGCTCTGATCGCCGCCACGGTGCGGCTGTGAAGCTCTCGAAGGATGATCTCCGCATCACTGTGCTGAACCGGGCAGGGGATTCGTCCTCTGCCTCTCAGCCTCCTCATCCACAGCCGGTTGATGCGCCGATGGAAACTTCAGAGTCGTGTTCTACGATGTCTGTTGGATCTGTCGTGCCTCCCTCCGGGTCCACGGAGACCGCAGCATCCGAGGGTGGGCCCTCTACCTCTGAGGATCTGGATGTCCTCCCCCCTTCCGGACGGGTCGTGACGCCGGATTTCGATCCAGAGATGGTGGCCATGCTCTCTCGAGCGGCGGAGACCGTCGGGTTGGAGTGGGTTCACCCCCCACAGCCCGAGCCGTCCCGCCTGGATGATTGGTTCTTTGGAGCTGCCCGGGTTTCACAACCCTCTCCGCCGGTACCTTTCTTCCCCGAGGTGCACGAGGAGCTGACCAGGACCTGGAGGTCGCCGTATTCTACCCGTTTACGGCCGTTTCAGCCCTCCCCCTCACCTCCCTCACCGATGGAGCCGCTAAGGGCTATACGGGAATCCCCCCCGTGGAGCGTGCGGTTGTGATGCAATTGTGTCCGGCCACCGCTTCCACCTGGAAGGATCGCCCAGCCCTCCCCTCCCGTGCTTGCAGACAGTCTTCCGGTTTAACGGGGGCTGCCTATCATGCATGTGGAGAGGCGGCTTCAGCCCTGCACGCTATGGCGTTGCTGCAGGTCCACCAGGCCAAGGCCTTGAGAGATCTGCACGAGGGAGGACACGACTCGCCTGTGCTTTCGGAGCTCCGGGCCGCTACGGATCTGGCCCTCCGTGCTACGAAGGTCACGGCACAGGCGATCGGTCGTGCGATGTCCACGATGGTGGTCCAGGAACGCCATCTGTGGCTCTGTCTGGCTGACATGACGGATGCAGAAAAGAACAAGTTCTTGGATGCGCCCGTATCCCAGGCAGGCCTGTTCGGCGAGTCGGTGGAGTCGTTTGCCCAGCAGTTCTCCGCCGCCCAGAAGCAGACGGAAGCGATCGCTCAGATCATGCCCCGGCGCAAGCGACCTGCATCTCGCCCCCCAGCGCCGGCGGCCCCGTCTGCTCCTCGCCGAGGGCGCCCTCCGGCGGCTGCCTCCGCCCCCCCCGCTAGAACGTCTTCTAGACCACGGAGAGGGACCAGCCGTCGGCAGCCCGCCCCGCCCGCACCACCCGCTTCCCGTGGCAAACGGAAATCGACGCGGCCCTGAGACGGGCGACCTGGAGTTGGATGGGATCACTCTACGGGAGACGGTGACGGCACCGCTCCTTCCACCGGTAGAGGGCCGGGTGGAAAATCTTTTGTTTCGTTTTGTTTCTGTTCCGCCGGCTTCTCAGCCGGCACCCATAAAACCACAAAAAGAGTGCATTCCTATTCCTTCTCCAGGTCTCCAGAGGATCGAGAGAGATGTGAGCGGGCAGTCAGATGCTCTTCCTCCCTCTCCTCTGTCGCCAGTGGGTGTTCTGAGGAGTTCGAGCTCTCCCCTTCGGAGACCGGACCACCAGCAACCCCTTCGGAGTCTGCGTCCTCAGCTGAGGAGACCGGACGACCGTTTACCTCAGCGGGCTCAGGTCAGTGTCACACACACACACTGTAGATGCTTATGCTGTCACGGCAGACGCACCGGCAGTCCCGCCTGTCCCGCCTCGCTGCCCCGCCGTGGGTACACCGGTAGTGCCGTTAATTCCTCTCGGACGGGCCCTGGGGGCTTGGCTTCAGCTTCCCAGTCCGTCTCGTTGGGTTTTACGCACGATCCGCCTCGGGTACGAAATTCAATTCACTCGGCACACTCCCAACTTTGCGGGCATACGTTTCACCACGGTGAAAGCGTCCGTTGCACATGTACTGCGTGCAGAGGTCGAAGTCCTGCTGGCGAAGGACGCGATCGAGCCGATCCCTCTTACCGAGATGAGATCGGGTTTCTACAGCCCGTATTTCATAGTACCCAAGAAAGGCGGCGGGTTACGACCGATTTTGGATTTGCGTGTCCTGAACAAATCTCTTCAGAAGAGGTCTTTCAGGATGATTACACCGAAACAAATTTTCAGTGCAATACGCCCCCAAGATTGGTTTGCAGCGATAGACCTGAAAGACGCGTACTTTCATGTGTCCATTCTCCCTCGTCACCGACCGTTTCTCCGGTTTGCGTTCGAGGGGCGGGCATACCAATACAAAGTACTACCGTTCGGGCTGTCTCTCTCTCCCCGTGTGTTCACGAAAGTGGTAGAGGCGGCGTTAAAGCCCCTCAGAGAGAGCGGTGTTCGCATTCTGGCTTACCTCGACGATTGGCTTATAATAGCGCATTCTCGGCGGACGCTGTGCGAACACAGAGATCTAACACTTCAACATCTCGCCCGTTTGGGTCTTCGGGTCAACTGGGAAAAGAGCAAACTCTGCCCCACGCAGAGGATCTCTTTTCTCGGTATAGAACTGGACTCGATCGATTTATCGGCGCGTTTAACAGAAGAGCGCGTCCAATCAATTCTGACTTGCCTCGGTTCATTCCGAGGGAAGAATGCGGTCCCTCTGAAACAATTTCAGAGACTCCTGGGGCGTATGGCAGCAGCTGCGGCCGTGACACCGCTCGGGCTGCTCCATATGAGACCGCTTCAGCGTTGGCTTCACGATCGAGTCCCGAGGAGAGCGTGGCGCGCTGGCATCCATCGTGTAACCATTACACCTGCGTGTCGCCTAACATTCCCCCCGTGGTCAGACCCCGCGTTTCTCAGGGCCGGCGTGTCCATGAGACAGGTCTCCCGGCATGCTGTTGTGCACACAGATGCCTCCGACACGGGTTGGGGAGCCACGTACGACGAGCTCACGGCTTCGGGGGTGTGGACAGCACCCCAGTTGCATTGGCATATCAATTGCCGCGAGTTATGGGCAGTATATCTGGGACTCGTACGCTTCGCTCAGGAGCTGCGAGGGAAGGATGTACTAGTGCGCTCAGACAACACTGCGACCGTAGCGTATATCAACCGTCAAGGCGGTTTGCGCTCTCGTCACCTGTCGCATCTCGCTCGTCATCTCCTCCTTTAAGTCTAAGATAGACTTATTTGCGTCACCGAACAATACCCATTGTCGCCTGTTTTATTCACTAACCGAGGGCAGCCTCGGCGTGGATGCGTTGGCACACAGCTGGCCACGGGGCATGCGCAAATATGCGTTCCCCCCAGTGAGTTTAATAGCACAGATACTGTGCAAAGTCAGGCAGGACGAGGAGAGCCTTTTAATGATCGCCCCATATTGGACGACCAGGAATTGGTTTCCGGAACTAATGCTCCTCGCGACAGCCCCTCCCTGGCGGATTCCCCTGAGGAAGGACCTTCTTTCTCAGGGAGGGGGCACATTATGGCACCCGCGCCCCGACCTGTGGAATCTCCACGTTTGGTCGTTGAGCGCGCGCAAGGTTTAAGTGATTTGCCCCAGGCGGTATCTAACACTATTGACGCGGCACGAGCTCCGTCTACGAGACGGGCTTACGCGTTAAAATGGAACCTTTTCGTCACCTGGTGCTCTTCGCAACGCGAGGACCCCAGAGAATGCCCTATTAACATTGTGCTTTTATATCTTCAACAAAGGTTAGATGGTAGGCTGTCACCGTCCACTATTAAAGTTGATATCGCCGCTATATCTGCGCATCACTCACTTATTAACGGCAGATCAGTGGGCCAGCATGATTTGGTTATTAGATTCCTGAGAGGCGCTCGCAGGCTAAACCCCTCGCGCCCTCCTTCTATTCCTCCCTGGGACCTGTCCATGGTGCTGAAAGCGCTACAGAGTCCTCCGTTCGAGCCTTTGCAGTCCGCGAGTCTGAAGCTTCTATCCATGAAGGCTCTGACCCTACTAGCATTGGCCTCGGTGAAGAGAATAGGGGATTTACATGCATTCTCTGTTGACGATTCGTGCCTTCAGTTTGGTCCTTCTGTCTCGAGCGTGACCTTGAGACCCAGACCAGGCTACGTGCCCAAAGTTCCCACTACTCCCTTTAGAGATCAAGTGGTGAGCTTGCAAGCATTGCCTTTGGAGCAGGCAAACCCAACCGAGGCTTTGTTGTGCCCCGTACGCGCACTGCGATTCTACGTGGACCGCACGCAAAGCTTCAGGACCTCAGACCAGCTCTTTGTCTGTTATGGTGGCCAGCAGAAAGGGAAAGCTGTCACTAAGCAGAGGATGTCTCTTTGGATAGTTGATACTATCGCCCTGGCTTACAATTTGCAGGGCATTCCTTGCCCCTTTAATTTGAGAGCGCACTCCACTCGGAGTGTTGCCTCATCTTGGGCATTAGCTCGTGGTTCCTCGCTAACAGACATCTGTAGAGCTGCTGGTTGGGCGACACCTAATACGTTCATTAGATTCTACAATGTTCGTATCGAGCCTGTATCCTCTCGTGTTCTGTCCTCACCAGGGAGGACACGGAGAGCAGACTCGCAAGTCGGCTTGCAGCCTCCGACTGAGGCTCCAAATTGAGTTTCAGTATGGAAGGCTAACAGAGCAAAAATGCGTAATGGTTTGATTTGCTCTCTCCACTGCCTTGACAGCCTTTGTTGCGGAGCATTGGCTGTCAGCCTTTCACTAGTTGTATTCTCACGAACCTACGTGTTTGGCCAGGGCCCCACATTGTGTCCCAACGGGTTCCTTTGTGAGTATTATTCCGTGGGGTTAATCCTACCAGCCCACGTTTCCCTTAGCAGAGCACTGCTTTGCTTACACAGCCACGGCTGTCATTTATACCTCAACTACGGTTGACTTTCGTCCACCATTAGCCCTTAACGGGGCGGTGGCTTCCGCAGCGTCCCTATACCGCTCAGTTAGGGCGCTTCCCAGTCGCTGGCACTACTGTGGGGTTAAAGGAACATCTAGTGCCCGGCCTTCTGCCTTGAAACCTAATTCTCCTATCCTTAAGTGGAACCGGAGGGCTTTAAGCAGACACTGGAAGAGGTCAGCCCCTAGTGGCGTTTTAGTAGGGTTTCCCAATTCGTCGGTCACGACGTGACGTCGTAGTGACCGACTGAAAGGGAACGTCTCGGTTACGGATGTAACCCTCGTTCCCTGAAGGAGGGAACGGAGACGTCACGTCCCGTCGCCACAGGTGCTGCCACCTGCTGTTTAGGCCGGTCACCTTCCGGCTTTCTCAGCGAACAGAAGCTGATTTCCCTATTTGCACGTGCGCCTTATATACGCATCTGGCGGGGCGGCGCCAGCATTATGCAAATATCTCAATGCCAAGTTCATTGGCGTTTTAGTAGTATTCGAAGCAGATTGGTCTCTCTAAGCGAGCTCCCAATTCGTCGGTCACGACGTGACGTCTCCGTTCCCTCCTTCAGG
This sequence comes from Misgurnus anguillicaudatus, assembly GCF_027580225.2. Classification (NCBI taxonomy): domain Eukaryota; kingdom Metazoa; phylum Chordata; class Actinopteri; order Cypriniformes; family Cobitidae; genus Misgurnus; species Misgurnus anguillicaudatus. Next base: position 10,093,919 of record NC_073341.2, read on the forward strand.
GAACGAGGGTTACATCCGTAACCGAGACGATATGTGCATTTGAGTGCAGATTGTGTTTTGAGAATGAGTATGTGTTTGGAGTTTTGCTAAAAAGTCTAAGTGAGATCTGCAAATTGTGTTTTATGATGTGAAATGGTTTAAGGTATTGACAACAGACTGCACAATTAGATGAATGAGTTCAGGACACTGAGAACTTTGTTCAGCCAATGGGTTTTAGTGTTTTAGCAATTGAGAAAAACTGTAAACTCTTTTTTTTCTTATAATAAACTGACATGTTGATAACACATTCAGTTTATGTGTTTATGAGTACACTTTCAGAATGCTCTGTTACATGAAGATCCATACTGTATGCATCTGTGAGTGTGGTGGTGCGTTGCGCTGGGACGAGTTAGCATAAGGGTAAGAGGAGAAAAATCAGAGTATACAAAAATCTAGACTACACCACTGTCTAAATCCATCTAAATACAATTATCCTGCGTACTTACCTCACCAAAAGAAACAACAACCCTTTCAGACCCTTTGCCTCCCGCAGCTGTCTCCATCTCGTGGAAAAGTAGTAAAGTTAAAGATGTGAATTCGGGTTTTTGCTCTTTGCTGATCCAGACGTTTTTTTTTTTTTCAAAAAATGTCTTTTGTTTTGTGTCTCCTGTGCACGTTGTCAATTTAGCAGAAAAGTTTGTCATTCTCCCTCTGTTTACAGATGGGAGGTGAACGAACCTGAAAGGGCTGATGACGTATGATGTCTGCGTAAACAGGGTGCACAGTGGCGTGCAAAACACGTTCACAGAAGAGAAGCAAAATTTTCATGCGTCCAATTATTGCATTCGGTCCGAGTTCAATGATTTGTTAAACATTTTTTGGTCCTATGCCTTTTACAGATGAGGGGTCAATGACGTGACGTTAATTATTTTGTGTCCGTATGGTGAATTAAATGTAAAAGGGTTTAAATTTCAAAATAAAATTGCAGATTACTTGCATGCATTCTCTTTTAAGAGGACCAAGTCTAAAATTTCTGGTTGTATTTCATTTTAAAAGAATATTTTGCAAAAAATGGCAGTGTGGTGTAACCAGTCTGTGTAAATTGGTGTAACTAGTATTTTTTAATGAAAATATAAATATATAAAAGAGTGGAATAAAATATAATCATCTAGTTTATTGTAATATGATTTTTTTACATACTTTTTTACATAATTTGTCAAAAAATATTTAGAAAACAGAGCTGTTTTCAGCATATGTTCAGACACATAAAACAAAAACGCATTAAAATTTAAATTTAGTAATAACTAATAGAATGTTTTTTCGTATGATATTTTAAACATTTATTTATTATTTTTTATGCCATCAAGGTGGATAAAATATTTAATATTTCTCATTCTTTTTTGTCTTAACTTTCATAAAAATGGGGCAAATGTAATTGCATAAAATGTAACATGTACTTGATGCATGCTTTCAAAAAAAGTTTTTTTAAAAGATTTTGGAATTTCTCATCTTGCCAAACCGTTTTTGTCACTGACCATTTAAACACTTTAACATAGTGATTGCTATCAGGATTTTTTGTAGGGCAACAAGTTTCCTCCATTTTTTTTAAGTAAATTCAACTTGTCTTTGTTTACAGTGTACATTTGAACAAGGCAAAGTTTTTGAAGCAATTCCTAGTGATTTGTCTGCACTTAAAGTTTCTGTCATGTTCGGCGCCTCCATCATGTAAGAACTTATTTTCTGTTCTAAAGAATGTTTTTACGGACCACAGATGAGCAATGAGTCAAACTTGTCTCATCTCAATGCTTGTGCATTTTGCATTTTAGCAAGACTTTACGAAGAAATTTTGCAACAAAAAAGACCTTGTTCTTAAAAAGTTCAATGGTCCTCGTCTCCTGAACCTCTTCTGAAGGTCAAAAGCCTTTTTGCCTTATTATATTCTGGTGTAGATCTGTCAGTGACATGGTTTTCTTTTGCTGTTATTTGGTTATGTGCTGGTTGTTAGTATTTGCGTGAGTATGCATAGTTTTGTACTTGCGTCATGAAGCAGTGGCGTGTTTACCATTTTGGGGGCCCTAACCAAAGTCCAAAGACCTGGGGCCCCCAATGCCACAACATTTTCCTTTGAATTGCACCACCGTAATATTGGGTAAGACATGCATATATAGATGGATTTATTTTATTTTAAACTGCTTAACACATTATTGTTACAGTTTGGTATTAGACAAAAATGATTGGTTTAAAAAATAAAAATAGTGTCCATTGTTAAATTGAAAATGATACAAAGTCATTCTCTGTAATAAAAGAAAAGTCTTGATTTTACCTTAAGCCAGTGGTTCCCAAACCTTTTCCACCAAGCCTCCCTCTTGTACAGGAAGATATTTTCAAGCCACTTTGCATATATCCTTCGCATGCAAACTCCTTATAGGATGTATTTATAACAATGTAATTAATACAGTACTGCAACTTCAGTATGTGACATCTTACTAAAAAAACTAAATAAAAAACAAAGGAAAACAAAGGACACATATGGGAATATCATAGCTCTCATTTTCATATAGCAGAAGGAAACTTATTTTGACGACATTGATAAGATACAGAATATGATTTATTGATTTTCTGTGTGATTTGAACCTCTGCGTGTCTACGCAGCCGGGGTAAAGTCAACACATCTCACTCAGAACCGCGAGAAGGAGAGAAGACACGCATGTGCGGGTTTAAAATGAAAAATCATTATAGATGAGAATAAAGGTCTACATCAGTGTTAAGGAAAACTTGATAAAAGATGAGAAACGTGTAAAGGATACAAGTGGCATGGGAATATAAATACTTGTATCCTTTACAGGCTTCTCATCAACAACATTCATATTAATTTTTCGAGCCCATGCCACTCATCTCATTACAATATGCTATAACTTATTGTATATGTATGTATATTATGCCTAAAATAGTTAAGGGGATTGTATAATTAAGGGGATTGTAGTGTTAAGTCTATTTAGTATTTGTGACAAGAGATTATCATTATCATTGATGATAAGTTATGGTATTATAGTGATCAGTGACTTGTTTAATATTTGGTTAGGTTTATTGAAGTATAATAAGTTAGGAATAATGTACAGACTTTATTACCCTAAAGGGATTTATTTGCAATAAAAACCCGACCGACTGTACTGTACATTATCCTGCTAATTTCACAGCTTGTTGTTATATGAGTAAATATATATACTTGGATAAGGCTGAATTGCTACAATAGTTTCAGGTGGTTGTTATTTCAGAATAAAATACATTGGAATGTCGCGACTGGGCAATCATAAATAAGCATTTTTGAGTGCCTAATGACATTCATTTTTATGCAAATAAACACACATGTAAACACTATGGCAATATATCGCCTCCCCAAAACCTACTGAGGTCATGTTCACTTATTGTGCGATAAGTTGATAAAGTAATTATTGCGACAGGCCTAGAATGCCATGTAATACTACTACTACTACTACTACTACTACTAATAATAATAATAACAATAAAATAATAAGATAAACGAGGTATGCCCCCACCAGTGAAACTGGAAGCCACCTCTGTATTCTCTGGTTGGGTAAACATAATGGGTTGCTAAGGAAACTAATTAAAGCTAATTAAAGACGATGAACAGACTATTAACTAAATAACATTGAACTAAGCAGATAGGAAAATGTCCAATCGTGACGAGTATGGTTAAGATACATTTTCAATATTTTTTATATTAAATATTAATTTTTGTTTTGGAACGTAAAACTTGTTCAATGCCAGGTGAGGCAACTGTCCGTACAAAGTAACAGTTTAAGACTAGGGGAGAGCGGGGTAAGTTGTCACACGGGTAAGTTGTCACACTGTTAATAACTCCAACACTAGAGGCTCTATGTCAAAAATCAAATAGCCACTTTATGTGACTTCTTCTTCTATAGTGAACTTCCTGTTCACATGTGGTCAAGATCACTGTAATCTGAGGTTAGCACAATTTTCTTATTTTTCTGCTTAAAAAGTAAAAAAAAAATCACTTTACATTTTATGCAATACAACTTTGTTAGGTGTGAATGTTTAAAATGATTATTTTGCACAAAATAGAGGAGACCGTAAAGTGTCTTTTGATACTTTAGCTAAAGTGATATGATGAGCTAAACTTGAGATTTAGACAACATTAGCACACAAGTAAGTATGGGGCAAGTTGTCTCAATGACTTTGGGGCAAGTCGTCACATCTGACAACTTGCCCCTGTACAAACAAACACATCGAACATGCTCAGAAAACATGATATAGAAAAGAATAAGCCTCAATCTAGCAAAAAGCTGTTTCAAAAGAAAGGGAAGCAGAAATCTGGACCTATGAAAAACAAGGCAGCTAAAAGAAGAAAAATCATGCAAGAGTCATCATCAGATGATGAAGAGTGCTTCTGCCTCGTCTGTGTAGAGCCATTTTCAAAGAGTCGTCCAAAGGAGACCTGGGTAAAATGTGTAAAATGCAACAATTGGGCCCATGATGCTTGCACCTCAGGCCAGGCAATTTATGTGTGTCAGAATTGTGATTCTGGAGATGAGTCCTATTAGTCATACAGGGCATCTGTTTTGTTCAGAGGTTCAACATGTTAAGTTAAGCAAGTTATCTGCAGCGTTCCATTCAGTTATCTGGTTTTATGTGAAAGCCATAGAACATTTGAACCAAAGTTCAAAGTAAAGTGGTCTTGCCACTTAATTGAAATGTGCATTATTTGGATTGAAATAATTGTTTTTCCAGATTCTCCAGGCACGGATGTTTATATTTCCAGTTTGGTTTGAGTTTAAAAATTAAAATCAATATTCACAATTAAGTAGTTGTGTTCTTATTTTTAGATAATCTAGTGTGACAACTTACCCGCCCTAGTGTGACAACTTACCCTCCGATGGGGCAAATTGTCACAAGTGCACAGTCACTATTCAACAGTCTACAACTCTGTAATGAGATAAGATATAAAGATGTTATGAATACAACATATGTGCCCAAGACTTCCTTCTTTCATTTGGTATGAGATTTATACCATTTTGATGTATGGTGCTCAGTAAATGTTAGACAGTGTGAAAAGTGTGACAACATACCCCGCTCTCCCCTACTATTAAAATTGTTAAAATTTTTGAAAAATTAAAATACTTTGGCATTGGTTTACTGTATGTTTAAAAAATTTTGAATATCAAAAATCATGACAGCTGTAAAACAAATTAACACATGAAAAGATGCTTCATTGATTTTGAGGTTGCATGCAAAGTCCATTTGGCTTAAAAATGGTCATGACGTCTTTGCATAAAGGCTTTTTTACACATATTAAAAGTAATTGAAATCGGTTGAGTAATTTAAAAGTTATGAATTAAATAAACCCAGCACCCCCATTTACTCTTATTTATTTGCAGGCTAGTCTTGCTTGCCACATCTAATATGGATGGCACCGCTGATGTTTCACAGCAGGGGACCAAACAACCAACAATCTACTTATTTCTTTAAAGGAAATTTTCTTTAAAGGCCTTTCTGAAATGCATTGATTTTTACAAAGCTCATCGTATGAAGAAAAGCACGATGTGCTCCGATTGACCAGATGCAGTGTGTTGTGATTGGCCAAATACTTCATGTGTGTTATGGAAATGTTGTATTTGGAATATCCGCTCCCAAAGCAATACTAAATGGTGGGGGTGGCAACAATACTACAGTGCAAATAAAAGTTATGCCTTCGCTCTTTGCTTATACATGTAGGAGGTGTTAGGCAATGTTACCACACTACAACATCCAACTGTGGGGGCATGCTTGAACCAAGCATTTTAGGAAAGCGAGGATGAGCCTTCACTTTTAAAAAGACTACCTCTTTGCGTTTGAGATTTTAATCTTTGCAACTTTACAAATCATCTATATAAACTTAAAAAGTAGGTTAAGTTAACTAACAAAACCAAGTTGTTGTAACTTCATGCTGCATTTTTTTCCCCGATGTTCTAATGAGCTGATGTTTTGAATCAGATAATAATAACTGATAAAAAATGTATAATAATAATTAAAAATGTACAGAGCAGTGGGCCTACAGCAGTGCTTCTCAAATAGTGGGGCGGGACCCCCAGGGGGGGCTCGAAGCTACACCAGGGGGGGGCGTAAGACCCCAGGGAAAATACTTTTTCAGGAAGTGATTTTTAAAGACATTACACCCCAATCACGCTGATAAGCCGCTTGTGTTTTTTATTATTATTTATTGATTATATTTAATTTTTCAGTATCAAATGGTCAAAAAAATATTATACTTTAAATAAGGATTGATTTTTTTATTTCAGGCAAATTGATGCATTTTAAGTCTTTTCTGTTACAGACTAAAAAACAATGTTAATAAAGTTATTCTTTGTTGTTGATCGATATTTCTTTTTTTGTGTTTTCTTTTTGGGTTTACTCAATGTTAATAAGGAATGTTTTGCAGATGTGTAATTTTATAGACAAATTATACTATTTACAGTCGCGGCGGAGAGTTGGGGGGGGGGCGCGAAATGTTTACCTCTTCCTAGGGGGGGCGTGACAGAAAATAATTGAGAAGCACTGGCCTACAGGAACAACGTTGAGAACCACTGAACTAAGGGTGCTTTCACACCTGCCTCGTTTAGTTCGGTTGAATCGTACCAGAATTCGATTGCTCACTTGGTGCGGTTCATTTGGGCAGGTGAGAATCCAGCAATCAAACTCTGGTGTGCACCAAAAGCGAACCAAACAAGTGGACCAAACAAGCAGACCAAGACCTTCTTGAAGAGGTTGTCTCGCGGTACGCTTTCTAATGAACTCTAGAGCGGTTTGTTTGTGGTGAGAACACGATCCAAGATCTAAATGATCTAACAGCAAAAGTACTCACATTTTGGACTAAACCAGCTGCCGTAGTCAGCTGCGCTGTGCATTATTGGATGAGGAAGTGTTTGTTGACAGCTTTTATTAGCAATATTAGCACAATGACAGGTTGCGGACATACCTGGAGTTGCGAGTAAGTGCTTTGGTGAAAATTTGGTGGCTTTGCTGTTTGTAGTGCATTAAAAGTTGTTCTGGAAATGAACAGTTTGTCTAGCGTGCTGTATACAATCTATGTATAACAACCACGGGCATAATTACAGCGTGCAGTCATCTGTCCATGGTGTCTGCTTTATTTTCCTTCTTTTTGTTTACTTCCAGGGGTTCCGTTGGAATTTCAAGCATGTGGATTCTGGCCAATCGAGAAGCAGTTTAGGAAATAAGTTCAAATACATGTGGCCAATGAGTGATGTGGATCTTATCACATGACTGAATTTTGGTTTGTTTCAACTGGTGCGGATCAGAGCAATCAGTGTGGTGTGAAAAGGAACCAAAACTGCTAAAAAAGCTACAATGTATCAAAACGCCCTTATCACAAAAAACAAGTCTTGCAAGCATGCAAAGGCGTGGAGTATCTACACCTTAGTTCAGTTTCTATTACGGGAAAAAGAAAACGAAACCCTGCATAAACTACAATAGGCAATAGGATTTTCATCATTTGCTCAACATCCAAAGGTGAGTGAGCTATTTCACACTGTTTTTCAATGTAATATTACATTTAAAGTGTCTTGTTTCTACATGTTGTGCCATTGCAGGCTTTAACACATTTAGTTTCAATTTTTAAATTGTACAACCATAACCAGTTCTGACCTCACTTTCTAGATAGTCATGAAAAGCCTTGAAGACCCTACACGAGCAGCTTCTTTCTTCACTATCCCGCAGATGCTTTCTATAATTCTCTTCATTGCTATTGGGATTCAGCAGGTATGCTTAAAAAAATCATAATTTTTTTTGTTCTTTTATTTTTAACATGCATAAACAACCATATTTTGAATCATCTCTAGATCTTCAATCACCAAAAAGATGATTTGTGTGATATAGGTATAGTATTACTTGTATGTACAAATAATATAATATTCACTACACTCTTAAAATTGATGTGTTAAAAATTAACACAAAATATGTGTAAAAGGATTCTAACACATTTTTGTGTTGGAACTGACACATAATGTGTAAATATTATGCTTTACTGCTTACACAATGAATGTGTAAAACACGTTAACCAGTACAAAATAAAATGAAATGCATAATTATTGTAGTTTAATGACGATTTATATTTAAACGAATTAACACGAAAAAATGTGATATAAAACACTATATCCTGTCGTTTTCATAAAAAAGTGATTTAGGCAGCGTGCACTGACACTGATTATCCTGTACTTTTGTTTGTTATAAAAACCAAATATCATATATAACACATTCCTTTATCAAGTATAAGATGTTTGTGCAACAGGAAATATACAAGCAAGTTCGGTCAAAAGCACAAATAAGTCTGCACTTCACCACAAAGTTAAATAAAAAATATAAAGTTTTACAATGCAACTTTGTCCTTAGTCAAAACGATTTGCCCAGGAACAGATAATATATTTATGAGACCAAAGATTGTCCATAAGACAGTACCGAAAATAAAATATATATATAACACTGTTAACCACTACTAACACATAAGACCCAGCGGCCAGCGGTGATTTTCAGAAGGACTTGCCGAGATCAAGCTGCGTTGGGCGGGGTACATGAGCGCTAAGTACCCGTTGGTTGTCTGGATCAGAAATCCGAAAAAGTCGGGGCAGATTTTTTAATAAACGCTCTCTTTATAAACCGACCGCAAATTTGAACTTTTTATACATACATTCTCGCCTAAAAAGCTTTTGAACATACACTTTGTGACACAATAAGAGTAATATTTCAAACATTATGCAGGCGTTCTCTTCCATTGGTGGCTGTCATAAGTTCACACGAATCTGCTGATGACGTTTCACATGGACAGACAACTACGCATTATTGTATTTTTAATTGTATTTTTTGCGTGTGTTATTTTTATTTAATTATTATGAAAATCATGGTCATTATTATTGAGCCTTGGCTGGCAGTCTGTTTTGAATTTGTTTTATTGAAAAAACAAACACACAACGCTTATTGTGTTGCGCCTGCGCAGTGACTTTCTTTTCCAACCGCCTTTCCAGTCAAGAGGACGTGACGAATGTTCCTGTCTGCATCAGGTAAGAAATTAAATTAAAAATTACAGTTATAATATGATATCTATTTTTCATATAGTGTAAGAAACTTTCGTATTAATTGTGCAGGAGACTGTTAATTTAAACTTTATTATGGTAACGTTAAATGCTCGCTCGTTTTGCAAAGTTACGTTTGAGATTCATGTTAACAGTCATTGTTGTTTAATGAAAGGCACATTGGACTAGTTACGTGTTAGTAATATGTGTGACACTTGCTTGCAGCACTGTAAAGTAAATCGTTAACACCGTGTCCTAAATAGACGTGACACGCGGTAACGGTTTTTTTTTCAGTTTATGTCCTTACGTTATAGGACGGGTCATTATAAATTATGCCTTTCGATTATCGTAACGCCTCGTCGCGTTTGGTTAAGCACATGGTGGAACAGTATGCACATCACTGTACCTAACGTCCTGTACACCTGTGAGCGGCATGACGAGACAAAAGACGGTAAAACTCATTATTAATCGGTGATGCTGTACATTCTGGATGATGCACAGCCACATTTTATAATACTGTTTTTTATTTTCGTGTCGCGCCGCTCGCGTTCAATATAAAGTTACACAAGACGCAATTAATTACTGGGAGAGTAGTGGTCTAATGTTAAGAGTCGAACTTCACGAACCTTTCACTGCAGTAAGGCTAAAGTGCTACGTGAATAAGATTAGTGTAGTTTTGTGCTACTAGCTGTAAAGTGTTTTTGCACTATTGAGTTATAAATACTGCCCAGTAATACTTAACTAGATGTAAATCACAATTCTTGTGTCAATGTTTGTTTGTAATCTTTTTCAGCTATCCATCTGAAAAAGAAAAGCTGGCACTCTCAAAGGAGATTGTGTTTTTGGATTATGGTCTCATTTGGTCAAAAAGAGGGACATGTACCGTAAGGATGCTTTTACATACTTCATTTATGTGTATGAAATTACTTACTTGACAATGTGTATAAAAACTGTACTTGACTCTAACTAAGTGCTATTTTTGCATTGATCATGATAGGAGCATTTTTTTTTTTTTTTGATGGGCCATCACACAGTGGATTTATAAAAATGAGATTACAGAACATCAGACGGTAGCTTCAACAGAGTTGAAGTGGGAGGACATCATCAATTAAGAATGCCATTGACCAAACCTTCAGTCATCAAAGAAGATGGATACAGGTAATGACAAAATCACCAATTATTGGTGAAATCTTTAAGGAATATCCCCAATTTCTGGACATGCCAGTGTTTGTAATATACTTAAAGGCGGAGTGCACAATGTTTGAAAGCCAATGTTGATATTTGAAATCACTTAAACAAACACGCCCCTACCCCAATAGAATCCGGACCTTCTTTTAAAAGACCCGCCCCACACATAAGCAACCCGGCAAGGATGTCCGTTAGTAGACACGCTCCTTACTGCTGATTGGCTATAAATGTGTTTTGGTAGTCGGCCCGTCTCCTTTTCCAAAGCGTTTTTCAAACATTGTGCACTCCGCATTTAAATGGAGATAACTTTACACAAAGTGTTTCATAATTCCAATATTAATATTTTTTTTTTAAATTCACTGAAGGGGGACATCCAGTTTTCCAGACTTACCGATGGGAAAGAAGAAATGGGAATGTGACAATTATTGAGAAACTCAGGGGAAAAGCATCTTTAGAGAAGAAAATGGACATCAGACATTTATTGAAGAAAGCTGACAGTCAACATAATGGTATGATTTCCTATCTCTGTTCCAAATGTTTAATTTGGAAAATTACGTTTAAAATGTAACATTCAAAATACGATATAAAAGTAATCCTTTTTAAATAATTTTTTCTCATTTATATTTTACATGTGACCTGCATGTTTACTACACCCAGATGAGAGCTGTGTTATACAATGTTAAGGATACTCGTTCATCTTCTGCTGTGTGAATTCTGCTGTGTCAGACCTGTGGGACTTGATGCCGGTAGGCTTTGTGACTCTAAACTTTATATAAAATAAGTAATTTTCATGCAACAACATTTTCTAATGATGTTCATTGTTTCATTTGTGTAGGCTGGTAGCAGTGTGACGTCTTTGCTTACTAAATGATCAAAGGGTGTCTGAAATCAGCTCAGCCACAGTTGGTTTCCAACGGTTCTTCAGGACATGGAGGCCACTACGTAACTGTTGCAATGAACGATTCTTTTGCCTTTCCACCTGATGTTGACAATCTGACCTGTGCGGTACTGAAAACCACTTGCACTGACATATCTTAAAATATATCAGTGTCCTTTGTTTTGCCTCAAAATGCACACCAGTAATGTTTTTTGTTGAAACCAGTTATATTTCCTAATTAAACTAAGGCCTAGTCCTGGATTAAGCTAATCCAATGTCCGGGAAACCGCCCCTAAATGTTTTGTGACGGAAATTTCTTTGAATACACTTGTCAAGTTCATTTTAAGTATTTTTCTAAATGTAAGATAACATGTTAATGTTTCAGGACAAGTTAAAAAATTTTGATAATTTGCATGTTGGAAACGATTTCAGACATTGTTCTATTCAACATGTTTAGCACAGTTGCTTTTAAATTCAATGAATTATTTTATAAATAGTGTTTTAAAACGTATCAATGTAATGTATGTTTGAAGTTATTATACTTGCACTTACATTTATTTAAATTAGCATACATCTAGCAACATAGAGTACTAGCATATTTTCATGCAAGCATTAATTGTCAAATATTTGTTATTTTACAAATAAATAGTTTGTGAACAATATTCAATAGTTGTCTGCTTGATTTCATAATTTAAAGTTTACAAATCATATGTTTTTTTTTCTCTTTAATATTAAAACTAAACAATTACTCGGTAACACACAGTTGTGTTAGATTAATAGAAAGTTACACATTAATGTGTTTACTGAAGCAACACATTTTTGTGTTGCAGTTTATAACACATATTCTGTGTTAAATTTAACTCAACATGTGTTGTCCCTGCGCACACTCAGAACATGTGTAAAAAATAACACATGTTGTGTTGTTTTTAACACATTTGTTTTAAGAGTGTATATATATATATATATATATATATATATATATATATATATATATATATATATATATATATATATATATATATATATATATATATATATATATATATATTTATATATATAAATGAATGTAAATGTAAAATAATAGTTTTTGTTTATGTACAGAAGAAAAAAAACTCAGAATTCTTTTGGTTGGAAAAACAGGGGTGGGGAAAAGTGCAACAGGCAACACCATCTTGGGAAAAAATGTTTTTAAATCATCCATGTCGTTTGCCTCTGTGACTGGACAATGTGAAAAAAGTCATGCCGTAGTTAATGGAAGAAGCGTCACAGTGATAGACTCTCCGGGTCTGATTGACACCAAGTTGAGTGAAGATGAGACAATCAGAAGAATTAAACGCTGTATTCCTCTCTCTGCTCCTGGTCCACATGTCTTCTTAGTTGTGATTCAGTTGGGCAGATTCACTGAGGAAGAGGCAAAAGCTGTTAAAATCATGCAAGCAATTTTTGGCAAAGAAGTCTCCACATACAGCATGGTCTTGTTTACTCATGGAGATCAACTGAAGGACACAAACATTCTTGAACTTTTGAGTGAAAGTCCAGAACTGGTCAAGTTAATCAAAACCTGCAATGGACGATACCATGTGTTCGATAATTTAGATAAGAATCCAAATCAGGTCATTCAGTTACTGGACCAGATTGATCAATTGGTTACTGCAAATGATGGGCAGCATTACAGCAGTGAGATGCTTGAGAGGGTGGAGAGAGCGATTGAGGAAGAGAAACAACGTATCCTGAAAGAGACATTGGAGCAGAAAATAAAAGAGATAGAATATCTGAAAGCTAAACTTACAACCGACAGGCTTGAAGAAGAAATAAAAAGGCTAAATAAGAAATATGATGATGATGCAAGATATAGGGCTGAAATATGCGATTGTGTTCTGATGCCATTTTACAGATCTTTTGACATGGTAAAAAGCGGTTTGGAGTTTATTAGAAATACAGTAGGTCTTTGAAAAGACCGATTTATATAGATATTTGATTGTCAAAGTACTAACGTTATCACAAAAAAATGTTTCTTGACACCTCCTAATCAACATTCTCAATATATATTCTATTGTAATATATTCAACCAATTAATAATTTCAAATAATTTCATCAACCACAAGGTAAATTACTGAAGGGGTACTTTTTTCACAATAATAATCAATCAACAGGTTATTTACCACATCCTGAAGTTTGCCTTTTCCGACTTTTTCAATATAAAGTAAACTGGGTTTAAATGTCATAAGGAAGAAAGTAAAACTTGTTACAAATGATGTTACTTGCAGTATGTAATAATTTTATCTCTTTCTGTCATGATTATTTTATACCAATGTATTTCTTTATCTTATGTAACTTTATTCATTTGAGTTAAATAAACTTAAACCATTTCTCAAATTATTTGAGTACCTATATAGTAAGATTTATTAAGTAAACTAAAACCAATAAATGTTCCCTAATGTTTTACTTTGTATTTTTTATTCTTTTTGTGATTAATACTGTAAATCTACAGTCAGGTATCTTTGTTTTATGTATTTGTTGTGCTTTTCAGAAAATATTTCCCAGTTATTGTACAGGTTTTTTTAAGTACATTTCTGTAAAGAGACAGAATTACTTCATAATAATAATAATATAAGCTTTAAAGCTTTTTCTGTTTTTAATATGATAATTCTCAATTATTGTACATGGAAAATAATTTTAAAGTAAATTTCTGTAAAAATGCAGAACAGCTTCATAAACTACCTGATGAAAGCCACACATTTACAGGGATTTGCCATTAATAGATGTTAACTGACAGTCCCATGTTTATGGGCTCATGACTTTGTGTATCGGGTCATGTGCCCTTGGTGTCTCGTCTCTTGTCCCGCCCCTTTGTTCTCTCTGCTTATTATTTATTATCAGTTTACTCCCTTCCAGTGTTGGGGAAAGTTACTTTTGAAAGTAATGCATTACAATATTAAGTAAGTTACTTCCCAAAAAAGTAACTAATTGCATTACTTAATTACTTTTAATGGAAAGTAATGCTTACATTACTTTTAAGTTACTTTTGCGTTACTTTTTCTTACTTGGCTGCGGCTTGATCTCTTTTAGGCTTTGCAGGTGTTTTTTATGACAGAGAAGTTTCATGCATATTTCCGTCGCAAAAATGTCAAGCTGTGGCCTGCCATCTCCGTTTCTGACTATAACTGTTCCCATTCAGCCGTGACACATTTGTCAACACCATGGGTGTGCATTATTTTCTTATAATTCAAAGGACCAGAGTCAATTATTCCTCTTATTCCACGGTTACCACAAACATGCTCTGGTGCCTATTTTGAAGACATTTGACAGGTCAGGTGTGCAGTTTACAGAAAAATTAGCAACACCCGTGGAACATTCAAACGATCAGAATAAGTCATTCAACAGGCCTGTGGTATAAATTCAGTTTAATTCAGTTTTTTTAATCAAATTAATAAACTGAAAAATAACTCAAATATTAATGTGTACATTTATAAAGTAATGCGTTACTTTACTCGTTACTTCAGAAAAGTAATATAAATACGTAATGCAAGTTACTTGTAATGCGTTACCCCCTTCACCTGTTCTCGTTATCTTGTTTGGGTTTCTTATTTAATCCCTTTGTGTCCATAGTCCTGTGCTGGATGATTTTGTCCTGTTGTGTGTTTTCAAGTCTTGTGTATTTCAAGTCAAGTCAAGTCATAGTCTAGTTTTGTGTCGAGTCTCTAGTTTAGTGTTATTCTGTCTAGTGTGATAGTCTTTTATTTTATTTATTTTTATTTATTTAACCTTTATTTTACCAGGTAGGCACGTCGAGAAAAATTTCTCATTTAAAACGGCGACCTGGCCAAGATAAAGTGCCGAGTGCAAACAACAAATACACTGTAAAAAATACTTTGCTGCCTTAAAATTTTTTGTTGAATCAACTCGGATTTACAAGTCATTTCAACTTACTATTATTTATCTTGACTAGAGATGAGTTGTTATAACTACAGATGAGTTGTTATAACTTATAAAATTTAGTTGACTTTTCTCAACTATATTTTATAAGTTGTGACAACTCATATCTGTTGACATGATTTTAAAGCAGCAAAGTATTTTTACAGTGTAGTTACACATAAATAACAAGACAAATTTACAAAAAACAATACAATATACAAACATCCATAAAACGACATGTCATTGCATAAGTCCCAGATAATAAGTGACTGGCTACTACAAAGGTAAGTAATCTGAGTTAAAATGACAAGCAGTAACATACAAACAACATGATAAAAGCCAATACTGTAGCTTAATACAGCGAAATATAAAGTGACAGTGCGAAATTAACATGAACAGCTATGAGTCAATAGGTTAGATATTAATCTCTAGTTGAAAGTAATCAGAGGGACTAAAGATTCAAGCTTCAAGGATTTTTGTAACTCATTCCAGTCATTAACTGCAGAAAACTGGAAGGAGAGACGACCAAAAGAGGTACGAGCTTTCGTGGCAACCAAAGAGATAAACCTTCTTGAACGCAGATTTATAGAAGGAGAGGCTATAATAATTAAATAAAATGGGGTTTTGCCTAGAATAGTTTTATAAATAAAACAATACCAATGTATTAGACGTCAAATATGAAGTGAGGGCCATTCAATTAGTGCATTGATTAGATTGCAGTGATTATATGGGGCATTGATAACAAAACGGATGGCACTATGATATAGTACATCCAGTTTTCTGAGAAAAGTGTTTGAGGCAGATCTGTAAATCACGTCACCAAAATCTAATATAGGAAGGATGGTCATTTTCACAAGGGCATGTTTAGCAGAGATGGTAAAGGAGGCCTTATTACGAAAAAGAAAGCCAATCCTAGATTTTATTTTAGATTGAAGATGATTAACTCTTTCACCGCCAGCATTTTTTTAAAAAGTTGCCAGTCAGCGCCAGCGTTTTTCATGATTTTCACCAAAGTTTAATGCCTTCCAGAAAATGTTCTTCTTCCGATATATAAACATACAATATACCAAATGAAAGAACAGACCCTCTGCTTTCAAACAAACAAAAACCGTTTCATCCTACCTTCAGTAGTTCTTTTGTAATCAGCTTTTGAATATGGGTAGGTTTCTGCAAAAACACCACATTTTGAGCAAAAAGCTGAGATAATTCCATTTTTGTGACGGACTTTTCATAGAGATCCCATTCAGAGCGATCTTTAAACAGACACGGACATGCAGCAGCTTGTCAGAGGGCAATACTTCCGGGTTGTATAAGTTGCGGAAGTGCGCCACCTGGTGGATAAAAGCGGTATTGCGGAAAGACGGAAAATCTCGTCATTGGCGGGGAAGCGTTTTCTCTTAATTGACGAGATATCTTGTCAATGGCGGGAAAGAGTTAATATGGGTTTGGAAAGAAAATTAAGAGTCTAGCCAGATCCCTAGATACTTTTAATTACTAACCCATTCTAAAACAAACCCATCAAGGGTAGTGATGTTTATTGGACAGAGAGGTGATGAAAGTGATTGTTTGAAGATCATGCATTTAGTTTTACTAGAATTTAAAAGCAATTGGAGGCCACAAAAGAATGCTGAATACTATCAAAGCTCACTTGAAGATTTTGTAACGTAGTGCTACGAGAGGGGCCAGATATATAAAGAATGGTATCATCTGCATATAGGTGTATCATAGAGTTACCTGCGGCAAGGGCAACATTATTAATATATATAGAAAAAAGGGTCGGCCTGAGAATTGAACCCTGCGGAACCCCCATAGAAACAGCTAGAAGACTGGATAACAGGCCTTCAGATTTAACACACTGGAAACGTTCCGAAAAATAATTTGTGAACAATGCAAGACAATTATCGGAGAAACCCAGACTCTTCAGCCTACTAAGAAGAATGGTGTGATTAACAGAATCAAAAGCCTTGGCCAGGTCAATGAAAACTGCTGGACAGTATTATAATGTCATTTAAACTTCAAGAGTAACCAAGGTGCACCCATGGCCAGCTCGAAAGCCGGACTGCATATCAGAAAAACTATGATGAGATTTTAAATGAGTGATGATCTGTGTATTGACAAGGCGTCCAAGACCTTTGAGAGACAAGGCAAAATGGAAATAGGTCTGTAACAATAATGGTCGAGCGTGTCCCCTCCTTTAAATAAATGAATCACTGCAGCAACTTTCCAGTCTTTTGGGATATCAGAAGAGTCAAAGATGATGTTAAAAATACTAGTGATAGGTGAAGCAATAATTGAAGCAGACAATTTTAGAAAAAAAGGATCCAAATTGTCTAATTCAGTTGATTTAAGGGAATCTAGATTTTGCAGTTCGCTCAAAACATCAGCTATATGAATATGAGCGAAAGAAAAAGATGAGGGGGAGGAGCATGGTTGTGCAAGGGGTGGTGTACTAGTAGTTGGGAAAGGAGTTGCCAAATGGAAAGCAGTGGGTAACTGTGCAGTGGCGTTTGTGTTTTCCATAGACTTTATTGTATCCCAAAACGTTTTAGTATTAGTGCCACAAGAAACAAATTTCTGTCTATAATAGTTAGCCTTAGCATTCCTGACCGCTTGTGTGAAAAGTAGTAAAAGAGTAAAGAGTCTTGTGTATGTTGTTTGCCCCCACGAGGGCTTTTGTTTTTGTGTTTGTAAAATTAAAGTCTTTTGTTAACCCCTTCATCGTCTCCGCTTGGGTTCTCGTCTGATTCCTGACAGCTATTGTTATGTTTTTTAAATTCAAGATTAGTTTTTTTAGGGTTTAAGTGATGTTTATCAATTGTAATATTCTGCAATTTAATTAATTTTGACTGTAAAATCATCTCTGTTCTAATTTGACGAAATTTGTCTGGAAACTCTGCTGCCAGACTTTTACCCTTTTTTTTACAGATTTTTTTACAGGGATAAACCAACACTGAGGAGGTCTCATGTGCAGTAGGCCAAAAGAAATCATGTTGGAAGCTGCTGCCATCAGACCCAAAATTCTCCAAAAATACTCCACACAGTGTGAAAACGGCTTAATATGCCCATAAACAATGCTGTCAGGATTAATTTGGTGTGTGTGGGAAGTATATGTGCCTGTATCATCACCAATTTCCAAACTATCCTGGAAAACAATGTTCTTTGGTGGGGGGTTAATTTGCTCTTTTTTGGGATTAAAGTATATCTGAAGTCTACATGAGTCACGTGACGTGCCGGTCCAGCATTTTGAACTTCGGCTTTGGGACGGCCCTACTAGCTTACTGCCGGAATAACCCTCCTCACTGTACAAAGGACTGTGACTGGCTGAAGATACCAGTAAACAATCAGTCCTGTTTTAAAGGATTTGTCTACATGTGGGTTGATGTCAATGACCTATGAGCCCATGTGACATGCTCTTTTGTTCATATTTGTTATAAAAGACTAAGTAAGAAACTATTTCATCAGGACAGCTGTGCTTTCAAAAATGGTAAGTTTAATGACGCTATTAATTTGTAAATAGAGTAGACGATTCTTGTATGACTGTAAAAGAATTTGTGAATTACTGCTATTCGTTATTTCAGAGAGCCGTGTAATAAAAGATATTATATAGCGATCATTACAGCATTACGACTGATTGTAGTTTTTTTACATTTATTATGCACTTATAATTTAAAAAAAGATGTCTGAATGGCACGATTAACCAGGTAGGATCAAAATTTTCAGATACAGCGTTGTGATTAGTGTTTTTATAATGTTTATATTTCTCTTTTACTACTTGCTACTTTTCTTTTTATAGGCACTATTGGCGTTAAGTCTGGTGTTATGTGCCCTTATTTCTCTCAGTGATTCTGCCTGTTTTCATCAACTTCCAGTGGCAGGTAAAAAAAACTCTACACAAAAATGCAATGGTGAATGTATAGCGATTTGCAGAAACTTTTTAAGGCAATATTAAAATTAAAAAAGAATTGACATACATGTTTAGCAGTAAAATTTGTCGAAAGTACATGCAGTATATCCTAGAATTAAACACATGATGTCTTATTTTTTTTTACCAGGGGCAACACATTGTATTGATTCCGAAGATAATTCCCAGTATCCATTGGGAAGTACTTGGAGAAGCAACGGGTGTATGAGATGTACATGCTCCACTAGAGGAATGAGATGCTGTGACATGTAAGACATTTTTGTGCTAGTTTTAGAAAACAATGTTATATATGTGATAGAATCACTAAGCAACCTGTGCAAGTTGTCTTAGCTTAAAATGCTTGAATGTTACATGTAAATAAGCTGCCTATAAAGTAAACATGGTTGATTTGGCTCAAGGCTTGATAGGAGTGTAATCTACAGTAAGTGAAGCAATGTTTACACTGAGCAAACAGCACTTACAATGACCTACTGTACTAGGTTTTCTAAAATTATGTTTGCTTTTTTGTAGGATGGGCAAAGTGGTCAAAATCCACACTGAAGGCTGCACTGTGGAGTACGATTACAGAAAATGCAGCTTTGAGGTGTTTCATACAAAAGACCGCAACATTAAATGTCAGTACGGTGCTACTGGGAAGTAATACTACATGCAAGGTTATTTTTGCTTAAAATGTGTGCTCATTTGATATCAAACAAAATAATGTACTAGACTATCCTGTATCATGCAATAGTGCTTTACCTAACTAAATGGATGTAAAATGCATAAAGCCTGTATTGTCCCCCCAATGAAGGACAATTAAACAACCTGTAATGGCAAAACACATCCGCTTATTTCATTGAGATCAACATTCACGTCTTTGGCTTTCTTCAATAGCATCTCACTGCAGAACATGACATCCAGGGGGAGGAGCTGGATCTCCTCCCACTGCATTTTGATTGGTCAGCAGTTTTACCACAAGACACTTCATATACGTGTTGCTGTATTACCATTTTCTAAAACTAAATTATGCTTTCTTTGGTCCAATATGTTATGATTTTTTCAAAACTTTGGTCCAATCTTACTACAATAAAAGTGGTGTCTTGAAACGTAAAGTGAAAAAATGAAATGTAAGGTTTTTTGTTTTAATCTCATGTGTAGCCTAAAACAAACAATAACACTCATCCGGGTTTTACCAGTCTTCTAATGCTGCGTTTACACCAACCGCGGTGGAGGTGTGAAGCGCGGGTGATTTCGATGTTGGGTCGATGTGAGGGCGCGTTTGCGCGTGTCTGGAGGTCATTTGGCACAGTGCGAATGAAGCAGAAACGCTTCTTTCGCGCCGTGCCAAATGCCTCATCCGCGCCGCTGGACCTCCGGACGCGCGTAGACGCGTCTTCGCGTTGACTTGACATTGAGGTCGCTCGCGCTTCACACCTCTACCGCGGTTGGCGTCTAGTTCACGCGAAAGGCGAATTGAGCTTGGTGCGTGGTACACGCGAATGGTGCTTTTTGTGCATTTTGCGTTCACGCGAATATGCCGCTGACGCCTGAGTTGAAAATTTGAACTTTGGCGGAATTTCGCACACTGTGTTAACCAATCAGGAGCCTGCTTGCTGCTGTGGTGGCAGCCCCGCCCGGAGTCACTCATTCAACCAACGCTTGATATTGTCCGTAAGCAGTCACCCGGAGCTATACGACACAAGTTCTTATTTCTATAGAGACAGGAATAAAAAGGACCTCGCTTGAAGAGTGTCAGTGAGGACATTGGGCAACCTGGTAAGTTGTAATACACATTTCACTTTTGAGTCACGTGACGTTTATCGACCCGCGCAGTTTATTTTCCCCCTATAGTAAGGTTACCAAATACAAACTGGTAACTCTCTCGATAAATGCACAATCAACATCAGTCATCTTGCAAACAGACAACCGCATAGCACTTGCCCCTCCCACAAGAAGCCTCTGACGCGCGTCAAATGCTTGCTTTTTCCGCGCGTCTACTTCGCTCTACACGCGCGAATGCATTTTAAACTGTTCAAGCGGCAAACTAGACACGGTAGACGCGATTTTGACGCCTGAAATGCGGTTGGTGTAAATGCAGCATTACAAAGTGTAGTTTAATAGCTATAAAGGAATACAGTATAAATATGTATAAATAATAGCATATGTGACATGTTATTTATAAATGAATAAACTGAATGCATCTTTGCTTACACCATAAGGAAACAGGTGTCCATCACAGTGGGTTTAATTTTCTTACAAAAGAGCTAATAAAAGATATCGGTTACACTTTACAGATCGGTAATAGCGGGGTAATGTTATGGTAATATATATGTAATTTCATGGTAATGTTATTATTATTAAACCATATATTACAAGTAATTACTGTGCAATTTTCAGACAATAACAATGCAAATTGTGTAAATTTAAAGGTATAATACAATGGTAAAAACTGTACTTACTGAAATAATAAATGTTACGGATTAACTTATTGTGAAGTAATATTTCTTTAATTACACCAGCCAGATGTGTTATAAAGGTGTATCCTAGGTAATAATGTTTAAAGAGTATCAGACCTCCCTCTCTCAACTGGACTCTTCATATAGCACATCATAAATAAGCATCACATAGTCTGCTGTATTGAGCTTTGGATTATTGTTGACAAATTATTGTTATTTTAACAACATTTTAAAGGACAAGTTCGGTATTTTACACTTAAAGCCCCGTTTTCAGATTGTTAATGATGACATAGAACAGTCCTGACTGAAATTTGGACACATGATGCTGGCCCGAGAATTTGGGGGTGTTTGTTCTACCTTCCACCTCTATAATGGGTTTATAGGTGCACTGGAACAATCCTTCCTAAAATGCATTAAACTTTCATTTACAAAGACGTGAAACTCAGCGAGTGGTCAGGGGTGTTCACTGATATGCTCACACAAAAATCGCAGCAAAAGACACATTCCAACAGGTTTTATCGTAGTTTTTGTCCAACTCCATTTACTTGTATTAGATGTGCTGTGAGGTACGGTATTACTCCGCGCCGGGAACCTTGTTTGTATTCCTGCAATTGGCAAGATTATCAGATTATCGCCACCAACTGGGCTGGAGAGTCTATTATACTATTATTCAAGCTCTTAACGGAAGAATATACGGGTGTGAGGCGTTTGGAAAAATAGGTCCACAAGTTTACAACGAATGCTAAAACACCTGTTGGAAAGCATCTTTTGCAGCGATTTTTGTGTGAGCATATCAATGAACACCCCTGACCACTCGGTGAGTTTCACGTCTTTGTAAACGAAAGTTTAATGCATTTTAGGAAGGACTGTTTCAGTGCACCTATACAGCCATTGTGAGGGTGGGGGCTGATACAACAAAAAACGAAAATTCTCGGACGAGCATCATATGTCCAAATTTCAGTCAAAACCATTCTAGTTCATCATAAACAATCTGAAAACAGGGCTTTAAGTGTAAAATACGGAACTTGTCCTTTAAAGTATCGAGCAGAGTCAGATTCCCTTTAAAGAAGTTGTGCCATGCAACTACTTCAGGCAGCCATTTCAAGACTGCCCTATCTACGGAAAAAATAGATATCTCTAAAATCCCATCCTAATGTCATAATTAACAACATAATACTGACCAATAATTAAAACAGACATTAAGAGTACCATAACTTATGTTTCTTCCACTTGTTTCTACTGAGGGATGGACGTCCAGAGTTTTGAATAATAGCAAAAAATGTCAAGTTTGCTTTAAAATTCACATTTTTACATATCTTGGTAATTTATTAGTAACTGCCCCAACTTAAGTATACTGCTGGATCTTTAGTGTTGTGGGTGTTTTTGAAAAGACATACATTGCATCAAAATATAAAAGTATGCTTTCATACCAACAATTTAAAAAAGTAATCAAAGTCTAAGCTAATCAGGCTGTGATACAAATCCAGAATAAACATCAATGTCAACACAAAAATGGGTCACTGAACACAAATTCAAGGTTCTGTCAACATGTTACCTCAGCAAAATGCAGACTGCAAAAAGCATTTAAAATGGGGGGTGGGTCAAAAATTGAGGCCAATGTGTATTGGAGAAAAAAAATCATCATCCATATATTTCCTACTGTTTAAGTTTGTGGAGTAAATTTATAGTATTAACAATGCAGATTTATACCTACCGTATATATTACGGGTGGGATAATTCAATAATACCATGTGCGTTTGCTGAGAATCAACCCAATGACTTTTAACATTGCTAATGTTAATCTCTGTAAATTGAGCCGTACAGTAAGCTGACAATAACACAGCAACTAAAAGGATAATATCTGTGCTATTTCTTGGAGAATTGGGCCAAACAGGTTATTGTAAGACATGTGTCCTGATTTTTTATCTAAGCCCACATTTTCAGGAATAGACTTTGTAAATATAAAGAGAGCTTTGAGTGCATGTTGTTGTTTGTTTCAACATCAAAGTCCAGACAGGTTCAATATCTTTTCAGGGCGTAATGTTTGTTCAGTAAGGTTTATGCATTGATGTAAACTTTCCTAGATGTCATTTATTGTTTGGAGTATCATGGTATAGATGGGTCATTCTACAAAAAAGGTGGAAATGCTTGTCCCTTGCTTTTGCAGACCCCTTAATCATTTAATTTGACCCAATAATCCCATAATGATATATTTTTTGTAAATATAGACTGTCCTTAAAATGATGAGAGAGTTTCTTTAATTTTCTTTTTTTTCCCTTTTTTAAAACTTTTTTTTAAATGTCTGGTCCTGAAAATTGCCCTGTCCCTTTGATCATACATAAGTTGAACTGTGCACTTAAGCACTATTCGGACGGGATTAGTTTTCCAAACGACGTTTGAGTTTCAGCGTGTCCCCCAGGACGTCTGTGATTTTATGTACCGATTCGGACGGGATTAAAATGATGCAGGCTATTCCAGAGATGGGAGTGTCTGTTTCATGCATTTGGGCGTTGCAGTAGCACGTGCTCTTGATACGCGTGTTTGTAATGTTAAATATTTTGCTTTAAATGTAAAATTATGACAGAACATGTAATTTATTAATTTAATTTTAACAAATCAAAATAAAATATACAAATCCTACTAAAGTAACGTTAGCCTGCGTGTTTTATATAACTGTCTGCTTATAACAAACACAAAGAAATGAAGAAATAATGATTAATAAAATTGAATATCTTTATTAATTAACATTACCATTCCGGAGTTGAACAACTTTGAACGGAGTTTCTTATAATGTTAATGACATTACAGTGTTTAGTCTTAACAGTGTATGATATTCAGCTCGTCTTGATTTAATTACTTTATTTTGCCGAATGCGAAAAAACATTCATATCTGAATGAATGGGACTCAGGAAATACAATATACGCGCGTTAGTAATTAAGACCTTACGGCAGATCACGTTGGCCAAAACACGAAATTAACCGCGTTTTCAAAAGATATTGCGGCAAACAAAGACATTTGCATTCGGACGGGATTACATTTCTCAGAGGACCTCTGAGTTCGGCGAAAAACATTAGGTAAATTGCTCTGGAATTTTTACGGAGGTCGTCAGAGAAAAACATAGACATGGCCGATTCGGACGGGATTAAAAACACAGAGGACCTCTGAGAAGCACGATTTTCTCAGAGGTCCCCCAGTAAAACTTATCCCGTCCGAATAGGGCTTTATTATTTAAGTGCAGAAGTGCAGTGGAGGAAGGCAAAAGGTTTGTGAGATGTCTTTCCTTATTTGTCTAAAATATCATGATAAATCTAAGAATTTTGAGATAAGATTTTTTGGATGTCATTAGTGTTACTCTTTTTTATAGCTGGGAGTGTTAAGATCTTTACATAAAAATACATTATACTGAATAAGTATGTGATTGTTACATCTCTGATGAAATAGCACATGGCTAATGGCAGCCATTTTGTTAAAATGTTAGTTTTTTCTGTAAATTGTCTTTGGTGTTACGGTCATTGGTGTTACTAATGAGTACTTCCTAAGCACTATTCCTTTACTGACCAACATAAAAGCATACAAACAAAACAAGATGGAAAAATGTTTAAGTTTATAAGTTTTATCATATTCATTATCTATTATTATATTCTCATTTTGTCATGTTTTTTTAAATTAAAATGTATTAAAAGGTTAAACATAGATTAAGCTCCCCATTTTGCGTTAATTAATGCTATTATAGAAGTTTTGGATATGTTGAAAGAAGTTCATTTAAGCAGATTTCCATCACCTGAATTCCACCTTTTCTGTAGAATGACCCAGATATGTTTGGGCATTGTCCTGTGCACATCTCTGACCATGCCATGATCTCCTACTGTAAACAAACCATGCAGCACAAAATAAAAATACTATTTAAAAAAATAATTTGTTATAGCCTACTTTAAAGCTCACGTAACACACGCTGTTTCTGCATTTCTGATGTTAATCTGGAGTACCTATAGAGTAGTATTACATCCTTTACATCTCCGAAGAGTCTTTAGTTTAATTAGATTTATAAAAGAAAGATTAGCTTTACCGAATCTTTCCAATAACGTACGAAAAAATGAAGAAGGAGGAGTTACTACCGCGGGTAGAGCGAGTACGAGTCACGCAACACTATACAGCACGTATAACTTATGATTCACTACATGTTCGCATATTTCCAACATAAGACAGAAGTCTTACTTACCGCATGCAACTCATGACCCGGTTGGGAAAATCCAGCGCATCAAACACACACGCAAAACTCCGCTGCTACCCCGAATAATAAACTATATCCATTGTTTCCATAAGAGTGTATTTCTTCTCCTTACATCCAAAAACACACTTTTTCATTCGTGCCATTGTTGAGTTTTGAAATTAAACAAAGCTGTGTAACGTGATGTGAATGTTTGTAAGTTCTAGGGTCTCCCGCTGATTGACGGGTGGGCGGGGTTTTCCGGGGGAAGTGGCCATATAAAGAAGTGATACGTATAGAAACCCCTGAAACGTCAGTTGGACCTGTAATTGGAAAAAAAACTTTCCGAAACTTGTACGAACCCTGGCGAAGTGCATTCGGCACAAAAATACTCTGTAACATGCCCAAATGCTTTTTTTTGACACTTTGCCTACGTTTAGCATGAGGAAACAACTCTATAACTGTGTTAATATGTCAGAATGCTTGAAATACCATTGAACCTCCCCCGCCCCCCCCCCCCCCTTTAAAGTATGATATGCCAGCTGACCTTAATATTATTGTCATTTGTGTTTATGCCTATACTCTAAAAGTATGTGTTAATTTTTTATGTTTTGTGTTGTCCTACTGTATTTAACACATTGTGTGTCGTTTCGTGTCTATTTTGAGTTCAAATAAATAAAAGGAACAATACAAAATGTTTTTTTTTTTACAAAATTCATTTTAAGAGTGCATAGTTTCAAGTACAATCAAACTATATTTGTATTTTTATAGGAATTTGGCATACTGAAAAATTCGACAACAAATCATATGACAAATGAATCATTAACATTTTGTTCCTACCTCCTCTGTTCATTATAAATACAGGCATTGTGAGTTTAGACTCATATAATCAGGTCACCATCTACATCAATATGGTAAGTCATCATGGATTAATCACAACTATTTTTATTTTATAATATTGTTCTTACATTTTGAATTTGCAGAAATTTCACTTATACGGTAAGTTTTATGATGTACTTCTGCCTTCAATAAATAAATCAATTTTTGACAACTTTTGTCAAGCATCATTTCATTAGTTCTATATCATCATCATTTCATTATTATGTTCTTTGATTTCATCCTTATAGCTATGAATATATTTACTGAGTAATGTTGGATCAGTTTGTTTGTGTTTGTTGATTTTGAAGAGATCTGTAGTTTTGGGAGTGTTTTTGTGTGCGGTCCTTTCTCTTGTCCATCCTCAATGCTTTCAGAGTCCACACACAGCAGGTACACACACTGCATTTGTACACACATTTAATGCATTTTTTAAAGTGTATGATCATCGCATCAGAAATGTGGTCAACATAACATACATGGCCACATATTATGATTGAAGAGTTTTTGAATTTTTTGCCAGGTGTAAAATTTTGTCAGGACACAACTGATAAAACCTGGCATCCTGTTGGTTCCACTTGGAGGAACAGTAAGTGTATGGACTGTGATTGTACTGCTGAGTCAATGAACTGCTGTTCTGCGTAAGTATGAACTACTTTATCAACTTTTAGCTTTTAATTACACTCACGGAATATACAAAGAAATAACTTTGAAATGAATTATTCTTGTTTTAACATAATGTCTGTAATGCAACACCAAACATTAAAACAGTAAGGGGTAGTTAATTTAGATTAATCCAGGACTAGGCTTTACTTTTATTAAGACATTAAAGTTGTCTTTACAAACATAAATGACAAAAAAACATTATTGGTATGCATAGATTAGATTCAGGACTCCTGATTCATATGTATTTACCGATAGTGGAGGTATCAAATGTATGCCTTGCGTCTTGATTTAAATTCATACAAACTGGTGATGGGAGTGCAATGGGATACTGATATGTGTATGCAGTATTTGTACTCTTATAAGTGATTTTGATTGTATTTTTTTACAGAATGGCGACTCCTATTAATTATCCGGACAAGTGCACAGTGGAAAGAGATTACACAACATGCACAGTTCAAGTTGTTGAGAAAATACAATGTCCTCATGCTGCCACTGGTAAATAAATGCCAACAGTGAAAATTAAAAAAAATCCAATGATATACAAAACAATAACTTTGACTGGTTTAATTTGGACATTATCATACATTGTAGAAAATTTGCTGTAATTATGCAGCTGGTTACCAGTAACTTAGAAGATAAAAATTCATGTTCATTTAACTTTGAACAAACTGTTGCCAGTAAATAACATAAATGTAAAATCTACAGTAAGTTACTGACAGCTAGTTACCAATAATACCCAGTAATACTGTAAAATACAGAAATATTTTACAGTGAATAAAAACAATACAGTAACCACAAGACATAAAGAATATAAAAATGTTAAAGCATAAAATATATATGAATTTAATAACTTGTGTGATAAGGGAATGTAATGCTGTATAAAGACACCTTTGTTAGCTGCCTTTATTTACAGTGAAGGTAAAAGGCAGAGAAAAGAAAAAGCACAATACATGTATGTTATAAATATGAATGTAATTTCAAGTAGTTAGTCAATACTAACTAACACAAAACTGTGATATGCTGTATTGGGTTTATATAAATAAAACTGAATCAATATTGCTTGTTTGATTTTTTCAGGAGAATCAGAGACGATTGAGATGTTAAATTGTCTTCAAAGTATTTTATTAAAGAATTGTGTCAGACAGCTTGAAACACAATACTGGTCATAGGGTGTATACACCTGCATTGGTAAAATGACAATGACAATGACCCCGTTCTGAGTTTTTCAGTGATTTAAATAGTGCCTCAGTTTTAGTAGCCCTCCCATTCCAACAATCTGTTTGTACTGGGCCTGTATCTTTGCGACCTTTAAGTTGCTACACATAAAGACAGACATTGCTGGTAAAATGTCACGGAGTGACTTTTAGGGCGGAACCAAAAATGGAGAGGAGAGGTTCCGCCCGGACCAAATTTTTTAAAACACAATCACTTCTTGGTTCTCTATGGCAACAAATTTGGGGCTTAATTCATTACAGGTGCGCAAATGAATGAGCGAACACTGACTGGGCGGTCCCTATGATTGATAGGGACATAAAAGGTGGACTGAAGATGCAGAAAGGCAGTCGATTTCGGGCGAGGCAACTTCCGCCTTGGGCAGCACAACAAACACCAGCCTCTGAAGAGTCCGGAGGCCCCGCTGATCCGGCGGCCGCTAGGAAGCGGGCGGAAAGAGTGCGGGGCTGGTCTGGGCGAAAGGACGGCGGGGTTGTTTGTAGGACGTTGTAGTGTTCGGTTGCATTGGACAGGCGCTGGGAATATCCACTGGGTTGACACTTTGAGCACCGGAAGGCAGCATTGAGCAAACGCTCTTGGGTCTGTGGAAGAGAAATAGTTTAAAGTCAAATAAAGGTGAGCACCAGAGTTGTATGAACTTCTTAATATCCCTGTTACTGTTGTGTTTACACGAAGGCCTGGGCGAGTCGTATCAACGGGGCTGTCTGCATTGGAGGACGTCTGGAGGAGGAAGCAGAAAGAGAGATCGATTAGAGACATCCCAGTCGTGAGTAACAGAAATCACTGATGTATGAGAGTGACTTACATTGTTAAAGGAGAGTGTATTCTGTTTATGAGCAGCCCCACCAGGTATGTGATAGGTGGGTGAGCCGGAAGACGTGTGTTGGGTTGACATTGGACAGCGAGGCCTCCAAGCCCAGTTGGGACACCGCTGGGCGTAGCGATCTAGACCTTTCTCCCTTACCCAGAGTTGGTCCCGCCAAGAGAGGAGTACGGACCTTAACTATTCACTGGAGTGTGTGCTGTGCAGCGTGAGAGTGATCTATTTGACGTGAGTACAGCTTTGTAGTGTTGTGCCGTGTCCTTGTCGTTTGTACTCACCTCAGGAAGGATTAGACCTCTGTGGAGACGCCGGTGCATGCCAAGCCAAATCAAACACGCCACGTGACTGTGTCCAGTGGGAGTCAGCCGGAGCCACAAAGTGAGATCTTCGCCTGCCCTAGGAGAAAAAAAGAGGACATGTGGTCTCTGCCATTCTGAACTTCCATTCATCGAGGCGCCGCCGTGTCGGCCACAGCCTAGCACCAGGAGGGACCCCCCACCCCGCTTCCTGTTATGTCAGATGGTGGTGGTGATGTATGGCTTCAGAGAACGAGGAGCACCGAGGAGTCCTTCCACGCAGGAGGTGGGCTGAGGACGAAGGAGCTCCGCCCGGCCCTTGCCCTGCTATCCCCTGGCCCCACGGAACAGACCCTCCAACGTCCCCTGCCCCGTAGTTCCCCCTGAGGGCGAGAAGAAATATTTTAGACTCCCATTCCCCTCTGATTTTTAATTAATTTAAATAAAGTTACAGTTTTATATTCTACCTATCTCTCGTTGTTTGGTCATTGGGGTGCTTTTGGGACCTCCTCGAGGTGGAACTTTGGGAGGAGCGTGACGCACACAGTTTGTGGTCCACTCCGGCTTGTGACAAAAACACAATAGGTGTGTTCGACATCGGCTGTGGCTGGATGTAACCGATCGGCGAGATTAGCCGCGTGCAGGCGGGGAGGAGCTGAAAACGGAGACGTGAAGTTGGACGCGCCGTGCTTCCCGTAGTTTGCTGCATTTACGTCAGGCATGGCTGATCACGTGCCGTTTGCTTGCTTAATTGCATTAAACATGATTTGTAAGATGTAAACTATATAAAAAGTGAATTATACTGTTTTGAATGTCCGTGTATGAGCATGAGTGGAACTGAAGAGGCTTACAGCGTCTCTTTTACAAGAATAAAGTTCAAAATAAGCATAAATTATTTGAATACCAATGAAGTGGGGTCTACGTTTTTTATCCATTTTATTTTGATGAAGATGACACAATATAACGTCGCGACTACATGAAAATAGCTTAACTGTTATAAAATACAGATTTGTGAGCATTTGTGGAACTCATCTCATATTTAGATGTTTAAAAGACTATTTTCTTCTTAAAACATTCACTCTGCTCTCACAACAACAGCAGGACACTAGAAGAAATGCTCTCTTTTGTCTTTTTGACAATGACTTTTCCAAATGAACTTCACCGGACCACTGCATGCACTGTAAAAATTAGCTGTAATTATTGCCAGTAATTTACTGTAGAAGACAATGTTTCATGTTCATTTAACTTTGAACAAACTATTTCCAGTAAATAACAGAAATGTAAAATCTACAGCAAGTTACTGGCAGCTACCCAGATAGCAAAATTGCTGTAGCCCAGATCTGGCTCACATCTGACACCTTCATCTGGCCCATTTTTGGCATGAAACTTAACAAATCCATGGGTTATTGTTGGCAAAATTCCCATGATAGCCTTTATACTTCACATCTATGTGGTTCAGTCTTGTATGCAGATTAGGCCTACTTTGCTATTCTATAAATATTTAGGCCTAATGAGTTGTATGAAATATATTTATCTAAATGTATCAATTAGTTATATTCACCAGAAGTCATGATTTCAGTTTTTTCCCCGAATAGGGGCCCACGCGCTCACTGTTCCTTATTTCCATTTCAGATCTTTTTCAATCAGAGTACTCACTAAAAACAGTTGGGTTAAAAATAACCCAATAAATAACCCAATGGTGGGTTACTATAGCACCGACCCATTGTTGGGTTATTTTAACCCAATGCATTGGGTAGAAAGTTTTACCCAATTAGTTGGGTTATGAAATAACCAATTTGTTGGGTTATTTTTTGCAATGCTGTTTTAACCCCATTATTATTATTATTATTATTTAATATTTATTACTATTATTTGCTTTATAAATAAATAATACAAAACTTACAAATACATTTATAATGCTTTATTTCCATTTAGTCATTTGCACCTGCACTTAAATGTATAAATACATACATGTATAGAAGCATAAATAGATACATACACACATACATATATACATACATAAATATACAAAAACATATAAGAACAGAACAAATACTCCATCTTATCCAAGTAAAAACTGCTTTAAAAGGATAGTTCACATATTTGTCATCATTTTCATCCTCTCACCTGTATAAAAGTCTTTATTTTGATGACCACAAAGGAACATATTTCAAAGAATGTTTGAAAACAAACTGATCATGAGCCCCATTCACTTTCATAGTATTCTTTTTTCCTACTATGACAGTCAATGGGGCTCATGATCTGCTTGGTTTCAAACATTCCTCAAAACATCTTCCTTTGTGGTCATCAGAACAAAGAAATGTATACAGGTTTGTAACAACAGGAGAGGAAGAAAATTATGACATAATTTTTATTTTGGGGGGAACTATCCCTTTAAGCAGGTGACAGTGTGTTAAGGAAACATCACCTTGTACAAAATGTATTGTGTGTTACAGAAACTACCTAACAGTAGTGAAAGGCTTGGGAATATTAAAGCATGTGTCAACTGCTGGTCTTGCTCCCGGGGCCATGCCTCCCCACAATAACAAAGACTTGTGATTAGTCGAATTCATCCCATGACATGGGGTCTTCGTCATACCTCCTCCTCCAAATACTGAATTATGTTTGTTTTCTGACCTTAAGACAGAATTTAACACAATGTAAATATGCACACATAAACAGGATAAAAAAAACAAGTGTCATAAATGATACTTACATGTTGAAAATTAATAAATGTTTGCTTTGCCTCTTGGTACTGTAGGAAGGCTGAACCATCTTACTGGCCATTTTGAAGGGTTTTTAATGCAACATCTCCTAGAATGTCTACATTTAAAGAAAATAATAATGTATTAAATCTCAAAGCAAACACATCTGGCACGCTGAATAAATACTCTACTTTGACAGTAGATGGCGCTGAATTGCAAATTCAACCGTTACCGGGGTAACCGTAAACAGTAATATACGTGCAGGATTAAACAGCGCTTTATCAGGGGTTATACTGATGTGGCATGACACACCGAGGGCTGATAGAATATATATAGCGACTACGCCACCCTGGCACTTGGCCAGAGATAATAACTTGCACTTAGGCAACACAGGTTCCTGTACTAAAGAATTGGTAGAAGACGTGGGTAAAATAAGTATGAAATTTTATTAAATATAAAAAAGAGTATTATGCACACAATGAAACCACAACACAATCAATTTAATAGGATGTACTACGGGTGACCTCCATCCTCAAATACCTCTATGGGTGTAAAAGCAGGAGCCGAGGCGTGACAGCAGGGATTAAGGGCACTAATAGGCCTCCACAGCACCGCACAATTTTGGCTACACCTGTGTGGAAACACTCACACACACACACACACACACGCACACCACTGCACGCAGCACAGCACTCGTGAAGCAATACCACCACCAAAATCCACCCCGCCTTCGGCACTCAGCTCCTGTAACAATAAGATAGTATATTACACTTAAGAATGGTCACAAAGTCACTGGTAGGATCACAACACACTATGAGTGTCAACACAGAGGATGAGGGGGGCACCTTTAACTTCTCACTGTGCCCTTTACACATAAGCACATCAATTAAATCAAAACAAACCAAAAACAAAAAGGAAAAGGAGGGATATTAATATCCCTCTTCAATAAACAAAATAACTCAATAAATTAGAGTTAATAAAATACAAAAATAAATCAAAAAACATTAAACAAAAAGAACAACCTTTAGCACTCGAATATCACAGTAAAAGAAAAGCAACAAAACTAAAGAAGCAATCACGTTCAATAAGCTTCAATCACACACACACACTAAATTACAGGCAAAGCAACAGCGCCTCTGGACGATACTTCCCACGAAGCCCTGACTGTACGAATATTAATCGCCCATAGACGCAACAAGTCTGTAATGAAGTTAAAAATAGTAACACATTAAACAGTGTACATGCAAAATGTTTATTATGTTTTAAAAACACGTACCGGTTGAATGAGCGATCCGGAAACACAGATAATACAAGGATAAGGCAGAAAGCTGCAGGCTCGTTCTGTCAATCTGGGATTAGCGTGTACAGGGAACAGGAGCCGCTGATACGAGACAACACGATCTATAATAGAATTAACAGTATCATACAACCTAACATTTGGAACTATTGCACGGTTAAAACTCTAAAACCACGTACCGTATGTGTGCCATCTCCCCACAAATCACGTACACAGCACTCTGTGCACCCGTGGGCTCACTTACATAAAGAGATCTCACAGCGCACAACGGCACCGGGTAACATCTGGCAACGGTCGGCACTGTTAAAGTCTCCTGCAGACTCACTTCAAACTATACACAAACAGACGCATTCTAATTACACATGCAGTCTTTACACGAAAACGCATTATAGCGGTTTCACTTACCTATCGAGAGGGAACTAGTGATGTTACATTTGAAGCGAGGCTTTGGAGCTTGTGTTGAGCAAAAGTGGGCGTGGCAGATGAAGCTTTGATTCGAAGCTTGTGTTGGTAACGTTATAATCACGTGACCAATGACAAACGAAGCTACACTTTCTGCTCAGTCACGTGCGCGCTTCGCTTTGCGTGTCAGAAGGTTCGAACCCTAGAGGTTATTTGCCTTATTCACATCTTGGTTTCACATAATACTGTATATATAGTATTGTATTTACTTATACTTGTGTGCGCGTGTGTTATTATGTGCGTGTGAACATTATTCTGTACAATACAGTATTGAATCATATGAATATTAAAGGAATAGTCTACTCATTTTCAATATTAAAATATGTTATTACCTTAACTAAGAACTGTTGAATCATCCCTCTGTCATCTGTGTGTGTGCACGTAAGCACTGGAGCGCGCTGCTACGCTACGATAGCATTTAGCTTAGCCCCATTCATTCAATGGTACCATTCAGAGATAAAGTTAGAAGTGACCAAACACATCAACGTTTTTCCTATTTAAGACGAGTAGTTATACGAGCAAGTTTGGTGGTACAAAATAAAACGTAGCGCTTTTCTAAGCGGATTTAAAAGAGTAACTATATTGTATGGCGTAATAGCACTTTTGGGAGTACTTCGACTCGGCGCAGTAACACCCTCCCTCTCCCATTATGAGAGTGAGAAGGGGAACGGACTTTTCAGGCGAGTCGAAGTACTCCCAAAAGTGCTATTACGCCATAAAATATAGTTACTCTTTTAAATCCGCTTAGAAAAGCGCTGTGTTTTATTTTGTACCACCAAACTTGCTTGTATAACTACTCGTCTTAAATAGGAAAAACGTTGATGTGTTTGGTCACTTCTAACTTTATCTCTAAATGGTACCATTGAATGAATGGGGCTAAGCTAAATGCTATCATAGCGTAGCAGCGCGCTCCAGTGCTTACGTGCACACACACAGATGACAGAGGGATGATTCAACAGTTCTTAGTTAAGGTAATAACATATTTTAATACTGAAAATGAGTAGACTATTCCTTTAACTCATACTGGAATTTATCGCCACACTTTAATGAGTAAATACATTTATTATATTGACCATTCACACACATGTTGTCTAAGCTTTATTTGTACACATAATATTAATATTCAGCTGAATTTCATCAGCTTGTTGCTTCATTGATGGAGCTTTTTCCAGAAGCAACTGCTATATGTTTTATTAACCAAAAGATGGCGCTGTTTTCGACACCCTCGTTGAGGCTTCGAATCATGGTTCGAAACAGTAAGAGAAGTATCGGTGCTTCATTCGAAGCTTCATTTCCCCATCACTAGAGGGAACACGTCAACCAAGCTCCAGTCGCAAGGTGTGTCCAAATAACAACTCTAGACAAGGAAAATACTAATAAGACACAGCACACTACAAACCCTCAACCAACATAACCAACACATACCTGACCGGCGACTCGAGATGACGCAGAAAGGGGGCGTAACGCATCACACCATACTGCTTCGCAGTCAAATTTATACATCCCCCTGCCCAGTGATAGGCTGATCAATGAACACAACGACCAACCAATCCAAGAGCAGGACGGGCTTTGCCAATCCTGTCACACTGAGGTAAAACGACAATAAAATGCCATCGAGTCATTTCTTAAGACATTTTCATTCAGAAGCACATTTATATTACAGCTCTGTTTCTATAACAGACCGGCTAAAAAATATTTGGAGCAAAAAACAGCCGGTTGCATCCCTTACAAAAGTTAAAAAACGGGTTTTACTACACTTTAAACAAAAAAGCATTGTCTGTTACAGAAACCATGGTTAAAGCAATATGGCAATCAATACGCCATGAAACTAACGTTATACTACTAAAAAAAGAAATGATTCATTTTCGTAAGGGATCATGCTGTTGGTGCTGTTTAGTATTCAAGTAACTTGCGATGTTTTTCTTCGTTTATGATGGCTTAAAAACGCGTGTTGGCATCGGTAACAGTTAATTAATGGAACAGGTGTAACGGACAAAAACTAGACAACAGCGTTTTTGAACAAGTATTTGTAGAAAACGTGGCTGATAGTTTACTGTGTGTAGAGCTTAAAGACACTTTGTAGCAAATAAAACATTACACAGAGATATATATTTTAAAACGTACCTCTCGTGTCTGTCCGCACTCAGCAGTGGCACCTGTCGACCATTGAAATTCAAAATGCGTGACGTGAGCCCGATTTTAACCCATCTGTCTAGGTTGTTATAGAAATAACCCAATAAAAGCTACGAATAACCCAACACAACAACCCAATATGTTTAACCCACCTGTTGGGTAAAACAAATAACCCAACGGTTTTTAGAGTGTATGAATCTCAATCATGGTAACAATTGAATGAAAAACGTCATGCTGCAATGCATGCTGGGAATTAACAAATTACAAATCTCATCCAGGACTCCCAGCATGCACTGCAACATGGATAAATAATGAGAATTTTACAATTTTCTTTGTCACCATGGTTGAGATTCATACACTCTAAAAACCGTTGGGTTATTTGTTTTACCCAATAGGTGGGTTAAACATATTGGGTTGTTCTGTTGGGTTATTCCTAGCTGGTATTGGGTTATTTCCATAACAACCCAGAGAGTTGGGTTAAAATCGGGCTCACGTCACGCATTTTGAATTTCAACGGTTGACCGGTGCCACGGCTGAGTGCGGACAGACACGAGAGGTACGTTTTAAAATATATATCTCTGTGTAATGTTTTATTTTTCTACAAAGTGTCTTTAAGCTCTAACACACAGTAAACTATCAGTCACGTTTAAATAAGTGTACAAAAACGCTGTTGTCTAGTTTTTTTTCCGTTACACCCCAGCAAACATAAGGTCAGCGGTCCACCGGCGGCAAAGTTGGCGGTCCACTGGCGGATGCCGTCAGCGGCTCGCCGGAGTTTTGCCCATCGTTTTTCCAGCGGACCACCAGCGGCAGCCGCTACTTTTTCGACGGAGGTCCGCTGTCGGACCGCTGCCCCAGATAACATAAGGCCAGCGGACCAGCGGCGGTCAACCGGCGGATGCCGCCAGCGGCTCGCCGGAGTTTTGCCCATCGTTTTTCCAGCGGACCACCAGCGGCAGCCGCAAAGGTTGGAGGTCCGCTGTTGGACCGCTGCTCCAGCTAACACAAGGCCAGCGGACGAGCGGAGGTCCGCCGGCGGATGCCGCCAGCGGCTCACCGGAGTTTTACCCATCGTTTTTCCAGCGGACCACCAGCGGCAGCCGCAAAGGTCCGCTGGTTTATACTGGTAATGGTTGCTAGCTGCCCGGTCGGTCCGTGGTTCATAATTGTTTAATCACGCTAACCAAATGTCTTTCAACACAATAATAAACAATTTACATCAGCAACTGCAAATTTATTATTGTCAGTAAACAGAATAAATATTCAAATGCATATACATATCACATGCATTAAAACCAACATGACTTCCAAATAAAAACAACCAGTTTACACCTTTCTGTACCCATGCAAAGTTATCCATGATTTTACCATCATTTGCAGTAACACATGGTAAATATAAAATCACAACAATAATAAAGAATAAACATTCTCTTACAACAGCATAGGTTTATAGTACTACATTTTAGTAACCACAAACTTTACCATGATTTAAAAATATATGGTTACCATGCTTTCACTCCAGCATTAATATAATACTACTATACTGCCCAACAAAGCCAAAGCGCAGTAACTATGCATTTGGTCAAAATTGAGGTAAAGGTTGAAATGGGCTTTGTGAGATCTGTTGTCTTGTGACAAAGTCTCCTGGTTTAATTTTGTCCCATCAGAGAAATGTGTTTGCCAAAATTGCAGTAACAAGTTTGACTGGCTGGTGTAAAACACTTTAAGAACTTTTTTCTCGATTTTAGTGTTTGCGTAGTTACTGCACTTAGAAACTTTTTCAACCCACTTTGTGTTGTTACAATGTCTGTAATATGTAGATTAACAATATTTGGATGATGCAAACATCATTTTGGCAGAGTATTGTGGACAAATAAATGGAAATAAATCAGTAAAATTAGCTAAAGAATATTTTTTTCAAATATAAACATATATTGTGTTTGTAACAATATTAAGTGGGTTGAAAATCTGTAGGGTTGCGCTTTGGTGCAGTAATTACAATATGTTACATTTGGCAGTTGTGTATGTCCATCTGTAGATGCCATCATATAATGTCTTTGTGAGTGTTTACGTCATCTGAAGTCTTCACAAGTGAGGCTGGATCCAAACAGAGCCGTAAGCTCTAGTTATCTTATGATGTGTATCCTGATGGACAAAAACAGAAAAGCAAAATGAGAAGGATTAGGATTGCTGCTGTTCATATTATTTCAAGCAAAAGCTCATTTGGGCATTTTATTATTTAATTACTGACTAACAAAGTCATAAGATGTATTTGTGTATGTGAATGCTTGTCTTAGAAGAGGTGTTTTTTCTAGATTTAGACTGCATGGGAGAATTTAGGAGTAAAATGTGAAAAAGCCTTGCCTTTTTATTGTATTTTATTAAAGAGCAATTATGGTCCGACTCATGATTTTACATTTACTTTGGTGTGTAAGTATGTATTAGTACATGTTAACGATATGCGTAAACAATGAGTAACAATGACTTTGTATTGCGTGAGGCTGCCTGAACCTCCATGTCATTTCTGGCTTATAACAAATACCACAACAATGCCTAAAAGCTGCTGTGTGACAGGGTGTGGAGCTAACATAGCCTGGCTCCGCCCTCCTACGTGCTTCCGCTTAATTTTCATTTAGCTTCAGTACAATGTCTGGGACTGCTGTGTAAAGTTTCGTTTTCTCCTGCAAAAATCTGCAGGACCAATCAGCGAACAGAGGTCGTGCGTCAGTTTGAGTTGTAATTCAGTAATGGCAGCGGAGAGAGACGTGAGAAAAGCTATTCAGTCCGTTGTTGCAAAACTGCCGAATACACATAAGTTAAAGCCGGAGCAAGAACAATGTTTGCTAAGTTTTGTTGGTCTGATCATTCAAACTTGTTGTTTCCAGACAATTTTGGCGCATGACATACGTCACGACCACACGTTAACAATTGCCTATGGCAGATCCTGAGTGACTCTGGGCAGATCCAATAGTTTTAAACTTCAACAGAAGACCCTCCTTAACGAAAGTAACACTTTTGCAATGGAGCGTGGCCAGACTCCCTGTACAAATGAAATGAATGTACGAGAGTCTGGTTGGACCAGGCTTGAGCTAACAAGCCAAAAACCCAGAAATAAGATTTTATAAGCTGTTGACACAAAAAAAAACTAGCGTTTCAAAGACACAAAACTGGATACAGGCAACTTGTCATAGTACTACTATAATTAGAACTATGCCCAGTGGCCCACTGTAGGGATACACAATCAGCGATCCACTTTTGTCTCCTTAAACGCTGAGTTTTATAGCTTGGTACTAAAAACTTATTTCTGGGTTTTTCAACGTGTTAGCTGTAGACTCTGTCACGCAGCAGCTTTCAGGCACTGTTTTCATCTTTGGTTATAAGCCAGAAATGCAATATAAAGTAAATTGAGATGGTTGGATTGTTTTCCCCCGGTGGGCGTGGTTTTCAAATAATGCGCTGTCTCTATAATTGCTCCCGCTTTTACTCATGGCCTACACATTAACTCCTGTCAGCATTGCATTGTGACCAAATCTTTCAAACAGGAGCGTCACATTTCCGGCTGACGTCAGACATATTCAGGCCAATCACAACGTACATATTAGCTGGCCAATCAGGGACACAGCGCATTTCAGATCGATGAGTTCTGTACAAAATCAATGCGTTTGAGGAAGGGAGGAAATCTAAAGCTATAAAAATGTATGTGTTTTTAACCGTACACCACGCAAACACATTGCATGTTATACCAAATACACAAAATAACATTGTTTTTTACCAATGAATTTGGATGCACTTTATAAATAAACCACAACCTTAAACCTGTAAACAGCAATGTATTAGTTTGAGGTTGTACTTACTAGTTATGAGATTCATAGCACCTTAGAGATGTTTTCTGACAGGTCTGCTTCGACTCTGCTGCACGGATATCAGCCTGGAAAATCTACAAACATAACATGCAATTTGTCACAAAGCAATCAATATTGATTAAAAGGATGTGAAACACTGAAAAGAAAATTGAAGTATACAAAATATAACAGAATCTATGTTTTTAGGTTTACTTGTTCATTTAATATTGCTCATATGGTGCATCTCACGTTTGGATGTTAAAACCTTCCTGGAATAATTGCTATAAACGCAGAAAAATGACAAGATTCATGGTAATATGTTGTGAAAAAAGTAAGTTAATATGCTCTCAACCTGCCTGAGTTTACATCTCTGTCTGTGGCTCCCTTCAGAAAATTTTGAAATCTTCAGCTTTTCTTCTATTATAGAGGTTATTTTGATCACTCCTAAAATAAAATAACAACTTTTTGTATATATATGTTTACGATAAAACATGTGTTTGTACTACTTTCACCAAATACTCACGCTATATGAAAGTTTTTTCACCGTTTAACTGTGCAGTACATTGCATATTTTAGGCTAAACAAAGTATGTCAATAATGAATTGACAACCTGAACAAAGCTTTCACATCATCTCATCAACACACGAAGTTTATTTTTAAAAAGCCAAAACTTAATAAACAATGCAAAAGCTATAGTCACACTAACATTATCACTTTTGAAAAGCGTCCACATGCTATCAGACTTTCTCTAAGACAAAAAACATTTCTATGAAGTAAATATTCAACACAAGCGTTTCTGTTACGTGTCAATAATAGTTTTGTGTATTATTTGTGTATTTTGAGGGACTAAACTTACCTGAAAACAGTAAAGAAACCCGTGAAAGAGGAGCTTCGTCAGTCCCACCTCATGGTAATCCGTATTGAGAAAGAAGGCTGTTCGACTTCCTGCTTGCGGCCCCGCTAGAATTGACAGACGGGTGACGTTAAAGTGCCGCGAGAGCGAGACGAAATTACACTTCGTATGAGTTCTCGAATCGTTCTCGCGGTACTTTGACGTCATGCAGCTGTCGGTTCTTGCAGCGCCGCATGAAGTCGAACAAGCCAAAAAGGGCACGTGTTCGGCGCGCACAGCACACGCGTCATGGCAAATTCACACATTGACATAATCACTACAACAATTTAAAATCTCCTCAAATGATTATGAAATCACAAACTCGTTTTGTTGTCTATAAATGTCCAAATTACCACGCCTGCACGTGGACTATATTGTATTAAACACTATCTCTCATTTTTTATTCTATCCTTAAAATTCTTTTAAACTGAAATATTAAAAAATATGTATGCATTTCGTTAAATAAGCCCTATATGCAGTCTCATATTGCTTTTCATGTATTTTCTTAAGATTTTTATAATTCTTAGTTTCAGTAGAAAACTAGCAGTTTGCCACTGGTGTACCAACGGTGGTCCAGCAGGGGCAAGCCGCTGGTGGCTTGCCACCCAAGAAACGCCGGGAGACAGACAGC
This sequence comes from Misgurnus anguillicaudatus, assembly GCF_027580225.2. Classification (NCBI taxonomy): domain Eukaryota; kingdom Metazoa; phylum Chordata; class Actinopteri; order Cypriniformes; family Cobitidae; genus Misgurnus; species Misgurnus anguillicaudatus. The sequence continues at coordinate 10,135,400 of NC_073341.2, forward strand.
TTTTTTACGTTGGTCGGTTTGCCGAAGGTGCCCCGACGGTGGTCCGACCGCGTCAAGCTGCTGACTTTGTGCCACCCAAAAACCGCCGGCGAACCGCCAGGTCATTGTTTGCTGGGGCGGTTTGCCACTGGTGTACCAACGGTGGTCCAGCAGGGGCAAGCCGCTGGTGGCTTGCCACCCAAGAAACGCCGGCAGACCGACAACTTTTTTACGTTGGTCGGTTTGCCGAAGGTGCCCCGACGGTGGTCCGACCGCGTCAAGCCGCTGACTTCGTGCCACCCAAAAACCGCCGGCGGACCGCCAGGTCATTATTTGCTGGGGCGGTTTGCCACTGGTGTACCACCGGTGGTCCAGCAGGGGCAAGCCGCTGGTGGCTTGCCACCCAAGAAACGCCGGCAGACCGACAACTTTTTTACGTTGGTCGGTTTGCCGAAGGTGCCCCGACGGTGGTCCGACCGTGTCAAGCCGCTGACTTCGTGCCGCCCAAAAACCGCCGGCGGACCGCCAGGTCATTGTTTGCTGGGACCTGTTCCATTGATTAACTGTTACCGATGCCAAACGCGTTTTTAAGCCATCATAAACGTAGAGAGACATCGCAATTTATTTTAATACTAAACAGCACCAACAGCATGGTCACTTACAAAAATGAATAATTTCTGGTAACACTTTATTTTACGACCCGCAAAGTACCGCGTAATTAAACCGAATTTACAGCGTACCTATTTGTAACAACAGAGTACCTCTGCAGTGCGTACTTGTGGGTATAGGGGAATGGTATTTTAAGTTTGGGTAATAAGGGGGTAAGAATATGAAGAATTATAAATTATTTATGCTCTGGGTGTTTTGTGGCTGCAGGGTGCCTATTGTAGTATTACGGGGTATGTATGACTTAGTCAAGTCTATGAGGAAATTGTTTTATTTTATTTTTTTATTTTATTGTGAATTTTCATATTGACTACTGAATGTTGTATACAGTCGATGCCTACGAGCCACATCGGCAAATAAATATAACAGCACATCACTTTTATTTTAGTAGCCTATATTACTTGCTTTTAATAACAAAAGTCCAGCTGATTTAATGTGGTTATCTTTTTTTTAAGGTAAGTACAATAAAAATAGCAACTTATTCCCTTTTTACCAGGAAACTCTCACATTTGCGGACATATTTGAAGTGGTGCTTTGCAATTTATTTACTTTTATTTCAAATGACACAATAATGACCACAAAGCAGCACGCTATTTGTTTATTTTTAATAGGTGTTATCATTGGTAAAATTAAATAAGTATTTTAGCCAAATATAATTTATGCAATGGCAAACCAGAATGAAACAACAGCAGATATCAGCTCCTGCTAAAGCAAAAGACGACTACAGGCGTAGGCTACTGCGCAGGTGTAGAGCGCGCGGCCGTCTGCAGGAGGTTTGCTGGAACGCGATCCTGAGGTGAAATTTCTTTAAGAGGTTTTAAAAACTTTCTACACTGTGGAGTACGGCTGCGAGTGATGTCAGCAGGATCCGCATGCTGGATAAGGTGACTGGTTTTGTTAATACATGACTAAAGCATTTCAAACAATGTGTTTTCAAGAAAGTTGCCAGCTAACTGTAGCAGGTTAGCTAGCACATACGTTAGCCTAAAGTTATTAACTGGCTCAAAAAACTCTGTTTCTGTCAAGGCACAGTGAAGGAATGTTTACTTAAGGCTTTCATTTATGTTTTTTATATGTAATGCAGAACAGCATTTGTGAGACGAAATCAACTCATCATCCGAGTGGACAAGAACACCAACAGAGGAAGCCAGCCGCAAAAACAACGAAAAATTGTCATGACTTTATTTGAAATAAAAGTTATGTGATAATAAACATTAAGTGTTGACTTAATTATAGTGTTTTAAACATGTTTTGAAATAAGTTTTAAAATAAAAATAACAATATTCTGTATGTTTATGGTATTTACCCTATAACATTTATAACAAGAGGTGAACAAAGCACCACTTTAGTTTACAGCCCGCAAATATGAGAGTTACCTGTTACATACACAGTACAAGCGGGGAATAAGCCCCACTTTAATTTACAGCCCGCAAATATATAGTTACCTGGTAACTCCTGTATACATATACAGATCAAAGAGGTACAAGTTGCTATTATTTTTATTGTGTGTTATATTTTATTTGCCGACGTGGCTTGTAGACATCAACTGTAGGGTATACAAAACACTTCATCAGCAAATAAGAAAAAAAAACATATTACACATAGATCATATTACCCATAGACATAAGTCATACATACCACGTGGTATTGCAGTGGGTGCCCTGTGGGTGTGAAATACTTGGAGAATAGTTTTCCATATATTCTTGCCCCCTTATTACCCCAAACTCAAAATACCATTCCCCCACACCTACAAGTACGCACCGTAGAGGCACTCCGCCGCTACAAATAGGCACGCTGTAAACTCGGTTCAACTACGCGGCACCTTGCGGGTCGTAAAACAAAGTATTACCTAATTTCTTCTTTTAGTAGTATAACGTTAGTTTCATGGCGTATTGATTGCCATATTGCTTTAAACCATGCTTTCTGTAACAGACAATGTTTTTTGGTTTAAAGTGTAGTAAAAACCGTTTTTTAACTTTTGTAAGGGATGCAACCGGGTGTTTTTTGCTCCAAATATTTTATTTTGGCGGTCTGTGTTATAGACACAGAGCTGTAATATAAATGTCATTCTGAATGTAAATGTCTTAAGAAATTACTCGATGGCATTTTATTGTCGTCTTACTTCAGTATAATCCCTGACAAAGCGCTGTTTAATCCTGCACGTACTGTTTACTGTAACCCCTGTAACGGTTGAATTTGCAATTCAGCGCCATCTACTGTCAAAGTAGAGTATTTATTCAGCGTGCCAGATGTGTTTGCTTTGAGATTTAATTAATTATTATTTTCTTTAAATGTAGACATTCTTGGAGATGTTGCATTAAAAACCTTATAAAATGGCCAGCAAGATGATTCAGCCTTCCTACAGTACCAAGAGGCAAAGCAAACATTTATTAATTTGCAACCTGTAAGTATCATTTATGACACTTAGTTTTTTTATCCTGTTTATGTGTGCATATTTACATTGTGTTAAATTCTGTCTTAAGGTCAGAAAACAAACATAATTCAGTATTTGGAGGAGGAGGTATGACGAAGACCCCATGTCCTCCTATGGGATGAATTCGACTAATCACAAGCCTTTGTTATCGTGGGGAGGCATGGCCCAGGAGCAAGACCAGCAGTTGACACATGCTTTAATTTTTTTTTTTTTACATATTATACAGAGTATCCCAAGCCTTTCACTACTGTTAAGTAGTTTCTGTAACACACAATACATTTTGTACCATGTGATGTTTCCTGAACACACTGTCACCTGCTTAAAGGGACAGTTCCCCCCAAAATGAAAATTGTCATAATTTTCTTCCTCTCCTGTCGTTACCAACCTGTACACATTTTTTTGTTCTGATGACCACAAAGGAAGATATTTTGAGTAATGTTTGAAACCAGACAGATTGTGGGCCCCATTGACTGTCATAGTAGGAAAAAAGAATACTGTGGGGATGAATGGGGCTCGTGATCGGTCTGATTTCAGGCATTCTTTGAAGTGTACCTTTGTGGTTATCAGAGTAAAGACTTATATACAGGTTTATAACAACATGAGAGGGAGAAAATGATGACAAAATGTGTGAACTATGCTTTTAAGCAGTTTTTAGTTGGATAAGATTGAGTAGATTTGTTTTGTTTTTATGTTTTTGTTTATTTATGTATGTATATATTTATGTATGTGTGTATGTATTTATGCTTCTATACATGTATGTATTTATACATTTAAATGCAGGTGCAAATGACTAAATGAAAATAAAGCATTATAAATGTATTTGTAAGTTTTGTATTATTTATTTATAAAGCAAATAATAGTAATAAATAGGAATAATAATAATAATAACTAGAAAATGCACTTCCGGAGGAACCGCAAAAGTGTGCTTGCTCTGGTGCGGTCACTAACGTGATTTGTGAAATGTTACATTTTAGAATGTTTTTTATCTTGTGCATCCTCGCATTGGAGTCCCAAGTTCATGTACAAAGTTTGGTTTCAATACGTGAAAGCATTCCTGACACACACACACACACACACACACACACACACACACACACAGAAATATATACAGGCTTGTAACCAGGGGTGCTTTCAGCATTTAAGGACATCCGGGGCTTAGCACAGACCATTTTATGTAAATACAGGGATAGCTAGCTAGCCTAGAACCAACTATAACGGCTGTGCTGCACATGTTCAGGGTTCGACATTAAGACTTGTCCGCTTGTCCGGGAGAAGTGGATTTTTTGTAGGACAAGTGTAAGAAAAAATTAGTTGTCCGACTCCTCTATGAAAAATCCCTTGCTCTGCCACTGATTATCAAAACACAAAAAATACATTATATTATAAAACTTTACCCGGACAAGTGACTTTTGTGCATGGACAAGTGAAACACAAATTTACTTGTCCGAAGGACAAGTTCCTCAAAAAGTTAATGTCAAGCCCTCAGTGTTTTCTTATTACATTTTTTTAGAATTGTAATTTAAATAATTTTAATTTTTGAGTGAACAATCCCTTTGAAGTGCCATATTTTACACAGTAATTTTGTACATAATATACCAAAAATCCTTTAGTACTTAAGATAATCTTAAAAACATGAGACTTAAAGGTGCAGTGTTTAAATTTTAGCGGCATCTAGTGGTGAGGTTCCAAATTGCAACCAAAAGCTCAGTTCACAGCTCACCCCTCGCTTTTGAAATGCATAGAGAAGCTACGGTAGCCACCACAGGACAAACATGTCATGATTTTGTCCATTAAGACTGTAGAAACATGGTTGCACAAAATGCCGACTTCCATGTAAGGGGACCCTCTGTGTATGTAGATAAAAACATCTCATTCTAAAGTAATAAAAACATAACGGCCATATAAGAGCCATATGAAAGGTCTTTATACACCCCTGATAATATAGTTTTGTATATTATTTTGCATTTCTGTCAAGAGATCCTTCTAAAAATTACACACTGCACCTTTAATGTAGGCCAGAGTTCACGTCACAAAAAGCAGCAGATATAAGCTGCATTTTATTGATCATAAGCTCATTTTTAAAATAAGCGATAGGAAAGAGCGACAGCAGCACTGATAGCCTAATATCGTTTCATTTCTTTACTATTTATGAATATGATTGTGTGTTGAGCGTCTACGACAGGGCTATTCAATTAGTTTGTCATGAGGGCCAGAGATATATCAGTGATGATGACGACATATACATTTAAACATACTCATGTTGTATTTTGAAACTGCATAACAACAAAATAAGTGCATTGTACAATATACTTTTTCTACAAACATGTATTTTCAAACTGCATACAACAAAACTTGTGCATTGTAATATGACCAAGTAGGCTTTATCTACATCCAGACATGTTTGTATTTTGTATTTTAAAACTGCATAACAACATAAGTGCATTGTAAGATACCCGAGTTCTATTCTTATTCTACATTTAAAGGTGTAAATAAGAGCCATATCTACTCACTTAAGTACACATAACCAAAAGTTTATAATATGGAACATAAAATTGTTTTATGCAGTTTTTTGTCAAAGCTTATTATTTCACAACCCTTTATTTAAACTACAACCGCCATCTTAATAACTGGCAAACATTAGGCTAGCTTCTAATAAGAGAAATTATACTTTTAGATTTCATCAGAGCAGTAAAATCACGTGTATGTTTGTCAGCGCGATATGCATACAGTGGTGCAGGACAGATGCTGGGCTGTGAGCGATGGCCGATTAACTTACTCGTTTAAAATGCATTCTTTTGTGAGAACGATGACTCGCATAATATTTGAGCCTTTGCTGTATGAGCAAGCACAGAGAAAACATTCGTTGTGGCGTTGACTAATGAATATGGATGATCTCTGTTCTTCTCTTCAATGGAGCGGGGCGTGGCTCTTTATAAATAATGCAGTAACATGAGAGACGGTACATCTCCCTCTTTTAATACAGTTAACAACGAAGTACAATATTTGTTTTCGATTTCACTTACACCATTTAAAAGCAGACATTCCAAGCATTATGTAGACATTTATCTTATGTTTCTATGAAAACAATTCGTTAAGTTACAGCTAATTTTTCTGACGTGTTTCTGAAAGGACGTCACTAAGAGAGAGAGCAAACCCGCATTATGTTTATTTTCTTAATTTTGCGAAAAGCACAACATTCTGTTTTTAATGGGAGTGGACAGAAAAAATACTAGACACTTTAAAGTTTTAAATGATGTATAAATCATATATGTAAGTCCAAAATCAGCAGAGTTATCTAAGTCTCTTTGCGGAGTGATTGAAAAATAAAGATTTTGCGGCGCCCGCGCCTCTGTTGACCCAGACTGTGAAATTAATGATAAAAAAAAATATTTCCCTCAGTGATTGACAGCATAATGCAATCAATCGTGTTCCCGTTCAACAGTAGCTAAGCATACGATTTAGATATATGTATCTTATTACCTGAAGATCATGTAAATGGCATATACGCAGTCTTCTGGCAAAAGCTGTGTTTTTAAATGTGTCATACATTTCTGAAAGTCATGACTGTTTAAATACACTTGGCGTCACATGCATGATTTAAGGTAAAGTGACACTTTTTCGCGTCAATTCACAATCATTTAAATCATGCAGCTGTCATAGAGCCGACGCCAAACGATCACGCGAGCGAGGACGCGATACTGACGCGAGCGAAACTAATACGTTTACAATGTATTACATTGATGAAAAAGGGAATTAAACTTGTCGTGCCATATATCACTGAAATAAAAGAAAGGGATTAAAATATGTCTGAATCATATAATTCCTACCTGTATGTGAAAATGCACGTTCTCCAGAGAGCTCGCGTTGATTCAAGCATTCAGAATATAAAATCCATTTGCAGTTTTGCGTCCGAAACCGCATACTGTATAGTGAATAAGATGAAGTTTACGATTCTAAAAATATGTATCCAGGAATCTGTCCATATACGATACGAAGCTTGGGTGGCAGCCGAGGTTACCGAGTCCTCCCATGGGCTCGCAGCAGAGTCTGAGGCTGCCGCCTCTTCTCCGGGCTTCTCTGCTTTCTCTTCCTCAGCTCTTCGCTGTATTATGGCTCTTAAAGGAACACTCGATTCTCTCAACAGCTCTTCTCTATTCCATTTTGCCATTTAAACCTTAAAACTAGGGATGCACCGAATCCAGATTTTTTAGGTTCGGCCGAATCCCGAATCCACAGTTTAAGATTCGGCCGAATCCGAAACCGAATACCGAATCCTACTCGCATCCTTATTCCATTAACACAGTAAAGCACATTAATGAAGTAAACAACGTCCACAGCAGTGTATTTTTCATTTTATTTATTTTAACTGTACATTATGCCAGGATGACAAGTTGGAAAACTATTTTGACAATTACCATAAGCATATGCATAATGAAAGCAATGCGTTGCTACACGCTCGTTTTTCCAATAAGCAAGCAGCTCCGCGCTGAAAACTATATTTAACTTTGAGTGAGAAGCTTCGCTCGTCAATGTCAGTTTTCACACGGCCGTCCAATTACAGTGGAGGAGGGGCGGGACATTACCACAGCAACCAACCGGCTCACAGCTGAAGCATCACAGCTACCAAGCGCTCGGCTGAAAAACAGCTGGCATTTGGCGTCCTCAAGGCGTTTTCAGCCGTGTTTAAAAGTTTTGGCGTGTCCAGCCCCTAAGGCTCACCGAAAGAAAAAGCTCATCTCCACGTCAGCACCCGATGTGTGTGATCAACGGCCGCGTGACGTCGACCAGCGTAGCGCAAGCCTAGGGTTCGGTTCGGTGGAAAAAAAATCTAGGATTCGGCCGAACCCGAACCCCGTCAAAAAGCCCAGTATTCGGCCGAATCCGAATCCGAATCCTGGATTCGGTGCATCCCTATTTAAAACTACATCCCGCCATTGTTATTCAAACTTTTCCACGGAGCAATAGCCTGTTAGCTTAGCTTCTAAAGATGGCTGCCGCTATCTTTACATTCTGTCTAAAAAACACGTTTGAACGTAAAGGCTGCCCTCTACTGGTAAAGGCTAATGACATTTTTTATTTTTTACACAGGTTTTAATTGGACATTTTAAAGTGAAAATAACATAATATAGACATGTTACTGCAATGTTTTTTTATCTTGGGCATCTTCACATTGGAGTAAAGAGTTCATATAAAATTTTTGGTTAATAAATGTTACAGACATATTGAGATTTGAACTACTTCCTGTTTTGGCGGCGTTGACGCACATTTAGTTTGGGCTGTGGCGCGCAAACGCTTCCGAAAATCAAAAATCCTTCTAGTAACTTTTGTGAGGCTCAGTCCAAGGATCGCGTACGTGGAATTTCATGAAGTTTGGACAAAATTTGTGACCTGTGAAACTTTTTTAAGGTTTTGTGTTCTTTCCAATATGGCGGCCGAACGACATGGATCTGTGACTTCATCCTCTCAAGCAACTTACACCGGTACTGCCCGAACATTTTAAAGTTTGAACGGTGTCTCTGCGTCAAACGGTCTGGTCGCTAGAGCTGACGCAAAAAATCTACCCGGGAATAATAATAATAATTTGGTTTCAATACGTGAAAGCGTTCCTGAGATAAACTACTTCCTGTTTTGGCGGCGTCGACGCACATTTAGTTTTTGCGGTTAACTTATTTACTCACTTAAGTACACATAACCAAAAGTTTATAATATGGAATATAACATTGTTTTATGCAGTTTTTTGTCAATGCTAATTATTTCACGACCTCTATTTAAACTATAACCGCCATTTTAATAGCTGGCAAACATTAGGCTAGCTTCTAATAAGAGAAATTATACTTTTAGATTTCGTCAGGGCAGTAAAATCAGGTGTATGTTTGTCAGCGCGATACGCATGCAGTGATGCAGGTGCTGGGCTGTGAGCGATGGGCGATTAACTTACTATCTGTCTGATTATTTAGGCTTCAACGTGGCAAACTCAGCCTAGATTCATGAAGATTTTAACAGAGGTGGAAAGAGTAGCCAAAAACTTTACTGAAGTTAAAGTAAAAGTAACTAAATAAATAATTACTCAAGTAGAAGTAAAAAGTATGCAATGAAAATAATACTCAAGTAGCGAGTTACTAGTTACTCATGAAAAAATAAATCTAGATATATGCACACACACGCGCACACACACACACACACACGCACACACACACAGTGCCCTCCATAAGTATCAGAACAATAAAGACAAGATTTTTCTGTTTGATGTGGAGACCAGAAATTGGTAAGATAAATATCAGTATGCCAGAAGTTTAGAATGTCACATTTTATTAACCTTTGTTTATGTTTCAACACATACATGCTTTAACAACAAAGAACAACAGCATTAAATGCTGACTTATGTGTATTGTACACAAATGCACATAAGTGAATCAAACTGATCCTACATATTTTATGCTTTTCATGTGTAAACAGTCAGGACACCGCTCAGTGCCCATTAAAAAAAATAATGTGACAGATTCTGTACTTTTGTCTCATGTTCATCTTTTAATGTTTAGACATTTCTTGACTCCACAACAAACAGAAGAATACTTATGAAGGCCACTTCTACAGTATGTGTAAAACTACAACATACACCAACAGTACAGAAAAAGAATACAAGCACAGAATAGACAAGCATTTCAAATTAACAAATTAAATTTAGTCTCAATGTTGATGTAGCTTGTAGCTGAAATATCAGACAAGTAAACTGACAACAGTTTTGTATATGTATAAAGTTGGAATCTCCTAAGATGGTCTGAGGACTTTGACAGTTTACACTAAAACAAAACTCATGTTTTCTTACGTTGTCATGTCACGTGTGTTTTGTGAGAATCACTTACATCATACAGTACATTAAACAGCGAATCAGACGTCAATCATCGATGGATTTTCTTCAATCTGTGCTACAGTGTTTCTGGAGGTTGCACGCGTTTAACTGTGTCTGACGACGAACAGGTCGGCGGTCGCGCGTATGTAATGGCGGGTACATGTGTGAAGTTTTGCTTTTAGTTAAAAGATTGGTAAATTCATTTCCACGTCACCCAACACTGGTTATATTCTGCGTGTTTCTACATAGGTTACGAGTAAAACAGCTTCGGACGATTCCGTGTTTGAAGCGATCTGAACAATTCATTCAAACTGATTCGCGAACCACTTTAAAACATTTGGCCCATTCGCTTTGTAAAGAGACGACTCAAAAGACTCATTTATTTGCAACACTTTGTAATGAAAACGACTCAAATGAGTCATTAATCCGCGAATGCGCCAGAAACACAAGATAGCAATTTAAAAATAAAATACAAATTTCGTAATTCATTAAAATACCGATGCCAAACGATCACTTCTACGCGAGGACGCGAAACTGACGTCTTTACAAACTAATACGTTTACAATGTATTACATTGATGAAACAGGGAATTAAACTTGTCGTGCCATATATCACTGAAATAAAAGAAAGGGATTAAAATATGTCTGAATCATATAATTCCTACCTGTATGTGAAAATGCACGTTCTCCAGAGAGCTTGCGTTGATTCAAGCACTCAGAATATAAAATCCATTTGCAGTTTTGCGTCCGAAACCGCATACTGTATAGTGAATCAGATGAAGTTTACGATTCTAAAAATATGTATCCAGGAATCTGTCCATATACGATACGAAGCTTGAGTGGCAGCCGAGGTTACTGAGTCCTCCACGGGCTCGCAGCAGAGTCTGAGGCTGTCCCTCTTCTCCGGGGTTCTCTACTTTCTCTTCCTCAGCTCTTCGCTGTATTGTGGCTCTTAAAGGAACACCCGATTCTCACCCGACAGCTCTTTTAAATTCCATTTTGCCATTTTAACATTAAAACTACATCCCGCCATTGTTATTCAAACTTTTCCACGGAGCCATAGCCTGTTAGCTTAGCTTCTAAAGATGGCTGCCGCTATCTTTACATTCTGTCTAAAAAACACGTTTGAACGTAAACGCTGCCCTCTACTGGTAAAGGCTAATGACATTTTTTATTTTTACACAGGTTTTAATTGGACATTTTAAAGTGAAAATAACATAATATAGACATGTTACTGCAATGTTTTTTTATCTTGGGCATCTTCACATTGGAGTAAAGAGTTCATATAAAAATTTTGGTTAGTAAATGTTACAGACATATTGAGATTTGAACTACTTCCTGTTTTGGCGTCGTTGACACACATTTAGTTTGGGCTGTGGCGCGCAAACGCTTCCGAAAATCAAAAATCCTTCTAGTAACTTTTGTGAGGCTCGGTCCAAGGATCGCGTACGTGGAATTTCATAAAGTTTGGACAAAATTTGTGACCTGTGAAACTTTTTTAAGGTTTTGTGTTCTCTCCAATATGGCGGCCGAACGACATGGATCTGTGACTTCATGTTCTCAAGCAACTTACACCGGTACTGCCCGAACATTTTAAAGTTTGAACGGTGTCTCTGCGTCAAACGGTCTGGTCGCTAGAGCTGACACAAAAAATCTACCCGGGAATAATAATAAGAACTAGAAAATGCATTTCGGGACGAACTGCAAAAGTGTGCTTGCTCTGGTGCCGCCGATTTAGTTTTTGCATCCTCACATTGGAGTCCCAAGTTCATGTACAAAGTTTGGTTTCAATACGTGAAAGCGTTCCTGAGATAAACTACTTCCTGTTTTGGCGGCGTCGACGCACATTTAGTTTTTGCGGTTAACTTATTTACTCACTTAAGTACACATAACCAAAAGTTTATAATATGGAATATAACATTGTTTTATGCAGTTTTTTGTCAATGCTAATTATTTCACGACCTCTATTTAAACTACAACCGCCATTTTAATAGCTGGCAAACATTAGGCTAGCTTCTAATAAGAGAAATTATACTTTTAGATTTCGTCAGGGCAGTAAAATCAGGTGTATGTTTGTCAGCGCGATACGCATGCAGTGGTGCAGGTGCTGGGCTGTGAGCGATGGGCGATTAACTTACTATCTGTCTGATTATTTAGGCTTCAACGTGGCAAACTCAGCCTAGATTCATGAAGATTTTAACAGAGGTGGAAAGAGTAGCCAAAAACTTTACTGAAGTTAAAGTAAAAGTAACTAAATAAATAATTACTCAAGTAGAAGTAAAAAGTATGCAATGAAAATAATACTCAAGTAGCGAGTTACTAGTTACTCATGAAAAAATAAATCTAGATATATGCACACACACACACGCACACACACACGCACACACACACACACACACACACACACACACACGCGCGCACACACACACGCACACACACAGTGCCCTCCATAAGTATCAGAACAATAAAGACAAGCTTTTTCTGTTTGATGTGGAGACCAGAAATTGGTAAGATAAATATCAGTATGCCAGAAGTTTAGAATGTCACATTTTATTAACCTTTGTTTATGTTTCAACACATACATGCTTTAACAACAAAGAACAACAGCATTAAATGCTGACTTATGTGTATTGTACACAAATGCACATAAGTGAATCAAACTGATCCTACATATTTTATGCTTTTCATGTGTAAACAGTCAGGACACCGCTCAGTGCCCATTAAAAAAAATAATGTGACAGATTCTGTACTTTTGTCTCATGTTCATCTTTTAATGTTTAGACATTTCTTGACTCCACAACAAACAGAAGAATACGTATGAAGGGCATTTCTACAGTATGTGTAAAACTGCAACATACACCAACAGTACAGAAAAAGAATACGAGCACAGAATAGACAAGCATTTCAAATTAACAAATTAACTTTAGTCTCAATGTTGATGTAGCTTGTAGCTGAAATATCAGACAAGTAAACTGACAACAGTTTTGTATATGTATAAAGTTGGAATCTCCTAAGATGGTCTGAGGACATTGACAGTTTACACTATAACAAAACTCATGTTTTCTTACGTTGTCATGTCACGTGTGTTTTGTGAGAATCACTTACATCATACAGTACATTAAACAGCGAATCAGACGTCAATCATCGAATTCATGGATCATGGATTTTCTTCAATCTGTGCTACAGTGTTTCTGGAGGTTGCACGCGTTTAACTGTGTCTGACGACGAACAGGTCGGCGGTCGCGCGTATGTAATGGCGGGTACATGTGTGAAGTTTTGCTTTTAGTTAAAAGATTGGTAAATTCATTTCCACGTCACCCAACACTGGTTATATTCTGCGTGTTTCTACATAGGTTACGAGTAAAACAGCTTCGGACGATTCCGTGTTTGAAGCGATCTGAACAATTCATTCAAACTGATTCGCGAACCACTTTAAAACATTTGGCCCATTCGCTTTGTAAAGAGTCGACTCAAAAGACTCATTTATTTGCAACACTTTGTAATGAAAACTACTCAAATGAGTCATTAATCCGCGAATGCGCCAGAAACACAAGATAGCAATTTAAAAATAAAATACAAATTTCGTAATTAATTAAAATACCGATGCCAAACGATCACTGCTACGCGAGGACGCGAAACTGACGTCTTTACAAACTAATACGTTTACAATGTATTACATTGATGAAAAAGGGAATTAAACTTGTCGTGCCATATATCACTGAAATAAAAGAAAGGGATTAAAATATGTCTGAATCATATAATTCCTACCTGTATGTGAAAATGCACGTTCTCCAGAGAGCTCGCGTTGATTCAAGCATTCAGAATAGAAAATCCATTTGCAGTTTTGCGTCCGAAACCGCATACTGTATAGTGAATAAGATGAAGTTTACGATTCTAAAAATATGTAACTTATCCAGGAATCTGTCCATATACGATACGAAGATTGGGTGGCAGCCGAGGTTACTGAGTCCTCCATGGGCTCGCAGCAGAGTCTGAGGCTGTCGCCTCTTCTCCGGGCTGCTTTCTCTTCCTCAGCTCTTCGCTGTATTGTGGCTCTTAAAGGAACACCAGATTCTCTCAAAAGCTCTTTTAAATTCCATTTTGCCATCTTAACATTAAAACTACATCCCGCCATTGTTATTCAAACTTTTCCACGGAGCAATAGCCTGTTAGCTTAGCTTCTAAAGATGGCTGCCGCTATCTTTACATTCTGTCTAAAAAACACGTTTGAACGTAAAGGCTGCCCTCTACTGGTAAAGGCTAATGACATTTTTTAATTTTACACAGGTTTTAATTGGACATTTTAAAGTGAAAATAACATAATATAGACATGTTACTGCAATGTTTTTTTATCTTGGGCATCTTCACATTGGAGTAAAGAGTTCATATAAAAATTTTGGTTAGTAAATGTTACAGACATATTGAGATTTGAACTACTTCCTGTTTTGGCGGCGTTGACGCACATTTAGTTTGGGCTGTGGCGCGCAAACGCTTCCGAAAATCAAAAATCCTTCTAGTAACTTTTGTGAGGCTCGGTCCAAGGATCGCGTACGTGGAATTTCATAAAGTTTGGACAAAATTTGTGACCTGTGAAACTTTTTTAAGGTTTTGTGTTCTCTCCAATATGGCGGCCGAACGACATGGATCTGTGACTTCATCTTCTCAAGCAACTTACACCGGTACTGCCCGAACATTTTAAAGTTTGAACGGTGTCTCTGCGTCAAACGGTCTGGTCGCTAGAGCTGGCCAAAAAAATCTACCCGGGAAAAATAATAAAAACTAGAAAATGCACTTCCGGAGGAACCGCAAAAGTGTGCTTGCTCTGGTGCGGTCACTAACGTGATTTGTGAAATGTTACATTTTAGAATGTTTTTTATCTTGTGCATCCTCGCATTGGAGTCCCAAGTTCATGTACAAAGTTTGGTTTCAATAAGTGAAAGCATTCCTGACACACACACACACACACACACACACACACACACACACACACACACACACACACACACACACAGAAATGTATACAGGCTTGTAACCAGGGGTGCTTCCAGCATTTAAGGACATCCGGGGCTTAGCACAGACCATTTTATGTAAATACAGGGATAGCTAGCTAGCCTAGAACCAACTATAACGGCTGTGCTGCACATGTTCAGGGTTCGACATTAAGACTTGTCCGCTTGTCCAGGACAAGTGGATTTTTTGTAGGACAAGTGTAAGAAAAAATTAGTTGTCCGACTCCTCTATGAAAAATCCCTTGCTCTGCCACTGATTATCAAAACACAAAAAATACATTATATTATAAAACTTTACCCGGACAAGTGACTTTTGTGCATGGACAAGTGAAACACAAATTTACTTGTCCGAAGGACAAGTTCCTCAAAAAGTTAATGTCAAGCCCTCAGTGTTTTCTTATTACATTTTTTTTAGAATTGTAATTTAAATAATTTTAATTTTTGAGTGAACAATCCCTTTGAAGTGCCATATTTTCACACACTAATTTTGTACATAATATACCAAAAATCCTTTAGTACTTAAGATAATCTTAAAAACATGAGACTTAAAGGTGCAGTGTGTAAATTTTAGCGGCATCTAGTGGTGAGGTTCCAAATTGCAACCAAAAGCTCAGTTCACAGCTCACCCCTCGCTTTTGAAATGCATAGAGAAGCTACGGTAGCCACCACAGGACAAACATGTCATGATTTTGTCCATTAAGACTGTAGAAACATGGTGGCACAAAATGCCGACTTCCATGTAAGGGGACCCTCTGTGTATGTAGATAAAAACATCTCATTCTAAAGTAATAAAAACATAACGGCCATATAAGAGCCATATGAAAGGTCTTTATACACCCCTGATAATATAGTTTTGTATATTATTTTGCATTTCTGTCAAGAGATCCTTCTAAAAATTACACACTGCACCTTTAATGTAGGCCAGAGTTCACGTCACAAAAAGCAGCAGATATAAGCTGCATTTTATTGATCATAAGCTCATTTTTAAAATAAGCGATAGGAAAGAGCGACAGCAGCACTGATAGCCTAATATCGTTTCATTTCTTTACTATTTATGAATATGATTGTGTGTTGAGCGTCTACGACAGGGCTATTCAATTAGTTTGTCATGAGGGCCAGAGATATATCAGTGATGATGACGACATATACATTTAAACATACTCATGTTGTATTTTGAAACTGCATAACAACAAAATAAGTGCATTGTACAATATACTTTTTCTACAAACATGTATTTTCAAACTGCATACAACAAAACTTGTGCATTGTAATATGACCAAGTAGGCTTTATCTACATCCAGACATGTTTGTATTTTGTATTTTAAAACTGCATAACAACATAAGTGCATTGTAAGATACCCGAGTAAGCTTTATTCTACATTTAAAGGTGTAAATAAGAGCCATATCTACTCACTTAAGTACACATAACCAAAAGTTTATAATATGGAACATAAAATTGTTTTATGCAGTTTTTTGTCAAAGCTTATTATTTCACAACCCTTTATTTAAACTACAACTGCCATCTTAATAACTGGCAAACATTAGGCTAGCTTCTAATAAGAGAAATTATACTTTTAGATTTCATCAGAGCAGTAAAATCACGTGTATGTTTGTCAGCGTGATACGCATACAGTGGTGCAGGACAGATGCTGGGCTGTGAGCGATGGCCGATTAACTTACTCGTTTACAGAGGTGTAAAGAGTAGCTGAAAGCCATACTTGAGTAAAAGTACAAATTCCTTACAGTAAAAATTACTCCACTACAAGTTACAAGTTACCAATTTCAATACGACTTGAGTAAAAGTATTAAAGTAACCCAATTTAAAAGTACTCAAGTATTTTTACTCGTACTGAATGTTGGCTCAAAGATGCACTAGTCCTCAACACAAAGAGACATTGTAGACCTGGGCAGTGAAAACTAAGAAAGTTTATTTATGAGGTTTTATTTCCTAATATAGAAAAGAAATCAAACTCCTCAAAATTTTGACCTGGCAGAACATACACAGATTAAACATAGTCATAGTCTTTTGACAAAAATTTAATTAAGTTTTAGTCATATTTTTGTCATCTGAATTGATTTAGTTTAAGTCTAATTTTATTCAACTAAATGCCATGAGATTTTAGTCTAGAAATCTACATTCAATTTAATTTAAACCCATTTAATTTTAGTCTAGTGTCATTGTGTACTTGAATGTGCCATGCTGAAAAATATATAGCCTAACTTTGTGATATAAATATATGGTAACACTTTACAATAAGGTTCATTAGTTAACATTAGTTAGCTACATTACTCAACATGAACTAATAATGAACTGCACTTATACAGCATTTATTCATCTTTGTTAATGTTAAAGGGGACATTCCAGAAGACGTTTTTAAGATATTAAATAAATCTTTGATGTCCCCAGAGTACATATGTGAAGTTTTAGCTCAGAATACCATATAGGTAATTTATTGTGGCATGTTAAAATAGGCAATTTATGGGGCTGAGCAAAAATGCATCGTTTTTGTGTGTATCCCTTTAAATCCAAACGAGCTGCTCAGGTGGGCGGAGTCTCAAGCGCTCCCGCTGCAGAGCTGACAGAACATCGAGGGAGATTCTCTCACGAAAGAAGTTTGTGAGCGATGTTAAGCATTATAAATATGAACAAGTTTAAAAAGTAAATTATCTGTTTTATGCATACTAAATACATGTTTATCAGTAGATGGGGAACATTGTGGAATAAAAATAAAGACTTAAGGTCTCATGTTGCCCTTGTTTTAAACAGGCATAATGAGTTTCAGCATGTTACAATAAAATACACGTCCACAAACACTCAGAAGTTTGCTTTTTGACCAAACCACACGAGCACATTTAAATGATCTGTAATAAAACAACACGTTTAATGGTTAAACTTTAGAGAAACAGATCAAATGACATGTTTAAGTTTATTGTGCACACATATTGAACACATTCGCGTTTCTGTCAGTCTCTCATCTATTTTGTAACTCCTCATTCATTTGAAACTTCAGAGAAACATTAAACAACATATTTACTTATTGTGTATGATAGTGAATACGCGTTGTTCACTCACTCTGTCTCGTGCAGTGCATTAATCCTCGTGTTCATTTATATAAACTTCAGAGAAACATATTAAACAACATAACTTGCTTGAAAGCGAACCGTCGCGTTGCTCTCTCTCTCTCGTTCGTTCGCTCACTCGCTTTCTCTCTTGCACTAAGGTAACGTTAATCCTTTAGAACGTTAATTCAATCTTTAGAAAGATTATTAAAACTACAAGTTATAAGATTGTAGGCTCCTGTTTGTGTTTGATGGAATACAAACGCGTCGTGCTGTCAGTCATTCTTTCGCTCTGTCTATCGCACTCGTGAGGCCGTTCATGGTTGGATAGCGCAGTTGAAGGGGCGGTATCATTATAATTGGAGCCCTTACCTACGTCATGGGGGGAGCGAAATCCGCATGACCTATTTATTCACATGCTTGCAGAGAGAGCCTTACCAAAACAAAGTTACAGGGTTGCTATTTTTCATGTTTTCTGGGTTGGTAGAAGCACTGGGGACCCGATTATAGCACTTAAACATGGAAAAAGTCTGATATTCATGGAATGTCCCCTTTAATTTCAACAATTACTAATACTTTATTAAAATGTTGTTAACATTACCAAATATTCTTATATAGGCCTATCCTAAAAAAGATATAATTTTAATATTTAAAAAATTCCTGTAAAATAAAATTACACTAACAGAAATATGATAATGCATATTAAAAACGTGAAGTTGTTCATTTGACAGATTAATTGTAAACACATGTAGTACGTAACACCACTATCTCACATTAAGTGCACTACATTTCTTCCGTCATGCATCCCTCTTTACAGTAAATACATTACAGCATACTTGATTAAATGTGAGGACAGTGAAATTGTACACTTATTATCAATCTTATAATGTACTTAAGTTACTCGGGCAATCAGTACAGGACCTCGCTGGTTTATTTGGGCTTATATAGTAAGTTATATCAAGTTATGTAACCAGCTCAGGTTAGCTGATACAGTAGCGTCAGAGTATATAAACATTTGTGCTTGCCTTTGAGTTGCGGGATGACCCTCCTGCAATCGCGCATCACTTTTGTTTTGATTGTAGCATCACATGTTTAACAAAGGGTCCCTTGACAGAAGCAAATGTGATATGCATCCATATGTTTGCTCTTTATCTCTTCTCTCAGACCAGACGCGAACTTTTCTCTACAGTTTATGACATACGCAGCACGCAGATGTCCCGCTACGGTGGCTCAACGCAAGCCATTCAGCGTTTGACATCAAAGTACCGCGAGACCAGACTTCTCCATATGCATTTGATTCGCTCTCTCAGTACTTTGATTTCATACGTTTGCTCTGCGCAGCGCCAAATGAAGTCCCTCAGTTGTGTGTGTGCGTGTAACCTCGCGACCACAGATTCTATCCATCATCACCCTCTGACACTTTCGTCTCGTTTTTATTTGACGAATAAACAATGTAGCGAGGAACGTTAAGTGTCATTTCAAATGTAGTGGAGTAAAGAGTACAAATACCCAATCAAAAATGTAATTGAGTAGAGAGTAAAAGTTGCCTATATTTTTGATACTCAGTACAAGTACAAAGTAGCCCAAAAAAATACTTAAGTACAGTAACGAAGTACATTTACTCGAGTACTTTACACCTCTGCTCGTTTAAATTGCATTCTTTTGTGAGAACGATGACTCGCATACTATTTGAGCCTTTGCTGTATGAGCAAGCACAGAGAAAACATTCGTTGTGGCGTTGACTAATGAATATGGATGATCTCTGTTCTTCTCTTCAATGGAGCGGGGCGTGGCTCTTTATAAATAATGCAGTAACATGAGAGACGGTACATCTCCCTCTTTTAATACAGTTAACAACGAAGTACAATATTTGTTTTTCGATTTCACTTACACCATTTAAAAGCAGACATTCCAAGCATTATGTAGACATTTATCTTTTGTTTCTATGAAAACAATTCGTTAAGTTAGAGCTCATTTTTCTGACGTGTTTCTGAAAGGACGTCACTAAGAGAGAGAACAAACGCGCATTATGTTTATTTTCTTAATTTTGCGAAAAGCACAACATTCTGTTTTTAATGGGAGTGGACAGAAAAAATACTAGACACTTTAACGTTTTAAATGATGTATAAATCATATATGTAAGTCCAAAATCAGCAGAGTTATCTAAGTCTCTTTGCGGAGTGATTGAAAAATAAAGATTTTGCGGCGCCCGCGCCTCTGTCGACCCAGACTGTGAAATTAATGATAAAAGAAAATATTTCCCTCAGTGATTGACAGCATAATGCAATCAATCGTGTTCCCGTTCAACAGTAGCTAAGCATACGATTTAGATATATGTATCTTCTTACCTGAAGATCATGTAAATGGCATATACGCAGTCTTCTGGCAAAAGCTGTGTTTTTAAATGTGTCATACATTTCTGAAAGTCATGACTGTTTAAATACACTTGGCATCACATGCATGATTTAAGGTAAAGTGACACTTTTTCGCGTCAATTCACAATCATTTAAATCATGCAGCTGTCATAGAGCCGACGCCAAACGATCACGCGAGCGAGGACGCGATACTGACGCGAGCGAAACTAATACGTTTACAATGTATTACATTGATGAAAAAGGGAATTAAACTTGTCGTGCCATATATCACTGAAATAAAAGAAAGGGATTAAAATATGTCTGAATCATATAATTCCTACCTGTATGTGAAAATGCACGTTCTCCAGAGAGCTCGCGTTGATTCAAGCATTCAGAATATAAAATCCATTTGCAGTTTTGCGTCCGAAACCGCATACTGTATAGTGAATAAGATGAAGTTTATGAGTCTAAAAATATGTATCCAGGAATCTGTCCCACCATTGTTATTCAAACTTTTCCACGGAGCAATAGCCTGTTAGCTTAGCTTCTAAAGATGGCTGCCGCTATCTTTACATTCTGTCTAAAAAACACGTTTGAACGTAAAGGCTGCCCTCTACTGGTAAAGGCTAATGACATTTTTATTTTTACACAGGTTTTAATTGGACATTTTAAAGTGAAAATAACATAATATAGACATGTTACTGCAATGTTTTTTTATCTTGGGCATCTTCACATTGGAGTAAAGAGTTCATATAAAAATTTTGGTTAATAAATGTTACAGACATATTGAGATTTGAACTACTTCCTGTTTTGGCGGCGTTGACGCACATTTAGTTTGGGCTGTGGCGCGCAAACACTTCCGAAAATTAAAAATCCTTCTAGTAACTTTTGTGAGGCTCGGTCCAAGGATCGCGTACGTGGAATTTCATGAAGTTTGGACAAAATTTGTGACCTGTGAAACTTTTTTAAGGTTTTGTGTTCTCTCCAATATGGCGGCCGAACGACATGGATCTGTGACTTCATCCTCTCAAGCAACTTACACCGGTACTGCCCGAACATTTTAAAGTTTGAACGGTGTCTCTGCGTCAAACGGTCTGGTCGCTAGAGCTGACACAAAAAATCTACCCGGGAATAATAATAATAATAATAACTAGAAAATGCATTTCGGGACGAACTGCAAAAGTGTGCTTGCTCTGGTGCCGCCGATTTAGTTTGTGCATCCTCACATTGGAGTCCCAAGTTCATGTACAAAGTTTGGTTTCAATACGTAAAAGCGTTCCTGAGATATAAACTACTTCCTGTTTGGCAGCGTAAAATTTTAGGAAAAAAATTGTTCTTTTGATGTTGTGCATCCTCACATTGGAGACCGAAATTCATGTACAAAGTTTGGTTTCAATACGTGAAATCATTCCTGAGATATAAACTACTTCCTGTTTTGGCGGCGTCCACGCACATTTAGTTTGGCCTGTGACGGGCAAACGCTTCCGAAAATCAAAAATCCTTCTAGTAACTTTTGTGAGGCTTGGTCCAAGGATCGTGTACGTGGAATTTCGTGAAGTTTGGACAAAATTTGTGACCTGTGAAACTTTAAGGTTTCCAATATGGCGGACGAACGACATGGATCTGTGACTTCATCTTCTCAAGCAACTTACACCGGAACTGGCCGAACATTTTAAAAACACACACACACACACACACACACACACACACACACACACACACACACAGAAATGTATACAGACTTGTAACAACTGTTTCTCTAAAATTTACCATAAAAAAAAATATTTCACTCAGTGATTGACAGCATAATGCAATCAATCGTGTTCCCATTCAACAGTAAGTAAGCATCAGGGACGTGCACAGGAATTTTAAGGGGCAGTTGCTCTAACCTAAAAAAAAGGGCACCTCCCTCCACAAAAAAATGCTACATCCAGACATGTTCATATTTTGAATTTTAAAACTGCATAACAACATAAGTTATGCGTTACTGGAGAGCAGGGAGACAGTTCTGTCTTTAAACTGTCTCCCTGCTTTTATTACTCAAAACAAAACTGACTCGATGGCGAAAGGTCGGAAGACCAAATCATATCCACCGAGGAAATGTTTTTCGTGTTGTTACAGTAACACTTTGTTTACAGTTTTGCGCTGCTCAGCCTGGATTACAACACAATGCGTCCGATTCGCGAACTGACTCCTTTGAACGGATTCGTTTGAATGAACGGTTGAAACAACAGATCTGTCCCAACACTAAACTCACAAGACGTCACTGTCAGCACAATCAGTCACTTATAGCGCCTCAGAAAGGAGAATGTAAATCTGTTTAGAAAGATTTGCCCTAAATAACAGTCTCAACTAAAAAACATAGACATTTATTACTATGTTAACTTTATGATGAATAAATATTTTATCAGGTCTACCAAATAAGGATTTTATCCTACAAAGCAATAAAAGCCATGGTAAAAAACTGATCAAAGATGATGACAGAAGAGTGTCAGGTAATATCTGTGTCTGATAAATGCATGGTGCAGAGGAGGTTGTAAAACTCTTCAGAAAGACCAGTCATAATTTTTTTAAAAGACTTTGACTTAAATAGTGACATTTTTACATTTAAAATATCTGCTAATGATGAGAACATTTTGATAATTATGTACATATAGAAAATCGGCCAAACATATCGGCCATCAGCTGCCCTGATTTCTAAATATCGGCATTGGCCAGAGAAAAAGCCATATCGGTCGACCTCTACGTGAAAGCATTCCTGACACACACACACACGCACACACACACACAGAAATGTATACAGGCTTGTAACCAGGGGTGTTTCCAGCATTGAAGGACATCCGGGGTTTAGCACAGACCATTTTATGTAAATACAGGGATCACAAGCCTAGATAACCCGCTCTAGCTAGCCTAGAACCAACTATAACAGCTATGCTGCACATGTTCAGTGTTTTCTTATTAAATTTTTTTAGAATTGTAATTTAATAATTTTAATTTTTGGGTGAACAATCCCTTTAAAGTGTCCTATTTTCACACACTAGTTTTGTACATAATATACCAAAAATTCTTCTTTAGTACTTAAGATAATCTTAAAAACATGAGACTTAATGTAGGCCAGAGTTCACGTCACCAAAAGCAGCAGATGTAAGCTGCATTTTATTGATCATAAGCTCATTTTTAAAATAAGCGATAGGAAAGAGCGACAGCAGCACTGATAGCCTAATATCATTTCATTTCTTTACTATTTATGAATATGATTGTGTGTTGAGCGTCTACGACAGGGCTATTCAATTAGTTTGTCATGGGGGCCAGAGATATATCAGTGATGATGACTACATATACATTTAAACATTCTCATGTTGTATTTTGAAACTGCATAACAACAAAATCAGTGCATTGTACAATATACTTTTTCTACAAACATGTATTTTCAAACTGCATACAACAAAACTTGTGCATTGTAATATGACCAAGTAGGCTTTATCTACATCCAGACGTTCGTATTTTGTATTTTAAAACTGCATAACAACATAAGTGCATTGTAAGATACCCGAGTAAGCTTTATTCTTCATTTAAAGGGGTAAATAAGAGCCATATCACACTCATTGAGAATTTAACTTATTTACTCACTTAAGTACACATAACCAAAAGTTTATAATATGGAACATAACATTGTTTTATGCACTTTTTGGCAATGCTAATTATTTCACGACCTCTATTTAAACTACAACCGCCATCTTAATAACTGGCAAACATTAAGCTAGCTTCTAATAAGAGAAATTATACTTTTAGATTTCATCAGGGCAGTAAAATCACGTGTATGTTTGTCAGCGCGATACGCATGCAGTGGTGCAGGTGCTGGGCTGTGAGCGATGGGCGATTAACTTACACGTTTAAATTGCATTCTTGTGTGAGAACGATGACTCGCATAATATTTGAGCCTTTGTCTGCTTTGAACTTCGGAGAAACGCCAGGATCTTTTATCTAGTTCACAAAAATCGTTTCCTTTATTAAGACATCTAATGTCATTGTGATCGTTGAGCCGACATATCAGACAACAACTGTCGGAAGAGGAGTTGTTGTAAGCTGGAAATACAATAAATAAAGTTAAAACAGCCATAGAGTCCGTGGTCTCTGCATCTTGACGCGGGCAGACCAAAGCGCGAATACACGTGAAGGGGTGACTCGCGCTCTGCATCTCATGCAACAACATATGCACGCGCATCAAGATTGCGACCCTGTCCTCTTGCTTTCCATGTGAAATCAATGCTTCGCTGAGTGATTGACAGCATAATGATTGACAGCATAATGCAATCGATCGTGTTCCCGTTAGTTAAGCATACGATGATATATAACTTTCTTATCTGAAGATTATGTAAATATACGCAGTCTTCTAGCTGTGGCAAGCTGTGTTTTAATGTCTCATACATTTCTCAAAGTCATGACTCTTTACGTTTAATACACTTGGCATAACATGCATGATTTAAGGTAAAGTGACACTTTTTCGCGTCAATTCACAATCATTTAAACCATGCAGCTGTTATAGAGCCGATGCCAAACGATCACTGCTACGCGAGGACGCGAAATTGACGTCTTTACAAACTAATAGGTTTACAATGTATTACATTGATGAAAAACGGAATTAAACTTGTCATGTTATATATTACTGAAATAAAAGAAAGGGTTTTACGTCTGAATCCCCGAAACATTCCTACCTGTACTGCACGTTCTCCAGAGAGCTCGCGTTGATTCACGCCTTCAGAATATAACATCCATTTGCAGTTTTGTACACAAATGTATATGAGAAATATTAATATTCCATTGGATTTAGTATCAAATAATCCTCAGTATATATAGTTTTCAATAGGCACGGACTAAGTTTCGGTCTAGTCACGTGTGAAGGCAAGGCAATTAAACACGCTTGGGCTGCCCTCTAGTGGTAAAAGCTATATGACATTTTTATTTTTACATAGGATTTTATTGGACATTTTAAAGTGAAAATAACATAATATAGACATGTTACTGCAATGTTTTTTTTATCTTGGCCATGTTCACATTGGAGTTCCGAGTTCATATTAAAAAAATTATAAAGATATGTTACAGACAATCTGAGATATGAACTACTTCCTGTTTGGGGACTACGCCATAGGTATATTTTGACCTGTTTTGGGCAAATGCTTCCGAAAATCAAAAATCCTTCTAGTAACTTTTGTGAGGCTTGGTCCAAGGATCGTGTACGTGGAATTTCTTGAAGTTTGGACAAAATTTGTGACCTGTGAAACTTTTTAAAGGTTTTGTGTTCTATCCAATATGGTGGCCGAACGACATGGATCTGTGACTTCATCTTCTCAAGCAACTTACACCGGTACTGCCCGAACATTTTAAAGTTTAAACGGTGTCTCTGTGTCACACGGTCTGGTCGCTAGAGCTGGCCAAAAAAATCTACCCGGGAAAAATAATAATAACTAGAAAATGCATTTCCGGAGGAACTGCAAAAGTGTGCTTGCTCTGGTGCTGCAGATTTAGTTTGTGCATCCTCATATTGGAGTCCCAAGTTCATGTACAAAGTTTGGTTTCAATACGTGAAAGCGTTCTTGAGATATAAACTACTTCCTGTTTGGCGGCGTAAAATTTTAGAAAAAATGTTTTTTCTTTTGATGTTGTTCATCCTCACATTGGAGACCCAAATTAATGTACAAAGTTTGGTTTCAATACTTGAAAGCATTCCTGAGATATAAACTACTTCCTGTTTGGCGGCGTAAAATTTTAGAAAAAAAAATTTCTTTTGATGTTGTGCATCCTCACATTGGAGACCCAAATTCATTTACAAAGTTTGGTTTTAATATATGAAAGCGTTCCTGAGATATAAACTACTTCCTGTTTGGTGGTGTAAAATTTTTAGAAAACAAAATGTTCTTTTGATGTTGTGCATCCTCACATTGGAGAAACAAATTCATGAACAAAGTTTGGTTTCAATACGTGAAAGCGTTCCTGAGATATAAACTACTTCCTGATTTGCGGCGAAAAAATTTAGAAAAAAATTGTTCTTTTGATGTTGTGCATCCTCACATTGGAAACCCAAATTCATGTACAAAGTTTGGTTTCAATACGTGAAAGCGTTCCTGAGATATAAACTACTTCCTGTTTGGCGGCGTAAAATTTTAGAAAAAAATTGTTCTTTTGATGTTGTGCATCCTCACACTGGAAACCCAAATTCATGTACAAAGTTTGGTTTCAATATGTGAAAGCGTTCCTGAGATATAAACTACTTCCTGTTTGTGGGCGTAAAATTTTAGAAAAAAAAATGTTCTTTTGTTGTTGTGCATCCTCACATTGGAAACCCAAATTCATGTACAAAGTTTGGTTTCCATACATGAAAGCGTTCCTGAGATATAAACTACTTCCTGTTTGGCGGCATAAAATTTTAGAAAAAAAATTGTTCTTTTGATGTTGTGCATCCTCTCATTGGAGACCCAAATTCATGTACAAAGTTTGGTTTCAATACATGAAAGCGTTCCTGAGATATAAACTACTTCCTGTTTGGTGGCGTAAAATTTTAGAAAAAAAAATGTTATTTTCATGTTGTGCATCCTCACATTGGAAACCCAAATTCATGTACAAAGTTTGGTTTCAATACATGAAAGCGTTCCTGAGATATAAACTACTTCCTGTTTGGCGGCGTAAAATTTTAGAATTTTTTTTTTCTTTTGATGTTGTGCATCCTCACATTTGAGACCCAAATTCATGTACAAAGTTTAGTTTCAATACGTGAAAGCGTTCCTAAGATATAAACTACTTCCTGTTTTGGCGGCGTCGACGCACATTTAGTTTGAGCTGTGACGGACAAACGCTTCCGAAAATCAAAAATCCTTCTAGTAACTTTTGTGAGGCTTGGTCCAAGGATCGTGTACGTGGATTTTCCTGAAGTTTGGACAAAATTTGTGACCTGTGAAACTTTTTTAAGGTTTTGTGTTCTATCCAGACCCGGCGCCAGACACAAATTCACGGACGGGCATTTCATTTTTCAGGGGGGGCACAAATGAGAGCAACGTCACTGCAATGCATAATATCATTAAGTATGAATTAAGTGGACAAAAAAGCGAGGAAGAACTAACAGACCTCTCCATTAACGCAATACAACGGAGAAGTCGTAAAGATTGTACCTAGCTTACTGAAGCAATCTAAACGCAAATAAAACGCGTCGCAGGGCTCGACATCAACGCTTGTCCGGTTAATATCAGAGACAAGTGGATTTTTTAAAAGGCCAAGTGAAAGACAATTTTACTTGCTCGACCGAACAAGTAGCCTAGTCTGATTAGAAACGCCAATAACAAGTACCAAAACACGATAATGATTCTGCATCCTTTAATCAATGGCGACCGAAAGTGCATAATGTAAAAACGCAAAGTTAAACAAATAAGCACAGCAAACACAAAGTGTGTTAACAAAGTGGGTTAAATGTACTGCGGTAAAAATTTGGATTTTTTTTTAATAACATGATACAGTTAAGCAGCATCACATCACGGTTGAAAATGTGACAGATTTAATGACAGTTCACTAAACAAGTAATTAATATTAAGCCACTTACATTTTACACGCAATGTTGACTGTTTTTGTTGTTCCAGCAGCGAAAATAGTAAAAGATAACAGCAGAACCATAACGTGTCAGTCTCACTGCAGGCAGCACTCTTAACATTAAGCGGTGGCGCGCTTGGCAAACAACCAAACATTTTCGCGCTCACTACTGACAAACCAATCAAATTCGTTTAAAATATATATATTTTTAAATCAGACCAAACACATTTTTATTTTTATTTATGAGTTATATGTGTACAAAACAATAACTTTTAATTAATAACAGTGGCCTATTGATAAAAACATGGAGCTGGTGAACAGGTGAAGGGAGACCGCAGGTTCGTCCGGGGCGGGCACTAGTGACTCACAGGGCGGGCCCGGCCCCCTAAAGCCCGCCCATGGCGCCGGGACTGGTTCTATCCAATATGGCGGAAGAACGACATCGATCTGTGACCTTATCTTCTCAAGCAACTTACACCGGTACTGCCCGAACATTTTAAAGTTTGAACGGTGTCTCTGTGTCAAACGGTCTAATCGCTAGAGCTGGCCAAAAAAATCTACCCGGGAAAAATAATAATAAAACTTAAGAAGAACAATAAGTGTGCTTGTGCAAGCACACTTAATAATAATAAAACTTAAGAAGAACAATAAGTGTGCTTTTGCAAGCACACTTAATAATAAAACTTAAGAAGAACAATAAGTGTGCTTTTGCAAGCACACTTAATAATAATAATGGGGTTAAAACAGCATTGCAAAAATAACCCAACAAATTGGTTATTTCATAACCCAACTAATTGGGTAAAACTCTCTACCCAATGCATTGGGTTAAAATAACCCAACAATGGGTCGGTGCTATAGTAACCCACCATTGGGTTATTTATTGGGTTATTTTTAACCCAACTGTTTTTAGTGAGTACTCTGATTGTTGATGTTTGTGTGTTCCAAATATATCGCAGTTAACTTTTGCCCAAAGTTTCTAAAACTCCTTAATGACAAACGGCTGTGAAAGAAGTGCTGGATCCCATGTACAATATAAACAGCAAATAAACTTTTGATGGGTAAATCAATTAATTAGATGATGATCTTTACCATTTTATTTATATATGTTTTATACACACCAAGTAATGCAACCGGTAAAAAACTAGCAAGCAGACAGTCAAGGGGCAAGAGTCTGATCACAATGAGTACGTTTACATGCACAGAATCAGTGGATAACTATCAAAAATCTGCTTATAACAGAAAACTGTTTTCATGCGTTTACATGCAAATCAATAAGCAGGCTATGCAGATAACTGCGTTTACATGGGACTTGAAGAATTATCAGTTTTCTCGCAGGCAGTGACTTCACCACCTATAGTACATAGTAGTCGATCAAAAAGTCAACATAAATAACTCATAAAAGTAAATGTAACATGAGCTTCTATTTTAACAGTTTCTCTGCCAACTGCTTTAGTCGAGCGGAGACTTTTATGCGTTACTTTGCGCTCACTTTGTGTGTGTGACGTTTATCTTTCATACGCGGAGACATGCGCACATGGACAAAACCGTGAGAAAGCCGGTTAAGGTGTTTACATGCCACGCCAAATCGGCGTAATGAGCAAAAAAACTACCTGTGCCGATCGGTTTTTGCATTCCCCGATTAAAGAAAATCGTTTTACGCGTTTACATGACCCCACACATTATCAGTTTAATAAGCATAATCGGCGTAAGATGACTTAAAATTAAACAAAGCATCAACATCTAAACCTATTAAGTGAATTGTGTTTTCTACAGCAATCAGATTTTTTTAATAAAAGTTTTAAAATAATAAAATGCAATGTTTCTATATTATTTACATAAGCAAACAAGTCAATATAAAAAAA
The DNA here is from genome assembly GCF_027580225.2 of Misgurnus anguillicaudatus. Lineage (NCBI taxonomy): Eukaryota > Metazoa > Chordata > Actinopteri > Cypriniformes > Cobitidae > Misgurnus > Misgurnus anguillicaudatus. The sequence continues at coordinate 10,165,188 of NC_073341.2, forward strand.
CAGTTGTTGTTTTAAAGGTGCAGTGTGTAAATTTTAGCAGCATCTAGTGGCGAGGTTGCGAATTACAACCAAAGGCTCAGTCCACCTCTCACTTTTGAAACTCATAGAGAAGCTACGGTAGCTGCCACCGGACAAACATGTCATCGCCGGATACAACTTAGTAAAAATGTTTGTCTGTTAAGAGCTTCTGTAGAAACATGGCGGCACAAAATAGCGACCTCCATGTAAGGGGACCCTCGGTTTATGTAGATAAAACGCCTCATTCTAAGGTAATAAACACATAACGGTTCATTATGAAAGGTCTTTATACACCACTGATAATTTAGTTTTGTATATTATTTAGCATTTCTGTCAGGAATATATTCCAAACAATCAGAGATAACAAAACTTACATTACATACAGCTAAAGCATGGGCGAGGCTAGCCTCTTTTTAGGGGTGCTTCAGCACCCCTAAAAAGGAGCTCAGCACCCCTTAAACTTGGGGCAAGAAATTTAATTATTCTAAAATGTTCGTTCGTCTTTGACCAGGTTAAATAATGTCCAAAATATTCTCCGTAGTTTGTGGTTTAAAATGTATAATAAGGTAGAAAATGCAAACCTCCCCGCTTAGCAAATGGTGTCATCCTCTTATTCTACTTCTCCGTACCTGCATCGCTTAGCCCGACCGCCATTCAGCGCGAAACACACGCAGAGTGAGAATCAGTAAGTGTTGTGATGCAACTTTTTTGTTCAAATCTTACAAAATGTTTACGTTATGTTTATAATGAGCGAGTACATCACGAATCAATCTTTCACGCCGTGTTTTTGTCTTATAATGAATCACCATGGTACACGTATAATAAGTGTTTATTTTCGGACTATTTTAGTCCGGCGGGTACCCGCGCGCTGCGGAGTAGCAAAGTACCTGGGTGACTCGTCCATGGACTTAAACGGAGAAAAGTAGCGCCGGTTACAATGTTCTTCCGCAAGACGCATGCAGTTTTGTGCATCTCAGTGGGTAGTTGCATACGTGTGTCTCCGTTGTTCAAGTTTATTGTATGATTTATCGTTAATTTGAGACTTATTTTAACAATCGGGAGTCATGTAAACATGACATCACGTGCGTCTTTTCTGGTCAGTCGTCATGAAAACATGGCGTTTGGAACAGAGTGAAAACAAACTACATATCACTGTATACCACCAGTAGGCTACCGGTAAGTTATGTGTGAAATCACTAACTGTCTGACTATCAAACTAGACAATAAATATTTTTTTAGTTTGTCACATGTAGACTAATATGAAGGGGATAACGTATTTAACCCTTAGTGCAGGAGTCACAAGTGTTTTGTTTTAGACCAGTAATTCTCAAAGTGTGGTCCGCGGACCAAACCCACCCAGTGGTCCGCCAAAAGATGACCTAAACTAGGCAAGTGTCTACAATCGTCACTTATTTAAGTAGATTTTTAATGCACTTGCGAAACTGTGATATCAGTTCTTGC